>NC_051070.1:102503404-102859634 GCF_004664715.2 Peromyscus leucopus
ATTAACAAAAACCAGAATGGATGATTTCTTAAAACCTGACAGCAAGTAATTAGTTCCACAAGGCTTTTTAGCATAAATATTGTGATCTTAGAACTCATCTCAACAAATTTCAGCTTATATATGAGAATCTTGGTGTTGTTCCAACTCTGTCTGCTATGTGGATGGTGCTTCCTGAAAATATACACATTCCACATTGCAAAAGATGAAGAAAAATCAGAATTAGGAAATCATAGCATACAGGAATACTAAAATTAGTAAAACACATTTTCCAAAGAATTGTCACCATTGTTAGGAAATTTATATAACTGTTAACAATAAGGATTGTATTAAAGTTCACATATAAAGTCCAAAACCGTGTGTCTTAGTTACCTTTCAGTTGCTGTGACAAAACACTATGACCAAGGCAACTTATTAAAGAAAGTGTTTAATTTGGGGCTCATGATTCCAGACAGGTAGAGTCTGACCATCATAGCAGGGAGAATGTAACAGGCTGAAGCTGGATCAGTAGCTGAGAGCTCATGTCTTGACCCACAAGCATAAGGCAGAGAGAACTAACTGGGAAAGCAGAGTCTTTTGAAACCTCAAAACCGACCCCCAGTGACACACATCACAACAAGGTCACACCTTCTAATCTTTCCCAAACAGTTCCACTGCCTGCGGAATCAAGCAGTCAAATATATGAGCCTATGGGAGCCATGTTCATGAAAACCACCCCACCTTAAATTTGTGAACAAATTTAAGGAAGTGTGGTATACGGTAGAGGAAAGGAATAGAAAATATAGGAATAAGTTAAAATCTTATTAAAATTTTAGCCTATACCAGAATAAGAAAGATACCACTTCATTCTTGAAGTTGACAATAGATACAACTTTTGTGTGCATGTGATTTGAATGTGAAATAACCCCCACAGACTCACGTGTTGATCACTGGGTCCCCAACTGGCATAGTGGAGAGGTTGTAGACCTGCTCCACTTCCAGCTTGGACTCTTTGACTCCTGGTCCTCCAAAATGTGTGTCCTAGCCACATGCTCCTTCAGTCATGAAATCCTCCATGATTATTGCCATGGTGGACTGTGTGCTCCTATACTATGGGCCTAAATAAATCATCTTCTCTTTAAGTTGCTTCTCTCAGCTATGGGGATCCAGACTGACCCATGACTTTCTCTGCGGCCCTGAGGAAACAACAAGGGATACTTTTGTTCTGTGTCCCTACCTAGGAGTTGATTTGGCAAGGCTAGTTCAGGGCTAGAGCTGGTGCCTTATAGGAGTCGAGGTTATCAGTCCTTAGGCAGCTATGTCTCAGGTATCTCTTTGCCAATTTGTCTGACTTAGCTCTCTGCTGTCCTTAACCATTTTCCCCTGTGAATAGTATATGTGATGCTGTACTTCTTAATAAACTTGCTTGGCATAAGTCTCAGCTTATGCAAGTCCCCTGGGCCCAGGTCTTCCTTTTGTCTTCTCTATTTCTCATCCCTGGTCCTTTCACTCAACACCTTGCCTTTTAAGACGCTTGTTCTTGCAGGTTCAGGTTACTCAGTATTCTGCCACAACTACAGTAATGAGTATGCCAGGTATGCACATATGTATATCGTGTTTCATTTAAGGCTCTGGTCCCTCTTCTAGAAGTATGTACTAGTTAGGCGTAGCTTGGTGCAGCAAATATCTGAAAAACCTAAAGAAGGAAAGAGTTATTTCGATTCATGTTTTAAGCCGTCGAATCTATGGTTGCTTGGCTGCACACACTTGGTAGATCATCACAGTGGCACGTGGCAGAGGAGTTTCTTCACTTCAAATCATACAACTAACCAGGAGCAAGAGAGGAGGTTAACAAGGTAGCCCCAAGAACTCAACCTGAGTGATCTCCGGATGCCAGCGGGGTCCAGTTTCTTAGAGTTCTGAGAACCTGGCACAGTAGCACCACCACAATTCTAACGACAACACAGTGTTACATTCTATTCACGCAAGAAATTTGTGCTTTGTTTGATTTGTTTTTCCATCTACATGGGGCCACCACGCAGTGACGCAATGAAGCATGCGTGTCTATATGGCTGCCCACCGACACAGCAAATAGGAAATGGCTTTGTAATCCTAGAACACTTATCCAAAAACAGAGCAGACCCCCTTAAAATGGGAGCTGGTCACCACACCCCAAGCCTATAAGTCCTTCCCACAAGGCAAAGTAAGACATCAAGTAAGACAAGAGTCAAGACAAGCAGATATGGCATATCTTAAAGAGAATCTGCTCAGATTCAAGTCACCCAGAAGAAGCACAGCACCAGCCTCAGCACCAGTCCTGAGAAGTTTTTTATGGTTTCCCCTTCCTGAGCCCAAGACTCACTCACAGAATGGCAAGCTCATCTCTGCTGCCCTGGGTCCAGTCTGCTCTCACTCCATCACGGCGGAAGAGGCCTTTCAATAATGAGGCCTTTCAGATAGTAGCACAGTAATACTACACCCAGCACCCTTAAAACAACGGCAGCTGTTTGAAATGATAATGGAAATTTCTGGGGAACTAAAGGAAAGAAGGAAAGCAGATAGATGGTCATGTGGTCCCAAGTAGATAAAAGATGTGTGAAAGAAAGGAAGGAAGGAAGGGAGGGAGGGAGGGAGGAAGGAAGGAAGGAAGATAGGAGGAAGAGTATGAGAATATCAACTACTTTGTGGTTGATTTTTTGACATATTTCATATACAAGTTAATACTTATCTCAAGGGTACATTTTTCAATCCTCACATAAGTGAGAGACTTATATCCCAGAGCCATATGCTTTAATTCCATAAGGTAAGATCCGTTCTCATTTTCCCTTAAGTGTGTGTTTGAGAGTGTTCAAAATTATTATTCTAACAAAACTTGCCTGGGGGGGTATATGAGGCTATGCAACTCACCTCATACAACTTATGACACTATCTGTCTCATATAACATTATTGATAGATATTATATTTTTAATTCAAAGGAAGAATATTGTTTAAGCTATAGGGCTCCTCATCATGGAACAGGAAGATGTGCCCCAGGGTATGACTCTCCCTGATCACAGCCAGGTCAGCCAGCTAAATGGAACCCATAAACACCTGCCCATGCTCTGTCTGCAGCACAGGATAATTAATACCAAATTCATAAGCCTTCTACTTTCTATTTACTTTGCCAATGCTGCAGTTACATACCACTGACTTCCTCAAATTGGATATTAATGACTTACTCACTGAAATCTAAGGGTGCTTACAAAGCGTGATGGTGTGAGTAGCTTGAAAAATAACAGAAGGAGAAAAGGCTGCCTTCTCCCTCCAAGTGGGTGTGGCCAGACTGGTGATTTATGGAGCTGAGTCTCCTTCCACTCTTGACTAAGAAGGCTGAGGCGGGGAGAGGAAGTGAGGCTGGCTGCACCTCACTCGAAACATCTCAGTTGCCTGCTGACAGCCTTGAATTGATCGTTCAAGAAGGGTTCTTCCTGCATAGCTGAACTAATAGAGCTCATTCATATTCTCTCATAAAAAGCAAGAAGCATCCCTGTCAGCCCAGAAGAATCCATGGATCTGATTCCTAGGTCCTGACACCAGCTTGCCAAGTCCCACTTCCAGCTCACGAAGCATTTTGCATGTTCAGGTCTGCAAGTGCATAGGGATTACTAACTGGAGACCTGGCCAAAGCCATCCTCATAGTAACTGTGCATTCAACCCTTGTTAATAACTTTCTCAATATCTTGTCACTCCTTCTTTACAGAATCAATTTGCTGGGCAAGTTAGAAAGGTTGGGATATTGCATAGTAGTCTCACATGGCATATTTTTCCATCAAAATCACTCGGCACATATTCAGCAGCATCCTTTACAAAGTTTTGCCCTTCATCCTTATCCTCATGTAACTCTATGAGATGACTGTGTGGCTATAACACATATTATCAAGGTGAATGGCAGCATCTTCAATGACTCTGTTTTAGTAGGGAAATGTGGGCAAATGTTTTATACATAAATTACTAGTATCCAGATGTTTCCATTTTTTTTATTATGGCAAAAGCATTTAACATAAGATCTACCCTCTCATCAAACTTCTAAGTACACAATACTCTGTTGTTAGCTATGAGCACTGTGTGATACAAGATTTATTCATCTTACATATGTACAACTTCACATTAATTGAATAACTGTATGTTTAACTCCCTTCCAGTCCCTGGCAACCTCATTCTATTCTGTTTCTATGAGTTAAAGTACTGTACATTCCTTTTCAAAGATTTTAAAAAACTGTGTGTGTGCATATGAATGGAGAAAATTGTGTGGGGGGGGGGTTGTGGAGGTCAGAAGGAGGCGTTGAAGCTAGAATTATAGGCAGTTGAGAACACCTGAATGTGGTGCTGAGAACCAAACTCAGTAAGAGCAATATTAACTCTTAACTGCTGAGTCATCTTGCTAGCCTGTGACAGCAGGCTATTGTAGATTCGTTGTGGAAGCATACAGTATTTGCCCTCATACTTATGATGTACTTAATCTAATGTAATACTCTTTCAGATTCATCCATGTGGATGCAAATGACAAGATTTCCATATTCTTAAGGATCTGTAGTATTCCATTGCATGTACACACCACATTTTCTTTCTCCATCCATGTACCAGTGGGCACTTGAGTTACTTCAATAGCTTGGCTATTATGAATATGCTGCAGTAACAAAAGTACAACTCCCTCTGTGAGATCCTGATTTTATTTCCTTTTGCAATAGTCAGAAGCAGGATACCTAGAACATATCATAGTTAAATTTTTTGAAGAATATCCATATTATTTCCTTATTGGCTATCCCAATTTACATCCCCCTCATCTGTGCACAGTGGTCCCCTTTTCTCCTCAACACTTACATTTCAATCATAATAACCATCCCAACAGATATGAGATGACACCTCAATGTGCCTCTCATTTACATTCCTCTTATAACTGGTGTACATTCTCATATGTATATTAGCCACTTGTATATCTGTTTAAGAGAAGTATCTATTCACGTTCTTGGTGAATTTTTGAGTTGGATTATTTGGGATTTTGACAGTGAATTGTAGGAGTTTGTTCCTTTTGTATTTTAGATACTAATCCCTTATCAGATATATGGTGTGCAAAGATTTTGTTCATTCTGTAATTTTGTTTTACTCTGTTGATGACTTACTTTGCATTGGCCTTGGCAATGATTTCTTGGGTATGATGCCAAAAGTACAAATATGGGAAGTAAAATAAAAAATTTCAATAAATGGGGCCACATGAAACTGATTTTTGCTGCAAAGTTGATCTTTGCTGCAAAGTTTTGTTTAATTATCAAATTGTGTGAAATAGGCATTTTCTCTGTGTTCCTCTGTCTTAGTCCATAGGCTAGTATTTATACTTTCCAACTCCCTCTACAGCAATACACATACAAATCTAAAACAGGATGAATGATGAGAGGAAGTGATAGAAGAACATTCTTGGTAACACCAAAGAGAAATATTACATTTTGACCAAGTCAAAAAGACTTTTTCAAAGTGCCTTGTCCAAGCAAGCTGTGCAGTATTTTATCCCAGACACAATAAATGAAGAAACAAAAGCTCAATGCACAAAGTGATTTGACCAGGTTCGTGCAGTTGGCAATGCTGGTGCTGTGATTGACCAAGCACCTTTCATTTAATACACGAATTCCTACAACAAAGAGAGAGATGAATCTTGCTGCCCAGAAAGCAAGTGCCTCCGCACATCAAGGGGGCAGTATCACTTACTGTAACTATACAATAATCTAATTATTGTACAAGGGTACAATAACTACTATTGTGCATATGTAGTTACTAACAACCAGGCCCTGTCATGGGCTCTGCAAGCTATCATGTAATTGCAATTCCCCAAGACTTCAGTTAGGCTTCATTCACCCCATTGCTCACAGGACGGATCTTCGTCCATGGCAAGGAAGCTGGGAACTCCTTGGGTTAAACTCAGGGATGTGAGAGTCAGGTTGGCCTCCAAACATGGCGAACCTTAATTCTGGCTTCTCATCTCTCCTTGGCTTTTAAGTCTTTCCACACTTCTCCTTATAGCACCACCTAGATACTATGGCTTACACTTCTCCAGGCAACTGCGGCATATTGGGACACACTGTCCCAGGACTTCTGTGAAGAGGCTAGGGTGGGACAACACAACTCTCCCAGTTGTCAGAGAGCATGGAAACAATGTGCTTTCTTTCTTCCATGGCTGTGACATTGGAATCTTCCTTCCAAGCCACCTGGAGCAGGAAAAACCATAAATAAAGAGGAGGAGAAAGTAAATTAAAGAGAGAGAGAGAGAGAGAGAGAGAGCAGAGAAGCTGAGAGCAGAAGAGATAGTACAGTTAAGGAATGTATTCAGTAATTATGGTGAAAAGTTTTTTAAAGTCACCAATTTCCCAAAAGGGCAAATGTACGGAAGGGGCCTGTATACCATTAAGATGGGATACTGACTGCAGCTAGAATGTGCATTGTTTACTTTGACCAAGATCCAAATCAACCGATACTTAATCACTCCAAGCTTTAGTTCCTACACTTCTGAAGCAGGATGATCCTAATTCCTGGTGCAATGTTCTGGTGATAATTAAATGAGATAAGACCCCACATACACTCACCCCAGTGAATGATTCATAGCAAATGTTCAGTAAATGTTAGCTACTCTTATGCCTGTTTTTCTTAAATAAAGCTTAATGAAAAATAAACAAGGAACATCCAAACGGAAGAAAAAAAGGACAAAGCAAATTAGCTTGATGTACTAATTAGGTTTCTGTAACGGAGTTTGAAATCAGTAATCACAGCCACATGGGAGGGAATACATTTTAACCTCCTATTTTCAGGGAGTAACAAATACTGGAAAGGGGCACTAGAAGATGCTTTCCTTAACTCTGAAGGAAGTTCCTCAGAGACTACAGCACTCTGAGCTCCGATGCTAGGATGAAGTGGGGGCAGGAGGGTGGATGGCACCCTCTCTTACTCAAAGCCACAGATGTAAGAGTGAGTAAAATAATAGACAATTTTCAACAGAAGGGCAAACTCCCTGGATTGGTAGTTAGCAATACTTAGAATAATGAGTAGAAGTTAATGGCTGACCACTTCCTTCATGCCAGGCAGGAGTTGTGCATTGAGCATGTACCATACGTATGATATCAATTACCAAAGGCTTATCACCACTTTGCTGCTACAAATAAGAAAAACAAGACCCACAGAAGATACAGTGCTACCCCAAGTCACAGAGCTGGCAATTACAGTAAAGAAGCAATCTCCAAACCCCAGGCTGCAAAGCCCAGTCCCTTAATCATCATGTGGAATAAGCTAAACAAATTAGGATGACTGGGAGAGCTGAATGTCCTGAAAGACCAGAATTCTAAAGATCTGGATTTTTATAGTCATTTTACAATATCCTAGTGTCCTACTGTGGGAAGAACTAGGAACCCTCATTTTAAGATCCAGCATTAATGAGTGATTGGCTCCTCTCCTAGAACCAGAACCGGAATTTCTCAATCAGCCACCCCCGGATTTTGAAGATACCAGCTAACTTCCCCAGTGTGTTCTCTGATATCCTGCCATCTAAACCCAATCACAGAATTAGATCCAGAAACAAAACTATGAAGCTCTTGCCACAGAAGTTGCCAGGAACTTTCGGGCCATGAAAAGGCAAAAGGTTGAGAAAGTAATTTTCTCCAAGAAAATTCTTCTTTAATGAAAAATAGCAGCAATTATGTCTAAAGGCAAGAGAGACAGGCAGATACAGAGAAACGCCTATCAAGGTCTGCCTAGACAGAGGCACGGAGTTGAAAGTCCCTAAGAGGTTGATTAAGGCTTAAAGTGCAGCCGCTCTAGCAAGGTGCCAAACACTTCTTGTTTTCACAGATCTACCATTTCTGGGAACTAGTTTTCATGAATTCAGACACTATCTCAAATCCTTATCCCTCGATGGCATGATTAATTACTTGTGCCCAATTGAGGAATAGACTGAAGGCAATAAGACAGAAACAGGAGATTCAGAAACACACTGAAAGGAGGAGTTTATATCCTTATTACAGATACTTTATTGCTTGGTTCGCCCTTAACTCTTCCATCTGTGGCTGATTCCTACAACCCAGAGTAGCCCTCATCCAAAACCAGTCAAAGAACCTCAAACCAAAAGGGTCCATTCATTGGCTAACCAAACTAACCAGATGCATTTTCATTAATGTCAAATTAAACCCTCGGGACACAATGGTGTGGGACTCATGCAGGAGGTGGTCTTATTGGAAGTAAACCTAGGACACTAATCAGAATCAGCAGTATGTCAAAGATCCAGCAAGAGAAGCAGATGTGAGGATGGCATGTGGTACCTGGGGAGAAGAAAAGGAACTCAGTACTTGGCTGTGCATTCAGGCTGTTCCTCACAACTTTGCAACAACCCTGACCTATGCACATGATCTAAGTTGACTGGTGTCTATCCATCTAGCCAAAATGGCCCTTGAGTCAACTGTAGCATTAACAGTAATGATTAATACTGACCAAACTTAATTTTGTATCTGGCATTAATACTAAAACTCTCACATTGAGGTTTCTTTATTCCTTGGATTATTCCCATGATGATAGCATCCACACTTTTCTGTCAAGGAAACTGAGGCTCTGAACTCCCAGTTGAAGCAGCAGTAATGCACAAATGGGTTGCCCCAGAGTCTGTGCTCTGAGCTGCCATGTTAGACTTCTCCTTGACCCTGTCTCATAGGTCTGCAAACGATGGACTATCACCTCACTCAGACTAAAGTCAACTGATTGGTTCTCATTTATAGTGACATTGTAATGAAGTTGGGGATAATGTGAGCATCAGTGAATTCAGATTTTGGGTTAAACTATGCCTGCAGAGTTTTCTTATGCTTCATACAATCCTCACCTTCTTCAACTATAAAATGTCAATGCAGGCATGCAAGAGTGACAGTCCTCAAGGTTTCAAACAGGTTCACAGCTAAGGTAATGAAGACAGAATAGCTCACAGCAGGTCAATTAGCCAATTTTAACCAAATTGGGTCCGCACCTCTTCTTATCAAAATAGGGTAGAAAATAAGGAGTGGTAGGGGTAGGCTCCAACTACAGAAAACAGACACAGTCTGTTGTGAAAACAGACACAGTCTGTTGTGAATGTACTGAGTCCCTGCCTAGTCCCCACACTTTAACTTCTAAGAATTCTAGCAGTCAGCTTGTTAACTTGGATGAGATCACTTTTCAGTAGCTCTTAAATGGGGGCCATTGTTCCCAAGTCAAGGTGTATTTTGTTATTTTATTTTGTTTTCCTAAAATGTGTGTAGTTCACAGAAGCTGGAAGAATTGTCTGAGGAAAAAAGCAAGAAATACCAGTTTGCTTTGGCTTGGGATTGTCATACCTTGAAAGGTGTTGCTGTAGGTCACAAAAGAATGAAGTACAGTGGGGGAAGAGAGAGTGAGACCATGAGCCAGGATGAGTTCCTATGTGACTCTACCACAGGCTTCCTTAACACTGCCTGGTGCAGACAATTGCATGTAAATCTCAGCTGGACAGAGTCTGGAGATAGATTCTTACCACATCTGTGCAAAGTGTTTGTGCTCAGCCACCTGCTATCAGGGAAGACATATCTGGCGGCATCTGTGGGTACTTTCCACAGTCCAGTCTTCCCCAGACAAAAGTATGGCTTGAGATCTTCTTCCAAATGAAATGCTGCCCAAGCTTGCCACGTAAATGAAAAAAAAAAAAAAGAGAAGAATCAAGACCCCACCCCAGCTCCTCATACACATTGCAGAATCTAATGTCATGCAGGCGAGAGTCGAGTTTTTAACTCTAACTTTTTCGTGCTTTCTATTTAAAGTGTGGTTTGTGGACCAGCACCATTCGTACAGCTTTAGGAGTTGCTGGAAACTGCAGAAAATCTCAAGACCATTTCAGCCCTTCACCATCACAATCTGCACAAAGACTCTTCATGCCAGGCCTGGGTCTGGAATGTGGCATTTTCAATAAGCTCCTGGGTGACTCTGGTACAGATGGACCAGAGAGTAGACTTTTAGCAGCCAGGTTCTGCTTCACGGGTTAGCACCTCAGCCTGCCCACCCAGAGGACCAGCCTGGCTGAATGAGCTCAGTTCCAGAGAACACTGGAACAGAGCCTCCCAACTGCCCATCAAATATGGGCTCACCGCCTTCAACCCTCTGCAGTTATTTCAGGGAAAGAGCGCCCCTTCAGTCATCACAGAAGAATCCTACCCAGCTAGCTGCCCCTCATTCATCTCCTGGAGTGGTCGTGAAACTGGTCCTCATCTATGTGGGCACACATCCAGATCAGGACTTCCTGGAAGCAGGGCATCTTCGCTCTTCCTTTTGCTGGCTGAGGACTCCAAGATCCCAGTGGATGGCAGAACAGATGGAAAGAACATGGGTTTCTGATGTGGCATATGGGAGAAAATCACCCTGAGACCTCCCACCCTGCATTGGATGATTACATGTGCAAGAACAGACTCCTGTGCAACTGAAACTCCGGGATTTCATTGCTCTGATACCTACAATTGGTTACATTACTCAATTCCAGCACAAGCACTATAGTCTCCCTAAAATTACAATAACTACATTTTAGTTAGCCACAGCTACTCCTTGCCGGGCACTGTGCAAACTATTTTGTATGCATTGTTTCTAAACTCCCACAGCTATCAAGACCCTCATTATGCAGATGTAGAAACTAAAAGCCCAGGAAGATTAAATATATTCAGTCATCCGTAGCAGTGATGGCCACATCCTCAGATTCAGCACACCACAGATTTAACCAGCGACAGATGTAAATATTTCAAAAGTTGTATCTGTACTGAATACATATAGACTTCTTATCATTATTACCTAAACACTATACTGTAACAGCCATTGTTATAGCCTTCAGATTGCCTTGGGGATTTTAAATAATCATGAGATTAGTTAAAGTACGTGGAAAGATGTGGATCGATTATATGTTAATACCATGCCATTTGACTGACTAGAGTATCCATAGATTGGGTATCCCCTGATGTCCCAGAACTAATCCCTCCTCCATGGCCATGAACTTGGGATCCCAACCGAATAAGTGTAGCTGTGCTTTCCAATGAACAAGAGAAAATTTCAGGTGCCTTGTATGCAAAAAAGTGGGGGTTCATGTTCCTACATTCTACTGCTGCTTTGGAAGGTTTTTCTCTACCTACTTCTGTCCTTGGTACTTGAGCTCAAAAAACCCTGATGGTTTGCATACAGTCTCCACCATCTAGCTTAGTGGTTCTCAACCTTCCTAATGCTGCAACCCTTTAATGCAATTCCTCATGTTGTGGTGACCCCTAACCATAAAATTATTTCATTGCTACTTCATAACTGTAATTTTGCTAGTGTTATGAATCATAAAGTAAATATCTGATATGCAGAATATCTGATATGTGACCCCTTTGGAAGAGTCATTTGTCCCCCCAAAAGGGGTCTTAACCCTTAGGTTGAGAACCACTGCTTTAAGGAATCTCTGTAGTTTATAGTACAAAATGGTCACTGTCAAGATGGATTAATGCTGCTTACAGGTCAAATCTATTGGCATCATTCCAAGATGCCCTACTGCTGAGCTGGCCGCTTCCATATTTTGTAAGGGTCTTTGCCCTTTTCTCCTCACACAGAAACGTGCATGCAGAACTGACGAGCAGCTGTACTAAAGCCTCCCCCAGCCAGACAAAGCATGAGCATCCAGTATGCTTGGGGTGGGGCTGGGAGGCGGGTATTCATCCATGTGCTTCCTGCTCACACCTATCAATCCTGAATGACTCAGCTCCGAAGCCATTCCTTGCTCTGCCAGCCCTCTGATCACAGCTCAGTGACTGCCTCCCACCTGATCTTACCTTGAGGCCTCTGCTGCTTCCTACATGTGAAGTCAGCTAGTGAATGGTCATTCTGATTGCAGGGTTCCTTTTGGCCATCCTCAGTCAGGTCACAGAAGCTTTTGTGGGGAGAAATACGGGGCTGTGGAGCAAGTGCCCAGGTTTAAGATGGTGTAGAAATTGAATGTTCCTTCTAAGTCTGGCAAGGACCAAAAATGATAAGAAAATAAAGGAGAACCAAGTCCTCTGTTACAAATGTTCTCTTACCATGGTTTTCATGTAATGGGTGTTCATTTAATACCGGTTGCATGAAGAATTCAGTTAAGCAGCAAGTGAATGACCAAATGAAGTAGAAATGTAATGTGTCTAAGGAATAAGAGAGGATGAAATGGGGTAGGCTGAGCTGCCACCTCGGGCCCTGGAGACATCCAGCCTGGGCTGCAGCCAAAGGCCATGTCAGGGTCCATGGTGCTACCACAGCCAGGGACTGTGCTGATGTCTGTTGTTCCTGTTACCATCAAAGGCAGCTCAGAAACCTGGGGTCTGGAACAAAACCCGAGGTCATGTTGGTGTCTAAAGGTCATGCAACCCCCATGGCCATATGGATTTGAGTACCCTGCACAGCAGCACAGGGAAATCACCATGCAAGCTGCAGCATGGGGAAATGTCTGGGTCCATAGCCCTGATGCAGCCATGGTCTGTGTTGATATTCATGGCTCCTGGTACCACGCAAGGCGGAGCAAATGCCTGAGATCTGGGCCACCACCTGAGGTCAAGCTGTTGTCCAAGGGCAATGCCAATCTGAGTGGCCTGTGCAGCCACCTGGGGCCATGGTGACATCTAGGCCCAGAATGCCACCAAGGACCATGTCTGGGTCCATGATCCTACTGCAGCCTGGCTCTGCAGTGATGTCCATGGCCCACATTGCCATCAAAGTCCACAGGATCCCCCAGCCTCTTGGCCCCCACCTCTGGCAATGTTGGAGCCTGAGTGACATGTCGCTGCTGGGAGCATGCTAACTTCAGTGGCCTGCACCACTACCTGTGGCCATAGTGTCACTGGGGCCCAAACTGCTTCCGAGGGCCACATCTGTGTCTGGTGGGCCACCACAGCCAGGTTTGGCCTTGATGTCTGAGGATAAAACATCTAAGCTAGGGCTTTGAAAGATGAATAGGAGCTTCCTATGGGCATAAGAGGCAACAAAACTCACTTTGTCTACATGTCTCCCGATTTGTTGTACCTGTAGAGCGGAAGTGAAATTTATGATGACTTTTCCTTGCATGCACTCAGCAATGAGGAATATCTTGTTCTCTTCCTGCTGTTTATCCACCTCTAATTGGATCCTCATGGGCCTCTTATTACCATGACAAAGCAGCTAATGAAAAGTGGAAAGCAGGCTCTCCTGCATAGGTGACTGGTCTAAAGAGAAGCCCCAAGCAATGCTCTCTATAATAGCACAATCCTGAGAGCCACACAGACCAACTCTCCAGCTTCATGTGACAAGGGCTTCTTGTAACAGTTTTGGAAAGAAATGGGCATGGAGGGTCAGGTAATTCCATGTTTGGGCCACTGATCTCCCAAGGCCCATGAGATGAAAGCTTGGTTTCGAGGGAGGCTTTATCAGGAGGCACTGGGAACCTTTTGGAGGCAGTGACTATTGGAAGGTCTTTGGGTCATGGTGGGGACACCACTGAAAGGGATGGGTTACAGGAAGCTAGCATCTTCCCCTTTCACTCTGCCTTCTACCTTGTGATGTAAATGGATTCCTCTGGCTCTCATTCCTGATCTCCAGTCAGGGGTTCAAACCAATGTGACCACCTTGTCTTGAACTGAAACCTCCAGAACCAATAGCCAAGATAAAAACTTTTTATCTTTCATGCTTAATTGCTTCAGGTCTTTTGCTACTGTAAAGTGAAACTGACTAATACTAGTATTTTATTCCAATGACAAGGCTTTAAGGGAGAAGAGCCAGAGCTCAAAACCAGGCAGTCTAGTGACATAGCACATGCTTTCCTTTGCTTGATCAGCATCCGTGGTCACTTGGATGTGAGGACAGCCCACTCAAAGGCAGTGTTCATCTGACCATCACAAGCTGGGGCTCCAGATGGATCCCAAGGACACAGACTGTACAATGCACAGAGGTACATGCCGAAGTGACTCTCCGTTCTCTTGCCCAGAGCTGGCCTGATCTGCTCTTACCAGGCTTGGTCCACTGATCCATAGGTCAATGGACTGAGTCTGGAATTTGCACCTTTTTCTAATTTCTTGCCCAAGGATGGTATTACCCCCTCCCCACTCCCCCAATTAACTCAAAGACACCATATGGGACAAGCCTTTGGGGTTTTTTTGACTTCTCCATGAGATACTACAGTAGACAATTCGGACAGGTTTGTGGTCACCAGGTGGCGCCTCAGAATTCTGCTATGCCGTTTATAGGCTTAAAACATTGTGTATCTGAAGCGAATTGTTCATCTTCACCACAAAAGTCTTCATTTATAAATTTGGAATAATGTTATAGGTCTCCATGGGAAATTTTGAAACTTGAGCTAAAATTAAGTGAAATTGCCTCTGTAAACAGGATGGGCTTAGGTGCTTAGCAGATTATTAATCCCTGGGAATAGATCAGGAAGCAAAAAAAGTTCTGAGAGAAAAATAAAGTCTTTCCCAGAACAAAATAGTTGGCAGCAAACAATCAGCTGCTGCTTTTGAAGTATGCCCAGGACTGATGTCTTCCCACACAGGAGTGGACACAAAGTCTGCCACCCGAGGTCATCAACCTGCCTTCCCTGCCTGCCCTAGGTATGAGGATCCATCTGCTTCAGTAACCAATGGCCAAGCACATGTTCAGAGGCCAAGAACGCTCCAGAGAGGGTTGGTAACAAGGTCTGGACACACAGCCTGGTAGCAGCAGTGTAGAGTTCTATACTGAAGACCATCCTTGTCCCTCTTCTGATGTTGACCCATGTGTCACAGATATAGTAATGTTTTCTTTTTCTTATTTAAGATTCGAGTCTAGAATCATCTGGGAGAATGCTTCCTGCAACAGGTCATTGCCCAAGATAATTGCATTATCACAACAGTGCAGCTCATACAAACACACAATAAAAGAGGGTTTAAAAAAAGGTTTATTTACATATCTCTCATTTAAATTTCATTTGTGTTATAAAAATCAGCCCTCAATATAGTGGCACAGAACTGAACCCCGGTACTAGGAAGATGAGACAGAAAAAACAATGTGGCTTTGGAGCCAGCTGGGCCGATGCAGCTGGACTTTGTCAACCAGAGACTAGAGATGTTGCTTTGTGGTAGAGCTTTGGCTAGCAGTTCAGACCCCAGCTTTTGTTTCCTGCCCTGAAAAAAAGCAAAGAAACAAAAAGCAATCAAATGTAATCACTTACATGCAAGTGCTGTTCTATGCCTGTTTCCTCATCTGTGGAGCAGGAACCATATTGCTTATCTTCCCAGGGTTGGTACCGATCAGATTAAGGGAAAGACTGAAAACCGGTTGGGAGCAGCTTCACTCCACCAGAGGCATCAGTTTTGCTTCTATTAACAGGAAGCAAACCAGTGGGGAACTGCTTTGAGAGGAGAACTTTTCAGACTTTCAAGGCACTTACTTCCATGCTCATCTCTGGCTTCCTCCTAATAATTCTAGAGCCACTTTAACCAAACTATGGAATGTGTGACACTCACTAACGAATTTACCAATAGTTCCCAGGTATTCACAAATAAGAAAGCACTTAGCTTGCTCTGTGTCTCTGTGTCTCTCTGTCCCTCTGTCTCTCCCGCCCTCCCTCCCTCCCTCCCCTGGAATCCACAACAGCAATAAGGACTTAAGAGTTCCTACTGAAGACCCATCACATCACATGCCATCCTTGGTGCCAGCTCTGTCTGGTGCCATCACTGGAGCCCTCCTGGAGCTCTAGAGGGATGACTCACATGCCTGGTAGAGGAGTGGGAAGGAAGGGCTCAGGAAACTCAGGGCCTGTTTTCTTTCTTTCATTCTTTCATTCATTCTTTCTTTCTTCCTTTCTTCCTTACTTCCTTTCTTTGTTCCTTTCTTTTTTCTCCTTCTGAGATTTAAATCAAGAGCCTCACACATAGACCTGTTTCAATTAACAGCTTGTATCTGCACAGAATTCTGGGACAATGGAAAGGCCAGCAAACAGACAGGAAGAGGCAGGGTGGATCAGGCTGGGACAGGTGGTGACATTTGCTGTTGTCTGTCCAGAAGCCCTCAACTGGGATTCACGAGCTCAACACTTTCTGATGGATCATCAGGCTTTTGAGTAGGTCAAGCCCCTTTGGACATGTGTCTACTTGTGACTCAGTAGAAGTGGCATTCTGGGGGAGAAATGTCAGAGGGAAAGGTCTTGAAAAGATGCTGACATGTTCTAGCTGTTGAAGGCCCCAAGCCCTAAGGCTCCAAAGATTATACAGAGACGTTGCCTACTGGGCTTTGTGCTCACATGAGACAGCATCTCTGGAAGCCCTGAACCTCCTCAGAGCCCAGAGGCCTCCACCTAGCCACTCCCTCCCTATCCCATCTAATACAACTAGCTTAGAGGGGCCTGGGCTACAAATGCTTGCTCTCAAATCTGATGTAGTAATAAAAAGCAGGCAGATCACAGAAGATGGCCTTGGCCCACACTGGAGAGCAGAAAAATCTTTCTGCCAAGGTTCTTTTCTGAGCTAAGTGGGGAAGGATGAGTAGGAGCCAACCATATGGAGGGTGGTAGGTGTTTCTAACCAAAAACAAAAGAAGAAGAAGAAAAGAAGAACATGGTTTCCTGAACACTTTCCTGGAGAAGTGAGTCATCAGAGTGAGCAGATGGAGGCTGAGAAGCTAAGGCTGCTGGAAAATGATGATAGGATGACAACATCAAAGAGGGCAATATTCTAAGTGTCCTAGAGGCTTGTGATGGTATTTGCTCTGCCCATGACCTTGGGCTAAAGGTCCTGAAGGAGGTGGAGCTTCTTGCCATTATACATGACCTCTTGAAAAGAAAAAGAGAAAGGTCACAAGGTCCCTTCTCCCTGCTTCCAGCTTCCTGATGTGATCAAACTGCCAGGTGGATTTGCTCCTGGTCAGATCAGAGGATGACTTCAGCTGACTACTCAGTTCTGTATTCGCAAGTGTATTTCCTCAATTTATATCCTAATAAATTCCCTAATATTTCTTAAGCAGACTCCCATGGATTTCTCTCTTTAGAGGCTGAACATCCTGGAGGCAAGGCATGAGCGTGAAGGCAGGAAAAAGCCACCACAGAACCTGGAGGAGGTGGCTATAGACTCAGAGTGTATTCAAATACTCAATCCAGAAGCCAGGTAGAGATGGTGTTGAAAAAACTCAAGACTAGTAAGAAAGGAAACTCCTTTGTAAGATAGAGTCCAACATAGAGGTGATACCAAACTAAATTAAACAAGCTTCACGGGTACACAAAGTATTTTGCATACAGAATCCCTGGAATCTAGAGCATGCTTAATAAGGACTTTGGTATCTAGAAGAAGTCTGTGGAGGAAATCAGTCACACTGTTGACTCCAAAGCACACAAAGATGGTGAATAACAGAGAGTAGAAGCATACCAGGAAAGTCACAGCTGCTGGGGCATGCTGGATTCAGGGTTGCATTTGAAGATATAGAGTTGGTACCTGGCTTATCAATCATCTATAGCCCCTTCCTTCCATACACTACAAGGACCATATCATTGTTCACACAATAAGAACCCTATAAATACCCCATAAATGAATGATTTGGGACATAAGGAAAGTCACCTAAGATGTTCTGGGTGGTAAGAAAGAAGTTTGTTAATATTTACAGAGACAAACATGGATCAGCTGATGTATCTACTGGTTCATGCCTTGATGACTTCATCATGTTAATTCTTTTTTTAATTTTATTTTATTTTTCTTTATTAAAAAATTTTCTACTCACTCCTCATGCTATACACAGATTCCCCCTCCCCCTCCCACCTCCCAGCCCTCTTTCCCAAGCTACCCCGCATCCCCACATCCCCCAAATCGAGGTCTCCCATGGGGAGTCAGCAGAGCCCGGCACACTGAGCCTAGGCAGGTCCAAGTCCCTTCCCACTACACCAAGGCTGTGCAAGGTGTCACACCACAGGCACCGGATTCCCAGAAGCCTGCCCATGTACCAGGGACAGATCCCAATCCCCCTGCCTGGGTGCCCCCCAAACAGTTTGAGCCAAACAACTGTCTTCCATATCCAGAGGGCCTAGTCCAGTCGCATGGGGGCTCCACAGCTACCAGTCCATGGTTCATGGGCTTCCACTAGTGTGGTCTGTCATCTCTGCACATCTGCACATCCTCCCATCACATCGTGTTAATTCTTAGGACAATACAGTAAGTGATATTCTTGTTCCCACTTTGTGGCAGGAGCTCCAGACACAAGCAAGGTGACTTCTTTTGTTTCACAGCTTCTTAGTGACGCTTGTACACTTCATGCTCCCCTTAGTTTGAGAAGCAATGGTTAAGAGCTCCAAATGTAGACTCATATGAAATCCGTTGGAATCCTGGCCAGTATGTACTACTTGTGTGGCTTTTAGGAAGCAATTTACCAGCTCTGTGCAGTTCCCTCAACTATAAAATACAAACATGCATGGCAATGTCTCCTAGAGTGACTTGAGAATGGATTGGGGGTGTTATAGACAGTCATGCAATTCAGCTCCTGGTAGACAGTCGGAGCTCGGTAAATGTCAACTCCCACAGCTGCCAAGCTCCTCTCCTGGCTCTCTGCACCGTGCTGTAAGAGGCAGCAAAGAAAAAGGTCATTTCTCCACTGACAGAAGACCAGCTCCAGAGTTACAGGTCAGCCCATGGTATTTTGTCCTTTTTCTTGAGAAGTGTCTTACATGGTGATAAGGAAAAAGCCGAGACCTTCTCCACAACGTGGGAAATGTGTTGCCTCTTCTGCCATGCTCTTTCTCTGGAACAGAATTCATGAGCTGTTATGCACACACAAATTCCTTTGAAATAATTTCACTTTGGCCTTGAAGCCTTAGACAGAGGATCTCAGAGTAGTCACAGAATCAGCTGCATCCAAAAACCTGAGATTTTTCTTGGAACAAAATGAATTCTCAAATAATTAAAGAGGAGAAATCTATCATGGCTCATCAGGGGTATATGGTCATTGGGCTCCAATGTTTCTGGGTCATGGTGAGCAGAAGTACGATGGTAGGATGATGGCCAAAGAAGCTTCTAGTCTCAGAGAAGCTGGGAAGAAAAGAGAGGGGCAGGAAGGGGCCACAAGTGAGGTACGTCCTTCAAAGATATGCCTCCCATAACCCAGTTCCTCCACCCTGGTTCCGCATACTCACAGCTCTTTAATCTCTAAGTCATCCACATCTCATGATCCAATCACCTCTCCATAGCGCCGCCAACAGAGACTAAGACTCCAACACATGGGTCTTTGGGGCCATTTAATATTCAAGCTATAACACCACTGTTGTGGTTTAAAAGAAAACGGCCCCTAAACAGAGAGGCAGTATTAGGACATGTGGCTTTGTTGGAGTAGGTGTAGCATTGTTGGAGGGTGTGTGTCACTGTGGGGGTGGGCCTTGAGGTCTCTTTTACTCAGGCTTTGCTCAGTGTAATGCTCAGACCACTTCCTGTTGCCTGCAGGTCAAGATGTAGAGTTCTTGGCCCCTTCTCCAGCACCATATCTGCCTGCATGCCACCATGTCCTTCCATGATGATAATGGACTAAACCTCTGAAACTATAAGTCACCCCAATTAAATTTTTTCCTCTATAAGAGTTGCCGTGGTCATGGTGTCTCTTCATAGCAATAGCAATCCTAAGACAGCCACCTTAGAAAGAGGTGAAGATAGAGCCGAAACTTATGATAAGCTCACTGAAGTGACAGTCAGAAGGGGTCACTGGGGTGAGTTTCCATTGTGGTGATATATTGTGTACCCTAATAAACTTGCCTGAAGATCAGAGGACAGAGCCAGCCACTAGATTAGACACAGAGCCAGGCAGTGGTGGCACACACCTTTAATCCCAGCACTTGAGATCTCATGCCTTGCTTGGGAAGCACACATGCCTTTAATCCCAAGAAGTGATGTGGCAGCAAAGAAACAGGTATATAAGGCATGAGGAAACAGGAACTCACTCTCTTTAGGCTGAGGATTTTGTAGAGGCAAAAACTAGTGGCTGCCTGCTCTGCTTCTCTGATCTTTCAGCTTTCACCATGATATCTGGCTCTGGTTTTTTTTTTTTTTTTTTTTTTTTTTTAATTAAAAGACCATCTAAGATTCAAACAACACTCCATCCCATCCCCTAACAATACTATCAAAGATTCTATTTCCCTAAGTGTTCTCTTTCCATATCCCCCACTACTGCTACCTTGGAGAGTTCACAGGCCAACTTTTTCCTACCTGGAGTTAAAAGGTCCCCAACCAAAGCTGGAGAACTCCCTTCCAGAAGCAGTTTCCTGCTGAGTGTCTTTCCAAGTAAAGTGGTCTGTGCTTCAGTGCACACTTGGACTCCAAGAAATGGGGGTCAAAAGTATAAATGCCAACAGAGATTAGTCTGCCACCATGAGTAGGTGACATGAGCTGTTAGATGAGAAGACAGCTCATAACAGTCCCAAGCATCATCCATGGGTTTTGGTGAATAGAAGTCTGCCGTGTTCTCATATTACAGGTGGAACCAGAGATCCAAATGTTTACATTAAATTGCCTATAAAGCAACAAAGCAAATGTTACTTCAATTACTGTTTAAGCGCAGCTGTGGGACGGACCCAGATGTAGACTGTTCATGAGCTCTGCTTTATATAGTGTGTATGTTGCTTGACCTTGAACCCAGGGTCTTGTGTATGCTACAGAAGCACTGCACTACTGAGCTACACTGAGCCAGAAGGCCTCTTTTAAAAACAGAAATTCAGGCATATTTTTTTGCCCAGTCAAATTTTTTGTTGATTGTCTTATAATTTTAGATGATGCCTTTTATTAGTGGAACTTCAACTCTCTAAGACCAATGAAATCTGTAGATGGCACTTGTCAATCATCTCACTGATCTCTGGCAGTCTACTTCTTAAAAGCCTGTTCATTCCTCCAAATTATACGAGAAATCCTAATGCAGGGAGGGGCAACACCAAGTGCTGTCTTTGCCTTCTTCCTGAGAGCCCACTGCCTCCTGCAAGGACCCCCCTTGAGCAAACAGTGACATCCACTGGCTACAGCTCAGATGCTGCGCCAGTCCTGCTAAAGAAAAGAAGGTTCACACCATAGCTTTGATCCAGGCAGGGAATTCTCCATCTTGAACAAACAGCTGGAAGAAAGAAATCCAGAGCCAAGAAAAGGCAGGACACAGATGTTAATCAGACAGGAAAGAAATGCTATCCCCAGCACAGGATGGCCTGGGTTTCAGAATGGCTATGGTCTCCTCTCGGTGTGCAGCTGTCTGAAGACCAGGCCAGAAGGGGGCTATGGTTTGTACCATGTGGTATAGGTCCCTAGCTACACATGGATTCTGAGTTCCTAGAGTGGAGCTAGCCAAGATTCCACGGTTCACAAATTTAAGCTCCACAGTGATTTTGAAGGCATTCATTTGAAGCCTGGCATGGTGGCATATGCCTGTAATCCCAGAACTTGGGAGGCAGAGATAGGACCTTGAGGCTGACCTAGGATATGTAGTAAGACCTTATCTCACAAAAACAATCACAAACAAACAACAACAAAACATGTTGTTGTTTTTAATTTTGTATTTATAATATACTGGATAAATATTTTTACTGTAACAGGTTATAGGAAATAAACAGTGAAACTGATTTCTGCTGTTGTTTTTATGTTTTTATTGAAAACAATAGAATGTAAAATTACATTGTGGCTGGTATTCCAGTTGAGTTGATGTAGACTTACAGTTTGTCTAGTTCTGCTGCCCTGAGCCTCAAAAGCTCCTGCAGCACTTGTAAAGCGCACGTGTGTGAGGTCTGATTCAGTTGCTGGAAGGATCTAGCTAGCAGAAGCATCACAAACTGCTCTCTCCTTTGCTTCCTTTTGCTGTCATTTCCAGATCTAGGCTGCCCTTGATCCTTGAATGTTATTGATCTGAGAGTTCTTCATAAGCACCCCTCTCATCTCATCCTTCCCTGCTTACAGATACATGATACTTTTACTCACTTACAGACGTTACCACACACATGCCAGGAGCACGAGGCACGTTGGACGAAGGAGAAATTTTCCTCCTGCTCAGCACTTATCTCTGGAGTAAAATGAGAGAGACCAGTCAGTCAGTCAGAGGAAATGTTAGCAGAGAGCTATGCGAAAAAGATTGTGTAGCCACTTTGGATGAGGTCCTATTAGAAGGCCTCTCTGAGACAGCTCAATTGGAGTCTCGGTGACACTAGCCAAGAGTGCACAGGATGGAGCCCCCAAATCAGGTGAAGCAGCCAACAAAATCTACTAACAGTAAAAATAGCCGGTGCATTTGAGGAGCCAAAAGGCATCATGGTGACAGAAGTCTGGGAAAGTCAACCAGGATCAAGGAATAAGAGAATAGTTGAAGCTTCCCTAGGAACTTAATTACAAAGGAGGTGCTAGGGCTTGAATGAGTGCCCCTTCCCAAGAATTGTGTATTGTAACATTTACCCTCAATGTGGTATGATATAGAAGTGGACTATGAGGTGATTAGATCATGAAAGTAAAGTCTTCATGAATGACATAGGTACTCAAGGAAAATTAAAAGGACCCCACTGAGCTCTCTGGCCTTCTTCCTATACCTCATAGGACAAGAAGTTGACAATGTGCAACATGGAAAAAGGTATCCACCAGAACTGCTGATGCGAGCTTTCTCATGACTGACAGGACAACTTCAAAGGATGAATGATTCATTTTGCTTGTGGTTTCAAAGGGTTTCATTCACCTGGCAAGGGAAGCATTGTAGAGAAGAAAAGTTCACATCATGTTTGACTGAAAGTAGAGAAGAGCCATAAAGAAGCCAGGGCAAAATATGTCCTTCAAAGAGATGCCACGTGTGACCTACCTGCTCTACCTGCTCCTCCCAAGCCACCGCTTCCAGCATTGTCTAAAAGGGTATTCAAAATTTGGACTCATCAATGGGTTAAACTTCTAATTAGGTCAGAGCCCTCCTGATCTAATTATCTCAGCAAATACCCCCACAAACACACCCTTGCTGGGATTTGTTAATTGCCTAGATGTCTTTCATTCTAATCAAATCTATAGTCATTAACTATCATACTAACCATGCCAGCACCTTCATTTCAGAATTCCAGCCTCAAAACTCTCAGAAATAACTGCTCTGTTTTGAGGCCATGAAGCCTACCGAGTTTTATTACAAGCAACTCAAGCAGATTTAGACAGAGGAAGTCAAACATTCTCTACCTAAACTACGTAAAGATGGAACAATGAAAGGAACATTCCAGACAGAGGTAAGACTATGTACAAAGTTACTACAGTGAAAGAGGGTGTCCTAATAATTAGAAAAAGGAACATGTGCCTAGGACATAGTATATAACAGGCACTGTAGTCTAACAAAAACAGGGGACAAACGGCAGCATGATGCTTATAAAGCATGTGGGCATCATCCTATGTTTAATGATTCAAAGGTAAAAGTGCTTTTGGGTTATTGTTTATTTGTTTGTTTTAGTTGTTTGGTGGTATTTGAACCCAGAACCTTGCACATGCTATACAAGTACTTCCAATGAGTTGTATCTCCAGCCAGTAGAGGTACATTTGAAGTATTCTTAGAACTGAAGTTGTAGCTCACTCAGTAGTAGAACACTTACCCAGCATGCCTAAGATTCTATATTCAATCCACTGTAAAATTAAATAATAAGTAGAAGTGTGTGCCCGATAGTTCTTATCAATTTGAAACAAGTTAGGGCCATCTAGGAAAAGGGGGCATCATTTGAGAAAATGCTACTACTAGACAGGCCTGATTAATGATTGATGTGGGGTGGCTCAGCTCACTGTGGGCTATGCATCCGCTGGGCTGGTGATCCTGTGTTGTATAGGAAAACAGGCTCAGCATGCCATGGAGAGCAAGCCAATAAGTAGAAGCTGTGGCTTTTGCTTTAATTCCTGTCTCAGAATTCATGCTTCAAGGTTCCTGCCTTGAGTTTCTGCCATGATTTCCATTCAGAGGCAACTGTAGGCTGAAATAAATCCTTTCTTCCCCAGGTTCCTGTCGTCATGGAGTTTGTCATAGCAATAGAAACCTAAAACAGTATATTTTTAGAAGAGGAGCATTCATATTTTTTTAACTGAGAGTCATACACTATCTGTGCATGTGCTGAATAATGTGTAGTCATCTTGGGAGGGCATACAAGAAAATATAATTCTAAGGAAAATATCAAGCTTTTTATTGTGTACTTAATGCATGATGACTTTTCAAATGATAAATATATTCTAAAGTATAAAGTTTACATGGAATTAGTTGGGCAGTAAAAATACTGTGTGTGATACTGTGATGATGAAAACTTCTCATTATACATCTATCCACACCACATAACATACAGAACTATGGGTGTACCCTCATAGAACCTACAGGCTCTGGATGGTACTGATGTATCAGCGGAGGTTCACCAGCTGTAACAAATGCACCATTCTGGTAAACTTATTCATCATTGAGGAAGTTGTGCATAAATAAGTTCAGGAAGTACATGGACAATCTATACATTCTATACATTTTTTCTGTGAACCTTAAGCCATGAGGAAAATATCTTAAACAATGTGGTGATTTGAAAAACAATGGCTCCCAAAGAGAGTGGCACTATTAGGAGGTGTGGCCTTGTTGGAGGAAGTGTGTCCCTGTGGGGGTGGGCTTTGAGGTCTCTTTGCTCAAGCTTTCCTCTGTGTGACAGCCAGTTAACTTCCTGTTGCCTGCAAGATGTAATACTTTCAGCTCCAGCACCAGGTCTGCCTGCATGCCATGCTCCCCACCATGATGATAATGGACCGAACCTCTGAAACTATAAGCAAGTCACCCCAATTAAACATTTTCTTTATAAGAGTGGCCATGGTCATGGTGTCTCTTCACAGCAATAGAAAACCCTAAGACAAATGATTAATTATATCCTCCTCAAAATAAAAACTAAGTTGATAGAAGAGATCTACAGAGAGTGCCACTGTGCTTGCTACTTCAGTATGATCTATCTCTGGACATCTTTGTGGTTCAGGTCCTCATATCTATCACTTTTTGCTCAAATACTTATTAGAAAGGCCTTTCTAATTACACTATATAAGGATAGCACCATGTCACTATCTGGCCCTGGCTTAATTTTCTCCATCTCATACTGCAAAATATAGTTTGTCTCTAATAATACATACATCTGTGTGTATGTTTTACTCACAGGAAATTTTTATTTCATTTACCAATATGTGCCCTGTCTCTTATAACTATGATCCAGCAGACATTCTGTAGATTTCTGTTAAGTAGGCATAGGTGACATTGTTTGGCTATAATATGGAAGGAAAAAGAATTGCTGTAGAACCAACGGGGTAAAGGGGAACGTGGTTAGAAGAATGCTACACTAGTCCCAGAAGAGAGAAAAAAATGGTTTGTGGGATGGCTATAGGGAAGATCCCATTTTGGAGTGGGAAGGGGAACTTGGTAAGATACAGGGAGCAGACCTGGAAGGGGTTGGTTGGGGATTGCTCTTGGGAGATGTGCTAGTACTATTTACTGAGCCAGAGAATTCTAAAAGAGAATGGATTCTAAAAATTAAAAAAAAATAAATAAAAATTTTAAAAAGTCTTTCATTTGTTTTGAATAAATGGACCTTGAGATACTTTTATGAAAGTCAAGAAAACTATCTAAAAGGCATTTGTATTATGGAGTATTTGCACATGAAGAGATGTGATGTCTTGGATTTACTATAAAATAGGTGAGTCCTGGGGTGGGGTGGAGCAGGGAAATAAACAACACAAAGAAATAACGGCATAAAGTTAATGTTTACTAAAACTAGAAAATAAGTATTGGTGGTTAGTTAAATTACTCCTGCTTTCTGTATTTAAAATTGTCCATAAAGAAAAAAAATGTTCTACCAGATGGAAGACATCATACACTTTGGATGCAGGACACAGAGAAACCAACCTATAACTGAGCTGGAAGCTCCTGCCACACTGGCTTGTGTTCATGGGGTTGGAAGATGCTATGCAATCTGCTGCAGGAGAGAAATCATCAGTGGCCCCAACCAGCCTTGGGCCCGGTGTGCACAGTACAACCCGCCAGGCAAAATACACATAATGGTGCAACTGTGGTGGGAATGCTTTGTGGTTAATCTGTCACATTCTGATTGGATGTGAGGCCCACTCCACAGGAAGTACTGGTACTATAAACCTAGTCAAAAGCTAGGGAAGTTTCAGGCACTAGGCGGAAATCTACTACTGTTTTCATTTGTTTGTTTGTTTGTTTGTTGTTGTTGTTGTTAAATGGACATAAAGCCAAAACAGGAAAAAGGAAAGTGTTCTAAACAATATGCATATAGAACTGGCAAGAGGACTCAGCAAGTAAATGCACCTGCCACTGAGCCTGACAACCTGAGCTCTGTCTCCTCAACCACATGGTAGAAGGAGGGGACTAATTCCCAAAAGCTGTCCTCTGACCTCCACACATCTTCTGTGCACTTGCAGGCCCATGCATGTGCACAAGCGCACGAAATGTTTAAAACAATACATATGCACACACAATAAAAATAAGTATAAGAACTTGGTTTTGAAAAATGTGTTCTGTGTTCTCATGTGCACACACTCACACGTGCACACACACCGTTAAATGGAAAGATTCCAGCCAGAGACATAAATGCAGATGCCACACATTCAGCGGTATCACTAGAACCACAGACCTGAATAAAATCTCCCAGGCCAAAAAATAGAATAAGTGTCAGAGGTAGTGTCACACCTCATCTTGTAGAAACCTACCATTCTGGGGCGATGTAAACAACTCAGTGGAAGAGACGAGATGGAGTGGCCAATGAAGAGCACAATTTGGAAAGGGGATTGGACTCCACAGAAGAATTCAAAGCACACGGCAAGAGAAGAAAGCTGTTTTGGCAGTAGAGCAGCCGGACAGGATGTGTTTCTTCCCATTTCTGAAGAAATGCCCAGTGAAAGGGAGCTGGCTAGTTGGTTTGGCTCTGCAGACAGGGCAATACAAATTAGGACAGGGCAATACAAATTATAGAAGTGGGTTTCCCCTTCCTGTGAGTTTTATAAAAATAAAATATCTATCATGAAAAAGAGGTGCCCGTAAAGTGTATCTACTAAGAACTGTTCCTGGCATCAGGCATTATATCAAGCATTGAAGAAGTACAGAGGAGAGGCAAGGAGTTATAAATGGAACGTAACAGGAGTTGGGGTCAAGAAACCAGTGGCGATCCAGCATTCAGGAAGCTGGGGCCGGAGAATCGGGAGTTTGAAGCCAGTCTTCAGTACCCAGTGAAACCCTGTCTTACCCCTGTGCCCCACTAAAAGACAAAAAGAAAAAGAACTCTCATGTATGTGAAGAGCTAAGCAAATGCTTCCTCCAGCCCTCTCAGGCTGTGAATGAGACTCTGAGATGCTTCCTCATGTTATCACTGCTCTAGAAAATCATTTCTCTCTACTGATTTTTTTTTTTTTTTTTTTTTTTTTTTTTTAGTTTTGTTTTTGGTTTTTCGAGACAGGGTTTCTCTGTGTAGCTTTGCGCCTTTCCTGGAACTCACTTGATAGTCCAGGCTGGCCTCGAACTCACAGAGATCTGCCTGGCTCTGCCTCCCGAGTGCTGGGATTAAAGGCATGCGCCACCACCGCCCGGCTATCTCTACTGATTTTTAACTCACTTTCCTTTGTGCAAACTCATCATCGCATGAGATTGGACAATGATTGGTGAGTTAGCGGTGGGTGGCTGCCAGCAGAAGTAAAGCCCATGGCCAGCCCAGGTCAGCGTCCTATGCCAGTGTGTGCTGGCCTTCCCTGGCTCTGTTCTTCCACTCTGCACAGGGGGAAGGATACTTAGCAGCCAGCACACCATTGGCCACCAAGTATGTGTTCCCTCTTCCTAACAGAGTAACCAAAAATAATATGTTCATCTTCCTTGCTGAGTGTCACCATGAGTACAAAGGAGAAATGGTACCTCTGAGGATTCAGAGAACCACTCTGGGAAAAGAAGAACCTGGAATTAGAAGGACTGAGTGTATGTTAGCTCTTTCTATGCTCCATGAATTCTGAACACCATCCCACACCAAACCCACACTTTAAGTTCCATACCTCTGTAACCTTGCCTTTAGATTTTTTTTTCTGAAACTTCCAGTATCTTTCTGGTGATTAACATTAACAGACACATGTCTACCTGGCAGACACCCATGGGTCTTTAAAGTTTCAGCTCCCTACAAACCCAACCCCCACAACACAATACCCCTCTGAATATTGGAATTGTTTTTTCTCTAGTCTGGAAATCTCTAAGGCCAAGGATGCTTCTCTCATCTTCTTATACCCACACCCAGTATGCAGCCTACATACAGGAAATGTGAACACTTGGCTTGGAATTGTATGAGCCAGCTGAGGTAGTTTGAAGATGAAATGCCCCCATAGGCCCATGTGTTCAATACTTGGTCCCCAACTCGTGCGCTATCGTAGAATGTTTTTAGAAACTTTAAGAGATTCGGTCTAGCTGGAGTAAGTGGGTCCCAGAGGACAAGAATTTCAAGTAGGCCTTATGATGGTTATTCTTGATTGTCAACTTAACTACATGTGGAATTAACTAAAAATCAAAATTATAGTGCACACCTGTGAGAGATTTTTGTTTAATTTGAAGTAGGTAGATAAACTTCCAACCAAGATCTTTGAGGTAGGAAGACAGATACCTTTAATCCGGATATTGAGGTGGGAAGGCACACCTTTAATCTGGACCATATCTTGTGCTGGAAGTTTTTGTAACAGTGGTTTTCAAACTATGAGTCATGATCCCTTTGGACATCCGATGACCTTTATACAGAGGTCACCAAAGACCATTAGAAAACAAAGATATTATATTATGAGTCACAACAGTAGCGAAATTAACAGTAATGAAGTAGCAACAAAAATAATTTCATGGTTGGGGGTCACCACAACATGAGGAACTATATTGAAGGGTATTAGTAAGGTTGAGAACCATTGCTATATAAGGACATGGAAGAGACATCCAGCCTTGTTTACTAAGCAACTTTTGGATTCTTGGGCTTTCTATTCACAGCCAGACATTGTTGGATTAGCTGAACTGCAGTCTGTAGTCATTCTAATAAATCCCCTTTCCATATGTATAGAGAGATTCATTCAATGAGTTCTGTTATTCTAGAGAACCTTGACTGATACTGGCCTGGTCCCCACATCCTTTCTTTATTCACTGCTTCCTGTCCACCATGGGGAAACAGCCTCCTTCTCCACATACTCCTACTGCCAAGATGTCCCATCTTACCACAGAACCAGACTCAACATAGCCATGTGCTGTGGATTGAAATCTCTGAAATCTTGAACTATGGCAAATCTTCCCCTCCATGTTTATGTGAGGTGCATTGGCATGGTGATATAAAGTCTAACTACCACATTGGCCTTGGAGTACAGACACTGAAGTGGTGTTTCCAAAGGCAGCTTGCCCTATACTTTGGATCTTGATTTGAGATCTGCAAAACATTACTGGCTACGTCCACCTTTGTAGCTAGAGTTTTCCTGCCTGGCCCACAGTCAGGACAAATCTCTGTCACCCGCCAGTCCCAGAGCCTCTCAGACCCAACCAAGTAAACACAGAGACTTATATGCATACAAACTGTATGGCCATGGCAGGCTTCTTGCTAACTGTTCTTATATCTTAAATTAGCCCATTTTTATAAATCTATACCTTGCCACATGGCTGGTGGCTTACCAGCATCTTTACATGCTGCTTCTCCTGGCCCTGACTGCAGTGACTCCTCCTTCTTCCTGTTTCCCCAATTCTCCTCTCTCTTTGTCCCGCCTATACTTCCTGCCTGGTCACTGGCCATCAGTGTTCTATTTATATAGAGTGATATCCACAGCACTTCCCCTTTTCTTCTTTTTTTTTTTAAAGGAAGGTTTTAACTTTAACATGGTAAAATTACATATAACAAAACAATTATTGAGCAAGAATTACAGTTACAATATTAAAGAAGATGTCCTATCTATCTTATATTTGTGAGTTTAAGGTTTTATATCTAACTTATCTTTTATCATAACTGAGGAAATTATAACTATCTAGTCTTTAACCACATCAAAGACCTGAGAAATGGTAGATGGATGCAAACAACTTTCAGGAATCTTGTAAAAGTAGACCAAGACAGCTGGCAGCCTGGACAGTCACCTAATGTTTTTCAGCATTGTTGGTCCTTTCAAATTGGCTACAGGCTTAGAGTATCTGACCATTTTTATAAGCAGGAATTCTGAAAGACCATCTTACCCTGTCTTGGCAGAGTACAGTGGTCACTTTCCTTGTGTCCCGCTTGTCCAGAAAGGACAGCATTGCATTCGTACTCTTAGCCGTCAAGGCAAGGGCAGTTCTTTGCCCAATAGGCCATTTTGTGCCAAGAAGACAAACTTCCAAATGGAAATGTCTTAGAAGCCCAACATTCTCTCAGGATCAATTGGTGCAGCCAGGAGCAATTGTGTCTCACGTCAACAGAATTCTAAGTTATTTAAATGTCATATTCTCTAGGTCTATGAAGTGTTTGAAGATTACCTATCTATCTGAAATATATCTATGTATACCTAGAAGACTTAACTAACATGGCTACAAATATGATTATCATAGATGACTAATTATTAATCTATTTTTAATTATCCATTACAATTTTAAATGAGTTAAACATAATACCTCAAACAAGAATAGAAATATATATATACAGTATAACAAAATTAACTTTAAGTTTGTATCAATAAACTAAAATCTATACCAATGTAAACATTTTAAACAAGTTGTTCTTTAAAAGTAGGTTCATTAATCTACCCTTTTACCTTATCATCTCTATATCCTCCTATATATCTGTATCATATCCCCTTTTCTTTTTTAGAAAGAGATCACATTTATAATCAACCTGTTTTAAATAAAAATATTGTTTTTTTCTCTGTCCCACACCAGAGGGCTCTTCTGATTTGGGATACAAGAATCTCTTAACCATTTTTTTTAAGCAATATGTCTGGGTTTAGGTGGGGAGTGAGCCAATTCTACCTCTAAAGCCAGCTTGGTATATTTGGGAATTTGGGCGTAGCATCTCTTACTACTTCCTGCTGGAGGGGGGCGCTGTATCTTATGGGGACACAAAGAAATTTTTAGGCCTATGGGGTAGTCCGTGAGGCTGTATTGTGTGAACCAGTTGCCTTGAAACCACTCTGGATGTTGGATCATCTGGGCCATGGTATCACCGGAGACCTTTCAGGGGGTCTTGGCTGGTGAAACCTGATGTATCTTAATCTGGAACAAATCCACAGCCTCTGGCTTTCTGTGGAAACAAAAGCAGAACCTCTTTTCCAAAGCAACATATCCTTAAATCCAAATTTTGAAGTCAAGGTAACTTTAAAATATACATTTTGGCATAACTGAACAGCTTTTGCAATCAAATGTTTTTCTTTAGTTACGAATATCAAAGAGAACATAATCCAGATTCTCTGTGTGGTAGCCATCTTTACGTGGCTTATTTTTTATATTACCTTGAGCCTATTGCTTTAAACTGTACCATTTTAAGACTGAAACGGTGCTGTGGCTGCTGGCTCTGCCCATTTTAGCTTACCAACATGGCGTTTTCCGCCAGTTCTGTGAGTCACCAAGTCTCAGAAATAGTGGGTCTAAGCTTTTATCAAAGCAGTGTGTAGCCCAGAAACCTTTTTTTTTTTTTAATACTAGTAAAGACTAAATCTACCACACAGTGTAATGTGTCGCTGGCAGACGCCTCATTCCCGCCATACTGCAGGTCAAACGCAAGCTCCAGGACTCCGCCAGTGTTCAAACCTGCGTTTTGCTGCATCTAGCTGTCCGTATGAGACAAGAAGCAGGAACCTGTTTTTGGCTCTGTTTAGAATTGGTTATTAAATATTCTCAGGTTTAAGGTGGAAACTCAAGCCATTGGGCACCATTTGTAGCTAGAGTTTTCCTGCCTGGTCCACAGTCAGGACAAATCTCTGTCACCCGCCAGTCCCACAGCTGCTCAGACCGAACCAAGTAAACACAGAGACTTATATTGCATACAAACTGTATGGCCGTGGCAGGCTTCTTGCTAACTGTTCTTATATCTTAAATTAACCCATTTTTATAAATCTATTCCTTGCCACGTGGCTCGTGGCTTACCGGCATCTTTATATGCTGCTTCTCCTGGCCCTGGCTGCAGTGACTCCTCCTTCTTCCTGTTTCCCCAATTCTCCTCTCTCTTTGTCCCGCCTATACTTCCTGCCTGGTCACTGGCCATCAGTGTTTTATTTATATAGAGTGATATCCACAGCACACCTTCACTGGGTCTGGGATGATTCGAACAGCCAAAGGAAGGAAGTATAGAACTAGTACAACTTCTGCATCTGTTAGAGGAATTCAGTGAACTCCTTCCCTGCTTGCAGCCCTCCCCTCATGAGCCTGTGAGCTCTTCTCTGTCTGTCATCCTGTCTTCTTCATCTGCTGCTAAGAGTCTAGTCCCTCCACCTGGCTGTTAAGGCACTGAGACCTGGAATTTTCCTTCTGTCTCTTTCAATAAGTGCAGGTGCGGCTTCCTTTAATGGGCTGTCAATGGGCAGTAAGAACCTGGACTGCACAATTAAATGAAACAAATGCTTGGCCATGTCTGCTAACAGCTGTGAAGCTCAGCAAAGCCTTGTGGCCTGATAAACTAAGATTCTAGCATCTGTACATTCAGAGCACAGCCCATTCCTTTTATATGCAGCCTTGTTCCAGGCTCTTAGCATTATCTTTCTCTTAAACCAAGAGTTTGCACATAGGGGTGGAATGGCAAATGGTGGAAGACGATAAAACCTGCTCTCTAGGAAAATAATGAACGGGCAAATGTTTGCTGCAACAGATGGAAAACCCAGGCCCGTGCCATACCTGAGACCTTTTCCTCTCTCTGCTTTCAACAAAGCCGCCCACACAGCCCTTCACTCAGCCCTGGTGAGGCAGGGCCCTGCATAATCAAGGGTTGATGCGAATGAATCCCTTCTTGCCCTCTCATCAAACAGGCTGGGGCAGAGTGCACCCCCAAGTTCCTCCAGAACAGGAGAGTGAGGGTTCCTGTACCGAAAGTTCACATTGAAAAAGAAAAACTATACAAACTGCTCAGGATGAAGAACGTTTTGGGGAACCGGGAATGATAACATCACACTATGCAGCCCAGGCTAATCTCAAAAGTGTGCCACTACTTCCTAGACCTCCCAGTATTGGGATCACAGGCAGGTGTCATTGAGCTGAGTGAAGAATGTACTACTTTTATGGTTTGATCAGAGGGGAAAAAAATGACTTCAAGATGTGAGTAAACGGGAAAAGACCCAGATGCTGAGATTCTCCAGTGCCCTCAAATGCTATTGACAAGATGTAAAACTGCCTGCTGAACTGTAGCTGCTGAATTTTCACCTCCACATCATGTTGTGATTGATGCAAAACGGAAGCAGATCTGGACTTGCTTAGATGAGCTGAAGAACGATGAGGCAGAACCTTGGAGTATTATGGTCTTTCTGAGCTTTATGACATGTGACATCAGTTCATCTTCTACATGCTGGGAAAACTTTGGAAACTGTACTTTTCATCATGGGGCCAGCGACAGTTACACTTGGGGGAAGCTGTCGTATTTGGGGTTGGAAAATCTATCTGCCAGCAATAATGAACATGCCAGGATGTACTGAGACCCAGTCAGAACCACTTTGTAAAGCAGTCCCCGGGGCCTTGGCCATGGGTGGCAGGCAACCAACCCATTAACAACTCTGCAAGACATATTCAAGGCCCTCCGTCAGCCACTTCTTCATGTACTGCCTCCTGGGTTGGACTGGTTTTAGATCCTAAATCTTTCTACTAAGCAGGCTATCTTTGTTAAATTATGTAAACTCTCTGCGCTTTATTTCTTCATCTACAAAAGGGAAGTAAAACAAAACCTTACCTCATTGTTTTAAGAGCTGACCATTGATCTCTCCTTACATCAACCCAAGTCAGCCCTTTACTTCAGCCTCCCAGACCTGTAGGTGTTTGGTTCTGCCATACAAAATATTATTTTTTCCACTAAATCTTTCTCTTTCATCTTTATCCAAGTCACTGACTATATTGAGAATGTAACATGTGGCCCAGAGTAAGAAATGAGAACAAAAAAAAATTTTCAGGGTAATTTAACTATCCACAACATGTTACATTTATTAGCAAGCAGAAGAGTTCAAATTCCTTTTCTGTTCATTTTTCATATTAATGTATATATGGTATGCATGTGTGAGTTCATGTCTGCATGTATGCAAGCATATGTATGTGAGTACACATGTATGCTCACGCATGTAGAGGTCTGTGAATATTGAGAATCATCCTGTATTTCTCTTCTACATTATTCACAGAGGCAAGGCCTCTCTGTCAAACCTAGAGCATGTCAGTATGGCTAGTCCCAATAACCAGCTTACTCTAGGGATGTAAGTCTTTGGAGGCTGGAATTACAGGTGGGCCTCCATACCTACCTGGAATTTGACATGGGCTCTGGGGACCTTAAGTGCTGCCTTACGCTCATGCAGTAAGCGTATGAACCACTGAGCCATCTCCCAGGTCTGAGCTCAAGTTCTTACACTGTTTTCCCAACTCAGAAACGGTTCAGTCTCTCTGAACCTTCATTTTTTTCCCATCAGTAAAATGTGAAGGATGTGGTAAGACCCATATCCAGGGTTGTGCTAGGGTATTAAGTGAGCTGATGCACATTCCTGACACTTCATCATGCATGGTAAACAGAACTTATTACTACCTAATGCAAAATCCTGCATGTGTTTCTTCTTGTTTCAGACAAAAACAAACAGCTTGAGCCTTAGGTATTGGTAACATGGAGTCACTATGAAGCAAAGTAGACTTAGGAATATAGTCCAAATAACCAGTCATAACGACTCTGCACTGTGGTACCAGTGTGCTTCCTGCAGGGTCTGCTTTCTGGAGAGTGTGTACTTTTTTATATTTATTTTTTATGTGTATGAGTCTTTTCCCTGCATGTACATCTGTATACCACATGCTCAAGGAGGCTAGAAGATGTCATTAGGCCCCCTAGAAGTGCAATTACAGATGATTGTGAGTCACCATGTGGATGCTTAGAATTGAACCCAGATCGCCTGCGAGAGCAGTTAAAGCTCTTGAGGGCTGAACCACCTCTCCAACCCCTGGATAGGGTACATTCCTATTTCATCCATGGTTCCAACCTTCACAATTCAATTCCTGCTTTCTTATAATACCAGGTAAAAGAAAACAAAATAAGTATCAGACAATAAGTAACGAAAATAAATGTCCTAAGAGTTGACCACTTTTCTGGTATCTTCATTTCCCAAAAGGCAGAGCCTTATCTGACAAAATCAAATCATTTTGGGCAGTTCCTACCCAAGCTTCCAAGTTGTTTGTTTGGTTCACATTGACAACATGGCCCAGCAAGCAGAAAAATGGTCAACACACGTAGGACATTTATTTCTATTACTTATTGTTTGATACCTATTTTGTTTTCTTTTACCTGGTGTTGTAAGAAAACAGGAATTGAGCTGCAAAGGTTAGAACCATGGACGAACCATGGATGAACCAGGAATGTACACAATCTGTGGGTTGGAGAGGTGGTTCAGCCCTTAAGAGCTGTAACTGCAGAGGACCAGGGTTCAATTCGTGTGTGTGTGTGTGTGTGTGTGTGTGTGTGTGTGTGTGTGTGTACCATTTTGCCTGTTGTGTTTACCTTCTGCACTATCTTCTCTCTCTCTCTCTCTCTCTCTCTCTCTCTCTCTCTCTCTCTCTCTCTCTCTCTCTGTGTGTGTGCGTGTGTGTGTGTGTGTGTGTGTGTGTGTGTGTCTTTCTCTGTCTCTCTCTCTCTCTCTCTCTCAGCTAAGATGAAGGCTAAGAATGGACACTCTCTGCAGGATTCACTGGGTAAGTTGCAACCTATCAACGATTCTCTACCTCCAAGTACCATTCAGTCTGAACTTCAGACAATCATTGCACTGCTATCCTAGTAGCTTAAGTGTGAAAAGAATAAAGGATGCTCTTAGCAAGTGTTTGGAGGAGGAAAGGGAGCCAAAACAAGACAGAAGCTTCCCATCAGAGATCAACAGCACAAAGTGGGATTCTGAGAGATTAAAACCAACAGTGCCTCTGCATGCAAAGCAGCCCTGGACTGCATGATGGATGAGGACTGAATATATTCCAGCCCTGAAATTCTTTCTGCTCTTTCTCATTGGAGGATCTGAGCCAACTCAGAGCTGATCTCTCTGCATGATGAGTGAAGGCTGGTACCTCCCTTCCCTTCTCAGAACCAGGTGTCTGGTCAGTCATGGGCAGCCCTTAATATTAGATTTGGCAGCTTCTAGGAAACTGAGGGAGACACAAAGCTCTCTCCAGAATTTGAACTTAGCCTTTTCATTGCCAAAGTTGCCTGCCCAGTAGGACCTCCTGGGGAAGCTTTTAAGCATGCCAAGCCCCAGCTGCCTTCTGGGTCAAGTAAACCACAGTCTTCCCAGTGGGACATATGTACCAGGGGTTTAAACTCCCTGGGTGATTACCATGTGCAAGCAAATTTGAAAATCCCTGATTTGAAGCTGTGGTTCTTAGCAGGGGTTGATTTCTGTCCCCCTAGGAAACATTTGGCAGTGTCAGAAGACATTTTTGGTGTTAGAAGAGGGATGGAGTACTGACATCTAGTGGGAAGAAGCCGGGAAGCTGCTAAGCATCCTTCCGACAAAGAACTAACTACCTGGCTCAAAACTGTGTGGTACAAGCAGCGAAGCCTGACTGAAGTACATGATACCCCCAGCATCGGCCCGTTAGAATCAAAGAGCCTCGGGCTCCTCCTCCAGACCCAGGGGATCCAAACCTGCAGTTTCACCAGATCCCAAGTTGATCCTTACACATTAAAGAATACTAGTTCAGATTCTACCAAGGCTTCCTTGTACAAGGGGAGGTCCCACCCATCTTAACTGAGAGTGGGATTTTCACAGCAACCATTTCTTTTAACCTTCAACATTCGCCCTTAGAGACTCTGGAGAGGAAAGGGTCTCAGACTTCAGGATTACCGGGTCAGATTTGGGTTCCAGCATTAGGCAGGGCCACTTGAATAGCTTTGCTCGGTCTCATCTGTGTAATCTGTAAATGGGAAGAAAATATAGAGACAGACTGTGCAACATGAGAGACCATATCCACGCAGTAGGAGCCGGCATCTGAGCTTCATGGACTTACTGCCATTTTCTCTTGAGCAATTAATTTTCCTCATTTGAACAGAGATTTTTCTCATCAGGAAAAAGCAATATGTAGCCATGTCTGCTCATGGAAAAGACTACCACGGCGTTGGAGTTTAAAGTGCTAACTTGGAGTAGACACTGTAGAACAGGCCCTGGCCTGCTTCCTGACATATGGCAGGGGAGAGTTTTTAATTCAAATTGTATGCAAAGTACCCTAAGTCTTATCCCTATGTCAATCTTTTGGGGGATACATTCACAGTCATAGATTCCCCTTCATCCATTTCAAGGCCAACACATAAGGATGATGTTGTTATCTGCTGTTTGGTCTCAACTTCAGAGTAGGTCGCTAGCCTTGCCTTCCCCTGCAATCCCCCTGCTGTTGAGGATATACATCAAAAAGCCTCTCAACAAATGATTCCTGCTAGGGATTCAGAATTCACAGCCACACAACCAGTGTGAGGGGAGCTGGGACTCACATCTGATCCTTTCCACCCTTAAATCCAACTGGTATTGTGTTACTGCACCACCTCTCCTCAAGGTAGATATTTATACCCATCTCATTAAATACATACATGTGCACACACACACACACACACACATACACACACACACACACACACACACACACACACACACAAATAGAGAGACAGAAAAAGGGAGAGAACATAGAAACCAATCGACCGAGGAGTTTTCTGGAGGGATGAACATTCATCTTTTTCCTTAACCAGTTTACAAACTGCCTCAAAACAGGAGCCATGCATTTCTCTTGTTACCTCTTCCTTGAGGTCCTCAGTACATGGCTGAGCTCACAGCAAAAGCTCAACGAGTCTGGTTCTCAAGTGATTGACTGGTGAGTCTGTTGATTGATTAGGTCCTGGCCGACTGGAAGAAGTGCAAGCTAAGCACTGAGCATGCACACTGCAATTGCACAATGTCCTATGTCTGGACATCTCTGCAGCTTCTTAAAGATTGTCCTGAACTCTGGAGAGAGGTTCTCATTCTGTCCACCTACCCCAGAAATATTCAGAAATCAAATAAGACACTTTTTAAAGTGAGTGTGACCAAAGTGGAGAAAGGACATCGAAGTCTTATATTAAAGGCTTACTTCATGATTGCCTAGGCATAGCATAGCACACATTGGAACAATAATCATGCTGAGCCTGGGGAGGGGATGGGACAAAGATACAGAAATGGCTGGGAAAATGGAGCCAGCAGGAACAGCCTCCAGAGCAAAGAAGAGTGTGACGTAAGATGTCCTTCCTCTCACACAGGTGGGATAGGCTAAGACCTGGATCCATACACTGTCAAAATTAAATCAGCACTGACAGGGGCATGAGAGCCACACTAGATAAGTCAGAGAAAGCACTTCCAGTCAGCAACATCATTGGCTCCAAATGCCATGGCTAGAACCCAAACTCCTGGAGCGGAAGTGTGGGCAGGCTTCAGTTCCAGTGATAAAGCATGGACGGGAGCCACTGGAATGGAGCACAGGGATTTTTCAATTCAAATTTTTGCAACAAAGAGACTAGGCAACTGCTGCATGTGAATCATCTCTCTCTCTCTCTCTCTCTCTCTCTCTCTCTCTCTCTCTCTCTCTCACACACACACACACACACACACACACACACACACACACACACACAAACCATAAGGGAGCATTGACTTCACTCTGGGTGGAGGAAAGCATTTGACACCAACATCTCCTTTTAAAAAACAAAAAGGCAAGCCAAGGAACAATCGCCTATATCTGTGGACTGCCTCCTTCAGGCAAGGCCTGTCCAGGGTCTGAGAAGACAAAACCCTCCATAACTGTATGCAATGAAGGTCTTCTGGGCTTTTGGTGGGGCTGGATCTGCTCAAATTCTTCTGGGAATTCAAAGAGCTATTGTCTCACTAGGACAAACTGAGAGCCCTAGACTTCGGGGAGCAGGGAGAAATCAGCTGGAGATCTGAGTACACACTCGAGGGAGAGTAAGGAGAGAAAAGAAAGCAAAGGAGAGCCAAGCCCAGGACCATGGCAAGAGAGGCTCCAGGGCCTAAGCAGATGGTGAGAAACCAGAGCTGGGAGGAAAAGGCTTCTCTCTTAGGGGACTCTCTCAGCTGCTTTGCCTGTTGCGATAGTAAAATACCCCCACGAAAGCGACTCAGGAGAGAAAGGGTTTCTTTGTCTCCCGGTTCTAGGCTGCAATCTGCCATGGCAGCAAAGTCACAGTAGCAGAAGCCGGAGGATGGTGGTCACACTGCCTCCAGGATCAGGAAGCATGGTGACAAGTGCAAGCTACACTCAGTTCACTTTCTCCATTTTATACAGTTGGGGTACCCTAGGAATAGTCCATCCCTATGTCGAGACGGGTCTCCCACATCAGTAAACTTAGTCAAAACAGTCCCCTAACTGCGCGGTCTCGGAAGCACCTCTCCATGGTCGAGTGATGGCAATCTGATAACACTAGGCATGATAGATCTTCTTCAAAGCAGGGAAGGTTATCTTTTCCTAGGGGTCTCAGTTTCTCCTGGTGATACCAAAGCTGTCCTCACATTCCCAGGGGTGTTTGAATAGTTTCCAGTCTGGCCAGGGAGTGCTTACATGTCAGTCACAGAAAAAGGCATTAATGAGCCCAAACATGAACTACATCCTAGATCAGTTTCTACGAATCCTGTGATAACATGTTTTTTCTTCTAGGGAGAAGACAATTTGGGCTCTCTACTTCTCAACCATCTAAAGATTTTTTTTCCCCAGTGTTAAAGATTGAACCCAAGAACTTATATGTACTCAAATATACCTTTCCCCCCTCAATTTATATTAAGTAACATGGAGAGGAAGAAACCTGGCTTTAAATGAAGAAGGAACCTCATTGAAAAAAAAAATAATTACATGATAATAGTATTTTTAATTTCTAAAGTAAATAAAAGGAAACAAATATTGTAAGATGTCTGAATATATACATCTAAACATACGTTCCTTGAAGTGAGTTTTTGTGATAAAACTAAATTGCATTCAGTAATGCAATCAAAGGATCCCCCTTTGCTTGTTAAAACTTTTCAAAGAAAGTTTTTTTTTTTTTTCACACAAGGAATAAATTTCATCTTTGGATGATAAGAGACAAAAGGAACATAGTTTTTAAAAACATTTTGTGTGTGTGTGTGTGTGTGTGTGTGTGTGTGTATACCATTGCTTGTATGTGGAGAGCAGAGGACTACTTGAAGGAATCAGTTCCTTCCCCCTTATAGATTTCAGGAACGAACTGAGGTCTTCAGGCTTGGCAGCAGGTATCTCACTGAGCCATCTCTGTGTTCCACAATGGGAACATTTTTTTAACCACCTATCAGGTGCTATATATAATTTATCTCACTTAGCCCTCAGAACAGCCCAACCAGACAGTGTTACCTCTCACTTACTAATAACAAAACAGATATGTGGAAAGGTGTAATAAGGATCTTTAGTAGCAAGTCAGAAATTTCATCAAATGCTTGCAATGAGGCAATTGGACCCGGACTTCCCTCCTCACCCTCCAACCCCCACAGAATTGTGGAGGGGTACAGCATCTCCCTTACACATCATTCTAAAGGGAGATGTGTTCTCGGTCAATTCACCAAGTGACCAATTAGCATCCTCCCTTCTATAACCAGCCCCAGTTCCTAAAAGTGAGGGGAAAAATGCACCATCCTCTCAGAGCACATTGATATTCATCCCGATTCTCTTCCTTCTCCATTCCAGCAGCACATAAATTACCAGCTCTGTTGTCAAATGCTGCATGTAATTGTGTTCAGCAAAACATCCCTGGGGAAAAAGAAAAGTCATCCAGTCTGCAATGGACCAAGACAGGCAAGGGCTCAGCAGAGAGGGCTGAGGTCTGGTGTCCACCCTCTCTTTCTGCCTCCTTCACAATAAGCTCAGGCAAACCAGGGCCTGTCAGGGACCACACACCACATCAGAGTGTGGGAACAATTCTAGTTAAGAAACAGTGGATCTTGTGCTTGTCAAACTATGCAAACCTATACAAGAAAAACAAAATGCCCATGTACTTTTGGATTATTAAGGACCTATTTTAATAAATCAGTAGAAATAAACAGCAGTTAGATAATTACAATGAGCCAGCTCAAGTAATAATTATCTCACTTATCTCTGCTGCAGCCCTCAGGGGATACAAAGCCTGAACTCGGAACTGCCTGCGATTCCACAGGCTCAAGGTGGCCCAGCTGATAAATACTGGCCTAAAGATGCTTTTCCTTGACCGCTTCCAGAGCCATCATCCTTACAAACACAACCCTTAGGTCTTTGTGTTACAGCCTGCTCCCTCAGCACACTGGTCTAGTTGATTGGCCCAGGCGGGAATCAACCCACTGCAAGGTAACTCTTGGAAATTTCCAGCAAATTAAAACATGCCTCTTGCAAAATCCTCACATTGTTTCCCATTAAAAAACATTGTTTGTGTGTAAAATAAAAAGCCCGGGGCTGGGGAGATGATCAGTGGATAAAATGTTTGCAGCATAAGCATGACGAATGAAGCCAAGAGACCCACCACCCACCACCCATGTAAAAGCTGAATGACAATGGCAGCATGCCTGTCATCTTAACACTGAGGAAGAGACGAGGACTGCCCAGGACAAGCTCGCTAGACAGACAAGCCAAATCTGAAAACATGGGGTTCAGAAAGCAACCCTGCCTCAGTGAAACACAGCAGAAAGCAATAAAAGGAAACAGTTGACATCAACCTCTGACCTTCACATAGACGTGCATGCATGTGGTCACATACATGAACGCACACTACACACATATGCAAACCAATGAACTAATAATTTACTTAAAACTCATTTTTTAATCCTATAGCCAGATGAAATAAGACAGGAATGTAGTTCCAATTATTCCAAAAGCTGAGATTAGTTTAATGCCAGCCTAGGCAACAGAGTGAGTTCCTTCCCACTCAAAAAGGAAAAGAAAATCACCCTATGAGTTAAAAAGATAATTCTCTCACCTCAAAGAGATGTTGGTAAAGCATTGTAGTGTGGTATATTGTGATATATAGTAGTGATATATTGTGTATCCTAATAAACTTGCCTGAGGATCAGAGGACAGAGCCAGACACGAGATTAGACATAGAGGCCAGACAGTGGTGGCATACACCCTTAATCCTATCAATCGAAAGGCAGAGATCCCTCTGGATCTCTGTGAGTTCAAGGCCACACTGGAAACACAGCCAGGCAGTGGTGGCACACACCTTTAATCCCAGTACTGGGAAGCACACATGCCCAGGAAGTGATGTCCGGGCAGAGAAAGGTGTATAAGATGCGAGGAGATAGGAACTCACTCTCTTTAGGCTGAGGATTTCGTAGAGGTAAGAACTAGTGGCTGGCTGCTCTGCTTTCAGCTTTCACCCTGACATCTGGCTCTGGTTTTTTTTATTAAAAGACCATCTAAGATTTGAACAACATTGTAGCATGAAGATTGAGCTTCCAATCTTTATCTAGCTACCTATGATCCTACTCTGTCTTTCTCTTATTTTTGTTTGTTTGGGTTGGGTTTTTTGTTTTGTTCTGTTTGGGATGTTTGTTTTGTTTTGTTTTTAACACAGGGTTTCCTATGTAGCCCTGGCTATCCTGGAACTTGCTATGTAGGTTAGACTGGCCTTGAACTCACGGATATCTACCCGCCTCTACCTCCTGAGTGTTGGCACTAAAGGTGTGCACCACCATGCCCAGCTATGTTTGTTCTGTTTTCCTGAAATTGTGTATTGCATTTTCAAAGTCACATCACAGCTAAAATGGCTGCCAGTACACTTACTAGTACCTCTGAGTGCCGGGGAACAGGAAAAAAGAGGCAAAGAAGGACTTATGAGATATATCTCCTTTATTGTATGAAAAAATGCAAATAAAAAAAGCATTTCTAAATTGTCTACCCATCTCCTTCAGCTCACCATGTAGCCACAGATACTAACATATTCAAGCTAGATGCAAAAGAGGCTGGAAGCTTTGTCTACTAGTGTTGTCTAAACATCTTGTGACCCTAATCTGTACCAGAGTAATGTTCCTAAAGGAAAAAGATAAAAATAAAAATATAGTTAGAAGACCTGTGAGATACTCATTCCCACAACTCTGTGTTGGGGTCCTAATATGAAATACTCTTTTACTCAGTTGATCCCACAATAAATGAAGAAGAGTGTTGGTTTATTTATTTTGTGGTCTGGGAAGTGAGGACACACAAAAGCTAAGAAACTTACAAAAAAAAATCACAAAACTGAGATGTAACCCTAGAGAGTAGATTGCTTATAAATAATGTTTGTCATGACATCAAACTCTTAAGTTTCCACCTGATAAAAAGGCCTCATGTGGCACATTAATATCTCTTTAACATGAAGGCAACTGTATTCAGACATCCTATCACTCATCCCCCTCTCTGGCTCCTTTGTCCTGGATTCTAACCTCTGTATTATACCTTTACTTCCTCATGGTAATTTCACTTAACTAAATAATGGTAGAGAAATAACTGACTCAGGGAAGTCTTCAACTAGGCGAAAGAAAAAGCTTCCTGGTATACTACAGTATGCCTCCCTCAAAGCCTCGCCATAGACAGAGATGCATTGACCTCAATTTTGCCAAGAAGGACAGCAGAAAGGCTATCAGTGATTACATGCTGACACACTCTGAACCTTCTCCTTTTCAATCAAGTTACAAGTGTCATTCCACTGAGTACACAGCTTTGCCCTTCCTTTTCCTCTGTTTATAGCTATGAATTCATTTCTCTCCTTTGTTTATTCCACTGGGCCCTGAAACGTTCTCCACAGTTAGCTTACTTAGGAGTTCTTTTTCATGGCTATTTCAAGACAAAGTCTGACCTGGTTATAACCCAACTCTTCGGTCTGCACATCCTCAGGCCTAATTCCCAAATGAGGTTAAAAGGTCAGCCGCAGCCAAGAAAAATACAGCTTCCCAGCTGCTACCAAGAGAAGTAAACATTTTTATTAGAATAATAAGCAAACTGCGAAGCCATGGAAAGCCTTAGCAACAGCATCCTGGCATTAGATGACTTAGGCAAGAAGACCTGACAGCTGGATAGTATGGTTCCATTAAATACTCTACACTGTAAGTGTTTATTCATCACACCAGTACCAACAATAAATGCACCTAAACATGATGCCTGTGGAACTTAAGCTAACTAATCCTGATTGCTATTTATTGGGTACCCATTCTAAACCTAGCATTTGTCAATACTGAGGCTTAGAACACAAAAAAAAAAAGCTTAAGACTAACTCAGGGTCTAACAGATGTATGCTCTAACAAATCCAGATACAAGTTTTGTTTACTGCTATCTAATGAGCTAAGTGCTCAAAAAAATGATCACCAGGCTCAGTGTGGTAGCATATGACTTTAATCCCAGTACCTGGGAGGCAGATCTCTGTAAGTCTGAGGCCAGCCTAGTCTTTATTGTGAGTTCTGGAAGAACCAGGCCTATAATAATGAGAATTTGTTTCAATAAAATAAAAATATAGACTATCAGTTCTCTGGAACTCTAAGAGAACTTCCCAGGAGTTAAAAATGAAATATAGACCTTGACTCCTAGTGTTCTCCAGAGATGGAGAGCCCACTACAGAGGACCTCTGCTATTACGTTTATGGCTACACTAAATGCCTATGCCTCTAGCCTAGTAGATACACCTGTGTGCACACCAGTGAGCACTGATTTTCACTTAAGATTTTGGGAGACTGATACAAAATGAACTCAAGCACTAAAGATAAAACAAGGTTTTAAATCCTCATGAAATATTTCTTTTCCTTGCTCCTTTTTCACATCTCCCCCTCCCCTACACACCTCTTTAATCTCCTCCACCCTCCAAATTTTCTGCTACCAAGTATCACCTCAATGTCCAATTTGGACCGAATGAGAGTCCAATAAGATGATGGAGACTGGAAGGTTCCATCTTTCATCCCTTGCCACTCAGAGAAATCCCCATCTTGATGGCCATTGACACATGAGAATGCATCATTGAGCCCTGGATTCTACTGAAGAGATTCCAGTGTCCAACAAAACTTCAAAGTCTAAAGTATATGCAGTGAGAAAGGCAGAAATCACTTTGCTTTCCTCCTCACATCACTCCTGGAGCAGCAGAGCCCTGTGCAGTAGCCTCTCTCCTGAGGAAAGGTGGTGAGGATGAAGAGATTGTCTGCATCCCCATCTTGTGTGACACTGACCCAGGGGTCTACTCTGTGATTCCCAACCTAGAAACATGAGGCAATCTGCACAGATGGGTCTTCTGAGGACTTGTAGAGATAACTGTGCACAGAAGTACACATAGTTTGCAGCATCCAAGCACAGTTTTTGCTCACCAGCTCCCTGACTCCAAGGTTTCTGCCCACAGAACACACAATAGATTGTTTTTAAGAACCCTGCAGTTGCCTCTGTGAGCAAAGACATAGTGAAACCCCTGAACTGGATTACTCTGTGAGCAGAAGAGAATTATTTGGGGGTCAAAATGCCAGAACAGCCAACATTGGGGAAAGCCTTGTCAGTTTTATAGGGACAGGAGGTTGTGGGAGGAGAGGTGCAGGTCAGAACAGCCTGGGGTTTAGTATGGGGGTCTGGATAGATTGTAGGGTGCTTGGGTTAATCAGGAGCTAGGTGCCCTTGCCCAAGATAGTTGACCATTGGAGGTGGATAAGGGAAGGAACAGCTTTTTTCTGACAAACACAAATACATTTCACATGATTTCTGAGGAATGTTGGCCCCAAAGAAATAGAAATGGAAGAACTGTCTGAAAAAAATCATCATGGTTTTATTAAAGAAGCTGAGGAGGTTACAAAGAAATGTATGTGATCAATTAAACAAAAACAGCAAAAAGGTGTAAGAATAAAGTGAGAATTTTAACACAGACTGACACCAAAGAACTGAATGAAACAAATTCTAAGGCTGAATAAAATAGTGTCTAAACTGAAAAATAGGGATCAGTGGAGATCTCAACCAAATAGAAAAAAGTCAGCAAATGAGAGGCCAGGCCCTTTGAAGATGTCCACTTAGAAGATCAAAAAGGGAAAAAAATGAAAGAGGAAAGTGATCCTGCAGAATGACTGAAAACCCAGATTCATAAAATCAAAAATATTACCAAAAAATTATCATAGTGAAGTTTTCACCAAGACATAATCAAATTGTCAGAAGTCACAGATGGCAGACTTCAAAAGCATCCAGGTGAAAGGTAACATTTCCTATGCAAGGGAATCCCCAGGAGCCTGTCCTAAGCTTCTCAGCACAAACACTGCAAGTCCAGAAAGAGTGAAATGATAGACTCAAAACACTGAGAGAAAAATACTCCCCCTCAAGAAAAAAAATCCTACCCCAGGGAAAGCTGCCCTTCACAGCAGAACCAGAAATCTTTAAAATGCTGTTGCCAAACACTCAGGAAACTGATCACCATTAGACTATGAAAGAACATTCAAAAGTAAATAAAGCATCCTGTTAAATTTAACCAAAGGCCTGAATAAATACCCCTGAAAGTCCCACTAAAGCCAAGCCAGTCTGTGGTACTACCGGGTGGAGCTCAAGGGATAACTTTGTGAAGTCGATTCTCACCTTCCACCTCAGACAATTCTGGGGATTGAACCCGGGTCCTCGGGTTTGTCTCCTCAGGCAAGTGCCTTTCTTTACTCACCACGTCATCTTGCTGGCTTCAAAGAACTGTTCTTATAATGAAAGAAAACTAGCATGCTCAGATCTCCATCTTAGTAGATTATAAAACACCCCCCTTTGCTGTCTTTATTGAATCACAAACTGTAACACAATCTTTGTCCTAACCACACATCTTCCTTAAATTGCATTTTAAAAACAAAAATTTCAGACAGGTGTTTTTCCCCATTATATTTCTGTGACAGAAAGGACAGGCTTCAGTTGCCCCACAGAATTACAGCTAATGTAAGACTGGACAATCACTATGTGGTCTCCTCACCACAGAACACTGGTCTGGGTTAGTTGATGTCACTGCAAACAAATGAAAAAATTAAAGATTATTGCTTCTCAGTCCTTGTTAGCATGAAAACATAATTATGTGTTTTATGTGTTTGGGAAGCAGAGATCGTGCCTTTCAGAACACCTATTGGTTCGTAGCCTTGTTGTCGCTGTCAATCAAAAGGAAAGCTTCAATTTATTTGAATGGCCTTTGTCAGTGTTGGTCTGAGAACATGGCAACATGACATAATGATTAGTAGTAAATTAGTGATGATAACAGTTAGCCTTTGAAGGACAAGCACTTTGCATACAATATGTTATTTAATACTTAGGAAAATCCTGTATCTGACCTCTGTTTTATTAATGAGAACAAAGTTGAAAGAGGCTAAATTACTTCGCTAATTCAAGCTCATTGCCAGACAAAATTCAAAGCTACATGAATGTCTATGTAGAGCATAGAACATAACTAATGGTGTCTTCAGGAGAAACGTTACCACCGCAAGGATCGGCACGCAATACAGCATTGGAGACTGTTTCACCAGTGACCTGACAACGAACCCTTGTTTTCTAAAACTTATTCCTAAGAGCTGAAGGAAGGGAAAGAATATGATCGAAATAAACTGTATAAAATTCTCAAAGAACTAGTAAAAACATTGTTTTAAAGCAAGAGCAGGGGCTAGAAAGATGGCTCAGTGGTTAAGAGCACTGGCAATCTTTCAGAGGACCTGAGTGTGCTTCCCAGCACCAACAATGATCTGTAACTCCTGTTCCAGAGGATCTGACATTCTCCAATGGCTCCTGTGGGCACCAGGCACTTATACAGTGTGCAGGCAGACATTCAGGCAAAACACTCATCCACATTAAATAAAGCAGAGTACAAAGAGTAGAACAAGAAATTAAATTCAAGTGTTTTAAAACGCAAAGGCAAAATAGTACATAAGACAGTTCATCTATAAGAACATTCTATGAGACACGTTCTTATAAGACCCATTCAACTCACATGAACATAGCAAGGCTCCTGACATGTGTTGTCTGAGGTGAGCTAGACGCCCCATTTTATTCGTCAGTGTGGCTGGGTCACAGGATCCGATTAAACATGACTCGTAGGTGTGTCTGTGAAGTTGTCTACAGAGCTGTCAGCTCGGCTAACGTGGCCGTCCCTAATGACTGACCTGATTAACTGAGGACTTGAACAAAACAGCATGGCATGGCCGGTGAATTAGCTCTCTCAGACTGTCTCTCGCTGCCTGATCTGGAACACTGATCTCTGGCCTGTGGGCTGGACTTGGTGCCAACAGCTCTTGTGGGTCTCCAGGTTTCAGGCCTGGACTAAAACGCTGCTGCCAGGAGCTCCTGCTTGGGTACAGTAACGGGACTTCCCAGTTTCTGTGATCATCTGTGCCTTTTGTTCTGCTTCTCTGGAGAAGGCTAATACATCCAAACTGTTGGTCCATAAGTGATCCGAGATAAACAAATCACACATTCCTGCCCAGGAAATTTCAAACTGAGATTAAAGGAAACCAGTCTAGCCCAATCTATGGAAAAGAAGAGAGTAAAATTCAGGTGCAGGCTGTGGACTTATCACGCTTTTCACCATGTGGCCTGGAACAGATAAAGCCAGTCTACAAAGGCAATGAAATGAGTACCTTGGGAAAGAGGGAGGAGGGTGAGATCTAGAAAGCCTGTGACTATCAGCTTGCGCTTCCCCATTCACTCCCGAAGGCCACATCTCTCTCTGTCCTGTGCTCTCTGAAACTAATCCGTGTGCTTTTCAGAAATCCTTTTTTGTGCTTTTGGAGAATTCTGCCGATTCCTTCTCCATAATAAGCCTAGCTGCTCATGGAAATCTGCGTAAAGCAAGCAGAGCCCCCTAGCGGTCTAGCGTGAGAAATTTGACATGAACCTGGAACCACTGAAGGCCGAATGATGAGCACCACCCTCCTTGTCCCCTCCGAGCTTCAGTAATACCTGACGCCAAGCCGGCAAGAAACTAGAATACTGCTGTAAACTAAATCGTTGGCAAAACTCTGGAGCCTAGCATTATGGTTTGATCATGAGACGTCCCCCACATGCTCATGCACTGAATATGTGATCCCACTTCAGGGGCTGTTTTCAAGGTGGTAGAAACGTAAAGAGGCAGGCCTAGGTGGAGGAGGCACCTACTAGAGGCATGCCTTTGAAGATTACCCCTAGTCTATGGTCCATTCCCCGACTTCCAGTCCCACATGAAGCATATAGCCTCTGCCATGTGCTCCCGACACTAGGGTGTTCCACTTCACCATAGGCCCAGCGTCAACACAACAAATGATTGTGGATTAAAGAATCCAAACCGCTGGCTGAAAAGAATGAATTCCTACCTTTTGTGGGTTTTCTCCCATTTTTGTCCCAGAGAGAGAAGGCCTGACTGACACATATTTACGCCCTGGCTGAAGAATATTTACACCCTGGAGCTGCCAGTCATAAAGAGGATGAAGATCATGTTTTTGATGTGATGATTAAAGGTAGTCTGACATAGCAAGAGCCATCATGTGAGGACATCCCTCAGCATGAGTTGAAGACCTAATAGTAAAATTCACTAAAACTGGGAGAGCTTTGAAGGCGTAGCCACAAGGCCCTCCTCCTCTCCTCATGGGTTTCGAACCATGGCCAAACCTAGCCTTCCTTACCAAGAAGATCATGTTGAGTCCCTTCTAATTTCTAGTCAGAGTCTCAGTTCTACAGCAATCCATGGACTCATTTAAATAACTCAAACTTGTCTCCCCAAGGAAACCAGGGACTATTCTACTCTCTTGATACTACAGAGTCTGGTGTGTAGCATCATCCCACCATCCCTGATGTTCCCTATGCTCCCAAGTTCAACCCTGTTTTGCCCCTGTGTCTTCCTCCCTCAGGCTCTCAGAATGTGTGATTAATAATACATGGCCTTTGCATCACATCTCTAGCGCTTGGTATCATGTGTTTACCCGTTCCCTTAATTCCCCTGGAGTAAACAGGAAGCAGATCAAACACAGTGTAGAGATATCTGCCAGCAGGAACTGCAATAACCCATGTTGTATCTATGCAGATGGGAATAGAGTCCCCTATGATCCTTCTCAGTAAGGGACTGCTCGCTCCAGGCCCCTGTGGGGCCCAGTGAAATTTCACTGGAAGAGCAACAAGGCATTGTTGAACCTGCTTCCCAGTTTTTACACCCACTGCTGGGGCTATGTTCAAAATGATTCACTGAGAATGACAGGGTCTAACCAGAAAATTGTTTATAGACCATTAACTTCAAAATAACCCACATAGAAAAAAGGAAAACAAACCCACACTGAGATTCTAATGTTAACTTTCAATCTTTATTCAAAACAATTCTTCAAGGCTGAGCCTGGTGATGCATGCTATAACCCCACTGCTTAGGAGGCAGAAGCAAGAGGATAAGGAGTTCAGCGCCATTCTTGCCTCTGTAGTGAATGTGGACTCAGTCTTGGAGTATTAGTTAGGATTGCTATTGCTGTGATGAAACATCATGACCAAAAAAGTAAGTTGGGTAGGAAAGGGCTTATTTGGCTTACACTGCCACATCATAATACACCACTGAAGGAAATCAGGACAGGAACTCAATCAGGGAAGGAACCTGGATGCAGTAACTGATGCAGAGGCTATGGAGGGGTACTGCTTACTGGCTAGCTCATCATGGCTTGCTCAGGCTGCTTCCTTACAGAACCCAGAACAACCTGCCCAGGAGTAGCACCAGCCACAATGGACTGGGCCCTCCCCTATCAATCCCTAGTTAAGAAAAGCTTACAGCTGGATCTTTTGGAGACATTTTCTCAATTGAGATTTTTCTCCTTTCAGATGACTCTAGCCTGTGTCAATCTGACATAAAACTAGCCAGAACACTAGGCTACAGGAGACCTTGTTTCACACATATACCCATACCTGTACCTGTACCTGTACCGGTACCTGTACGTGTACCTGAACCTGTACCTGTACCTAAGAGAGAATCTTTAAATGGGAGTTTAAGAGGTGAGATAGCTCAGCTGGTAGCAGGGGTAAATGTGCTTGCCACCAAGCACAAGGAACCGAGTTCAGAATCCATAGGAGAAAGGGAGAACAGTTGATGCCTGCAAGACATCCTCTGATCTCAACATTCATGCTACAGCACATGTGTACCCACACACATACATACATGCACACCCATACAAAATAAACGAATAAACAGAAGAGTGGTTAGCCAAATGAATCCGGGACTATTGACTCTATTCCAACTGCTGCAATATGTCTTTCTTCTTTTGTCACTTCCCAAGTTCTGGTGACCATCTCCAATGGGCTGCTGACTCGTGCATTCATCTGTAATATGGGAATAATATTAATAACTATCATATGTGCTTACAGTAATGTCTGCAGAAGACTTGGAGCAGTTTCAGTGTGTACAAAGTTCTTTAAAAGCATAGAGTAAATTTAAAATAAGAAAGTAGTCTGGGGCTAGAAAGGTGGTTCAGTGGTTAAGGGCACTTGCTGCCCTTTCAGAGGGCCTAAGCTAGATTCCAGCACCCATTTGGCAGCTCACTGCCACCTCTGACTCCAGTTCAAGGGGATAAAATGTCATCACTGTCCTACGTGGGCATCATTGCACACATGTGGCACACAGACATACATGTGATTAAAAACACTCACATGCATAAATTTTTAAAAGTACTGGAACCCTGCCTGCTCGTGGCCTATCCAGAGCATCTGCTCAGTGAAACCTTCAGAGTAACCTTCAATCCAGGGGGATATACAGAACTGAAACACATCAGTCAGAGCATCAGCCCACATGATGTATGACTGAAAATGTGCGATACTGACAATCTTTCTGAACAACACAAAGGGAGGGAAGGAGAAGCTTGGACTGGGCCTGCCAGCCAAGTATTCAAGAAGGAGGACTTGATCTTGGCACTAACAATGCGTAAAATTGTTTGAAAGAGGAGAATGGTATTACATGCAAAATGAATCTCTTGTAATTTCTCAGTAAGCATCGGCTTATAGTCCTGGAAAATCCTGTAATTGGAAAAAGGGGATTGCAAGATCATGTGTTAAAATGGAAATATCATTAATCATATGTCTTTATCTAAAACATGTTAAACATACATTTATCTATCATCTTGTAGCTCAAGCCTTACACCTCTGAAAGGTGACCTTGACTGAGAATTAGTCTCTGCCTGCTCTGTTTTCATTTCCACATGGCTCACACACCCTAGAGTGAAATTAATCAGTGTACTAAACTTGAGTCTTAATCCAAAACTTAGGTGTCAAAATGAATACAACTATCTATATTAGTTATTTTTTGCATTGTCTGATATACCTGTCAGGAACATCTTATGGGAGGAAGGATTGGTTTCAGCTCATGGTTTTAGATGGCAGAGTCCATCACAGTAGAGACTTCTTCTGCAGGAGGACCATGTGGGGACTGGAGTACTTGGCAGCACTTGTTCACTGACACAACCAGGAACCAGGGTGTACAGCCAGAACTGGAGGCAGGTGTGGCCTTCAAATGCCTCCCCTGGAAACCTGCTTCCATCTGCTAAGCCCATATCACAAAGGCTCCACAAGTTTCCAAAGCAGTACTACCAATTAGGAAGTTCCACAAGCCTGTGGGAGGAAGGCAGTATTTAACTAAAATATTTTAACTTTTTATGATTCAGTTTTAGCTGAGCATAGATAAGATAATCTCCAAGTGGCTTTTGTGGTATCAAGGTGGCAACAAAGGGAAAATCCCGGATTCTCCATGTCATCCGTGTAAGTGGAGATGCCCTGCCCCGACTAGTCCGTATGCGTGGGCCTTGGGTCGCCCTTGCCCCATGGTTTTCAGTCAGGCTCAAGGCTTGTTTCTACTACTCACTAGCTCTAATAATCCACTGCCAGTGGGACTTGCTGCCATTTCTCCTCTAGAGTCTGTCCACCATTCCAGGGCCATATATAGCACAAATTTCCCGTTATTCTCTTCAGGTTCCACCAGCGTCAACCTTCTTGACACCAACAGCTCTCTCCCTCAGTCCACAGTGCTCCTATCTAGTCTAAATGATGAGGCAGGTTGGAAGGCAGCTGTTTATTTTGCCTCCCCAGGATTTTTTCCCAACCATGAGTTCTTGTTTCTATAAATCTGCTCCACCTGTGCCTTCTTTAAATCCCACCAATGCCGTGGCTCTCTACTCCCTCACATTCTTCCATGCACTCATGAGGTTTGGGATGTGTTCCTTCCCTCTTTTAAGCTGAATACTAAAGAACACTTTGGCTTTCAACAACTTACAGAGACTGACTAGGAGAACAGATAGATGATGTATGTGTACCTATATGCCAGGATGATGCTGGCCAGCATCAGTCTTGGAAGTCATTGTTAGAAATGAAAATTCTCAAGCTCACCCACTACCTCAGAAAGCTTGTGGGTAGCAAACAGTTGCCTGTGCTGCACTGAGAGTTCCCAGTGATTCTGATGCACACTCAAGTTTGAGAACCACTGATTCATGCACTAGAAAAGTATCAGACAGTGAGCTGCATGAATTAATAGAAAAGTCAGGTAAGCTCATGGAGCAGTGGGGTTTCTTGACACTTACTGGGTGTGCTTTGGGGCACGTCATTTATCCTTCTTATGGCTTTTTTTTTTTTGCTAGCCTACATAGCAGTGATTAATGATAGTCCATACCTTACTCTGATGAGCATGAAACAAAAGCATGGGCACAGAAGGCCTTCATAACTGTTAAAATGCCACAGGACCACAAGTCAGACAGGCAGCTTTTAGAATGCCAGCATCAGTAGCAGAACAGCTTGATCGGAAAGTCCAGCACATTCTAAACAGCCCTCTGAAGGCCTGAGCAGATGCTGGGATCAGCCCACATCTCAGCAAATTCATCAGCCATTTGTCTGCCTTTGCCAGCACTCAAGAGAGCCTCTTCTCTCCTCTGCCTACAGCCTCCTGGGACTGAGCACTGAAAGAAGGCAGAAGCTTGTGCCCTGTGTCCTCCCTGTATTGTGACTACAGATGGTAATGATTTACAAAGGGCAAGCTTTAAAGATGTCTAGCTTGGCTGTTTCTCTCTGCACTGTTTTTTTCAAGTACTCTTGCTGTAGTTTAGGAAGAGGAATTGGGTGGGGGAGGGAGAGGAATAAGAAGAGCACTAGATCATGTATTCAAGACCTACAGGCTTCCTCCTGATGCCTTGGCTTGGCTTCCTCTCACGTTTATCTCTGCTGGTCAGAAAAGGTACAGCAAGGTCACAGAGCCTTGTCCACTATCCAAGGAAGAGGCTTCATTCAGATGCAGGCAAGTGGTTTGCTCATGCCTCCTGCCTATTTACAGAACAAAAGCATGCAGCACATCCAAGCATCCCAGAACCCCTCTGGGAAGGGCTGTCAGTGGTCTCTGCAGCAAGAAAGGGCCCTAGCACATGAATATCAAAGAGTCCTCTCCCTGCAGGTGGACGGTCACAGTGTGGTCTCATCTCCTGGACTTCCAGCTGGCATTTGAGGCTGAATGCTGCAGAGACACTGATGAGCTTGAAAAGCATAAGGCAGCATGGCTGAGGTGGGTCCAGGGGATTTCCCTGGCAACCATAAGCAGCCCAGATAGACGCCGGTGCACAGATCTCCCTTACCACCTCTACTATGGTGCTAAGAATTTTCTTTTTCAACAAGACTTCCTTGTTGTGGGTTTGGCTTTTCAAGCCGAAAAGCTGGTGAAAAGATGTGGGGTAGAGCTCTTGCCTAGCATGCACAAGGCCCTGGATGTGAGCCTCAGTATTGTATAACAAATCAACAAACAAACAAATACATAAATAAACACTGGAGGAAATGATATATTCAACTAAGATGACCTCTCATTTCTGAGACACAAACTTCCCAGCAATCTGGTTTGCCAGAAATATTTTAAAAATAATAATAACAATAATCTTTTAGATAGGATGCAACTCCACAAAATTCTAGATTTTTTACTTAATGCCTACAATTATTTGTGGTTCTTTAAGTCTTTCACCTAAACAGCTTGGCCTGGTCCATCTTACACATGTATTCAAAAGGTATTATACATTTAGCTGCAGGTTCTAGCAAGGGTCCAAAGGAAAGAAAGAGCAGATGTAACCTTCGCCTCAAGGAGAGAGGATGAGTGACCACCTTTCTTATAGTTCAGGACACATTGTGCGCCTTGACTTAAAGCTGGTAATGGTACCAAGAAAGGATGAGTTCCTGGTCTCATATCTCCATGCAGATGGTTGAGAAATGGTATTCATTGGCTGTGGTTCTGCAATCAGGAAAGACCAAGAAATGGGAGACTAATCATAAGAAAGAAAAATAGCTCAATCCTGGGGTTTTATAACACAATTTCACTCTCTCCTTTCAGCACTCACCTAAGCCTGCAGCTGTGGTTCTGCACAATTTTTATTTGCACCAATGCCAATTTAGCTCAGGGAACAAAATAAGCCACAGTTCTCAATTAAATATACTGCGAAAACAGGAAGTTCATGTTTGGCCTGGGGTTTATCCACATTAAGCTAAGGTCTGCAGCTGAGAAATCTAAGGCTGTCTGCATTTTATCTTCACTCTAAAAGGATCAGACTGTCACGTTATCTCCAATCGGAAGAGTTTGGGGATCTGTGTACACAGGGGTACAATGAGAAGCTATAGAAATTCTGTTGCCGTCTTCATGCAGCTTTGGTGCTACAAATAAAGAGATGATAAGATGCTTCTCAAGGTCTCGAAGCCGATCTGTGGTGGGTATAAAAAGAGCCAGTCCTCTCTGGTACGTTTTAGCCTCTGTGAATGCTCACTAGAGTCCTTCCTTTGGATGGTCTATTATCCGTCCTTATAAGAATCAAGAACATGATTTTCATTCAACAAACACACTACCCAGCCTCCACAGCCTGAAATTTGGGGTTTTCTGGAAGGTGGGCAAAGTGAAAGGATAGGTCAAATACCTAAACCCCTTGCTTTTTGAGGTCTGGTGGTTTTACCTACTACATATATTTAACACCACTGAAAGGGTAGGATTGTTGAAATTATATGAAGAAAATGTTCAGTGTCTGTTGCTCAGTAAAACACTATAGGCCTAATGAATGGACAAGCTGTTTCAACAGCCTTTCTGGCTGATTCAGGGCAGTCAGTCATGGCCACCAGCCTACCCAGTTCACCTCCAGGATGAGCTCCTTCCTACCAACTAGGTGCTGATCACTTTGCATCTGAAATCAGAAAGTGATGAACTCTCACTTTCTCCTTCTTATACAGTCCAGGTTCCCAGCTCAAGGAATAATGCCACTCACAGTGAGCAGGTCTTCCCACCTCAACCAATCTAGTCAAGCTCTTCCCACAAGCATGCCTAGAGAGCAGTCTCCCAAGGTGATTCTAGTTTCCATCAAGTTGACAACTGAGATTAACCATCACACATATATACACACACTCCTCATATACTGCCTTTCCTTTCCCCCAGGATTTCAGGAAGAGTTACCATTCCCAGTACACCCATCATTTCTCTGGAAAGCTCTGAGAGTGGTTGAGATCCTGAAGGCCAGAAAAAGCAGAGTAAAAGCATTTAAGAGCACTTGTTGCTCTTGTAGGGAAACTGGGTTTGGTTCCCAGCATCCACATCAGGGAACTCAACATTTTTGAGGAACGCCTACATTTTGTTTTAAGCAACTGGGTAGGTGGCAGTACCATTTGACTAGATGGGGAAGCTAGGAAGAAACTATGAGATGAAACAACTGCCATGTCTGGACATTAGATAGTGTCTGGATGCCCACTGTATAACTGAGCAGAAATGATACACATAAATCCATACAGCTACATGGAAGCCAGCACACAGATCTGGGAATAATCAGAATTATAATAATCATGTCTCATAATATTTTTGTCCCTCAAGCTGATGAATATGGTCTAATGTATGCTAGAAATAATTGACAAGTTAAGATTTGGAGAGGCCAGGAAAATGGTTCCAATTTCCCAAGATAAGTACATATCTAATTCAAATAGGGTTTATCTATTCATGCTGAGAGCATATTTTTAAGTGCTATCATGTGCTGGCTACTATGAGAGCCAAAAGATACTAATATTTGTTGCGGCAGCGCCCGCGTTACCGATAACCGTTCACCTTGCCTGAGCGAAGGGCTGCGGATTAAAAAATAGAGACAAAAGACAGCGGGTCATCCGTACGATTGGATGTCGAATGCCGTTTATTGAAAGAGGGAAGAAACCTTAAATACGTACAGGCTTACAGCACAAATGGAGGAACCCCCGGAGGGCAGAAGTTCGCTGTCAATGGTCCACATTCCAGACCCAATGTTCTATATTATTGCATCTAAGTAGTTAACTGCCCAAAATGCAGGATACACAACAAGGAACTTCCCTTAAGCATTCAGAAGGGTGGATACCGGCAGGGAATCCGAATAGGGAGGACACAAGGAACTTCCCTTAAGCATTCAGAAGGGTGGATACCGGTAGGGAATCCGAATAGGGAGGACATCTGATCAAGGTCAAGCAAGCAAGGCTGCAGCCACTCCCAGTCGGGGGCCGGGGGCCAGGGCCCATGGCGCCCACAAATATTAATACTGTAACTAGAGAAATATAAATGCTGATTAAATGCCATTTATAATACTTTGGTTAATATTTGAGGAATTAATCACCTAGTAGAGGAGATAAACACATAAAAATATGTGTGTAGCCTTGGAGAGTATACAGGACATCAAAGTAGTGGCAACAAAAGCTTTGCGGGTTCATCAAAAGGATCTGTGTGTCCCATGCCAAGGGACTACTAGTCCTTTGACACTGTAATTAGGACAAGGACAACTAGTCCTTCTGTGGCAGAGATGATGCTGTAACTCCATCATGAGGGCTTCAGTGCACCAGTGACTTTGCTGGACCTGGCCTTCACATCTGCAGGAATAGTGAAGACCCAGGTGGCCCCAAGGTTATCTCAATAACAAGGTTTCCTGTTTAGGGATTCAGGATGTCTTTCCCACTGGCACGCTGCTGGGATCTGTATGACTGAAACTTAGCAGTGAAGAGATCCATGGCTTAACTCTGTCTCATTACAGCAATCAGGGTGGAACATGGCTATAAGAGTTCATGCATGTGTGTGTCTGCTACAAAAAAAAAAAAAAAAAAAAAAAAAAAAAAAACACATAAAACACCGATAGCTGTGATAGAATGTTGTCTGTAAGCGACATCAGAATCTTTTCTGAGTACTTGTATGGTTGGTTTGTTTTGGTTCTGTGTTGTTTGATTTTGAAACAAGAACATATTATACATAACCCAGATTAGCCTCAGACTCACAGCAATCCTCCTGTTCTTTGTATCAATTACCTTACTTCGTATTCATAATAATCAGTTCAGACAGGTAATTATTATCTCCATTTGGCCTATGGATGAACCAAAATCACCCAGTGTCATAGTAGTAGACCTATACTCTGAACCACTGTGAACCCGGAAATGGACCCTCAGTGAGAGGCACCACTGTCACGTTGGACTCCGTAGTAGCTTTGGGTCCCTTTGTACTCAGCACTTACATCCTGCACAGCATCCACTCCAACACAGAACCACCCCCATACCAAATGCTGTCAGTGTGCCTACTCCCCTCCCATCCCTCTGAAAGCCCTCCCTCTCAGGCCGCCCTAATTTACATAATCACTTTGTGTTTCTCACACAGACAAGACTGACACTGTCCAGCAACCCACCTGAAATAGCGGGTTCTTCAGAGACACTAGAGGCCCCTTCCATTTTGTTTTCAGTTTTAAGCTGTTAAAACTGTCCACCAATCTGCTGATAAAACACAATAATGTGATTTATCTCTGAGAACAGCAGAAACATCTCGACAAATTGGATTTGCTTTATCTTCTTTTAAAAACTGTTGTTCGGGGTTTTCTTTGAAGATGTCCTTTTCACAGCATTGTTGTCCTCGTGGTAACTTGAGATGACTTTGAGAGGAAAGAGAGAGAGAGGGGGAGAACTTAATTTACATTCCCTCTCCCATCTGGTGCTGAGAAAGATTTGCCTGCCCGCCCTCTTGCCAGGACCTCTGCTGAGCTGCGATGGACCACCACCACCCCACCACCACCGCTCTCCCCTTTGTTTCTGAACTAACTACAGAGCTAGCTTCTAGAAGAGGAGCCCTGACATCAAGTGATTAGGCATCCCCTCCTCTCTCCTATCCTGTATTTATCACCCATTAGGCCATGATCTATATGTTCCATCATTTATCCTGTCTTCCCCATTCTTTCTCAGAACCCAAACCATTTGCCCAGATCCTAGCCTTTCTTGAAAGCCCCACAGACTCTGTACCACAGTAACCCATCCATCCATCCTTATTCTTTTTCTGAATGGTTCCTAAACTTTCATGGCTAAAACTCCTGGGTGATCCCATATGGACCAGATCTACCTTCCTGGGACCTTGTTCTTCCCACAGTTCTACTCCTTGTTTCAGAGTAAACTGTGTGGTGTGTTTTCAGGATGGAGTCTAGAAGACCACCTCCCTTGTGTGGCCTTCACTGTGGAGAAGTCTGAGACAGGAACTTCAGAATGTGTGAGTGGTTCTCCTGTCCTCGTCTTCGCCTTCATCAGGCCCTCACCACAACACCACAGTCCTCATCCTCCCCTCCTCTCCTTCCATGCTCTCCCTTCTCTAGCATATCCCACTTCTGATCCACTGAATATGCCCAACTCTCTGTGGCTCCTGGACTTTATGTTCTTCCTTCTGAGATGCCTGACAAACTCCTCCCTCCCTCCCTAGCTGTTACTCCAGGTGGAGTTGTTTCTTGCCTTCCCTGGGCTTCAACAATACACTCTCCATATAAATATTTCTGGGAGTTTTAAACACTTTTAACCCACATCTGTGGTGAGATAAGAATGACCACAAATTCATTATGATGCCTCCCACTAAGAAGTAGAGACTACTGGGAACTTGAGGGAGCGGGTTGGGGGTAGGACAGAGGGAGAGAGTAACAAAAGAGATGTCTTGATGGGGAGGGGGGACATTTTGGGGTTAGAATAAACCTGGTTCCAGGGAAACTCCCAGGAATCCACAAGGATGACTCCAGCTAAGACTCCTAGCAATAGTGGAGAGGGTGCCTGAACTGGCCATCTACTGTAATCAGACTGGTGACTACTCTAATTGTCATCAGAAAGCCTTTACCCAGTAACTGACAGAAGCAGATATCCACAACCAAGCACTGGGCTAAGCTCCAGGAGTCCCACTAAAGAGAGGGGGGAGGAATTTTACAAGCGAGGGGGGTCATGTTGGGGGAACCCACAGAGACAGCTGACCTGAGCTTGTGGGATCTCATGGACTCTGGACCAACAGTTAGGGAGCCTGCATGGAACTAACCTAGGCCCTCTGCATGTGTGTTACAGTTGTATAGCTTGGTCTCTTTGTAAGGCTCCTAGCAGTGAGATCAGGACCTGTTCCTGGTGCTTAGCTGGCCTTTAGGAACCTGTTCCCAATGCTGGATTACCTTGCCCAGCCTTTATGCAGGGAGAGGAGCTCAGTCCTGCCTCAACTTGATGTGCCATGCACTGTTCAAGCCCATGGGAGGTCTCCCCCTTTCTAAATGGAAACTGAGGAGGAGTGGATGCAGAAGGCGGTAGTTGGGGGGAGGGGCAGAAAGATAGGAGGGAAGGGAAACTGTAATCGGTATGTAAAATAGATGAAAAATGTTAATTAGATTTTTTAAAGTTAAAAAAGTAGAGTCTATATCCTTTCCCTAGAATCTAAATAGTTTTATGACCACATTGATCAAAAAATACATATATATTAAGAGTAAAATATTGGCAGTTTTTACTTTCTTTATCTTTAAAAGTGCAGAGGGTTTTGTTCTTGATTTTTGTTTTGTTTTGGTTTTGTCTTGAGGATTTTGTATGTACCCTGTATTTGCATCATCTCTACCCCTTCCTCCTCATCCAACTCCTCCTGTGTCCCTCTGACTCCTTTCAAATTCATGACCTCTTCTTATCTATTATTGTTACACACATGATAGGTAGATGATAGATGATTGGTAGATAGGTAGATAGATAGATAGATAGATAGATAGATAGATAGATAGATAGGAGATAGATGATAGATAGATAGATAGATAGATAGATAGATAGATAGATAGATAGATAACCCAAACCTACTAACTTCATTTAGTGCTGCTTATATGTACATTGTTTAGAGCTGATCACTTGGGATTGGATAACCTATCAGAGGCCTTGTCTCTGCAGAAAAGTGACTCTTCCTCTCTCAGCAACCACTTATTGTATGTAGCTCTCCATCTAGCGATGAGGCCCTATGAGATTTTTCCCATTCACATCAGTATAACAGCTGATGTCTTTATGAAAGTCTTGCTTAGGCAACCATATTGTTGAGTTTTCATGAAATCAACTTTCCTGTCATGTCTACAGGACACTATTGTGAAGCAGGGGCCTTGATCTTTCCAACCCCTCTTCAGCTATGTTTCCTGAGCCACCACACACTTCAGACATAAGACTTCAAGCAAGCTGGAACTGACCTGGAAGTCTCCTCCCTGGGAACTAGTTCTCACAATAGTGTCAGGTACTGTGTAAGCTGCCAAGGGAGAAAAGCAATCAACAGTCTGATCCATCTGTGAAGCCTGTGACAGCAATCATGACTGACTAGACAAGATATTCCCAATGGCCTAATAGTGGCACTTTTATCCTGTGGGTAACCAAGAGCTGTCTAATTAGACTTGAGAACTACTCAGTGGAAGGGAACTCATGCCTGGTACTGTAAGTCTAACCAACTACTCAGTGGAGAGGCCATTGACCCTAGAGGAGAACCTATTACTGCCTTCTTCCTAAGGCAATACAATTTCTAACTATATACCCACAGATAAAGGTAGCATTCTCCCCTCATCAAAGAACCTTCTTTCTTCAGCAGAGAGACTGTTACAGAGATCTATACCTAGTCAAAATGCAGAGTAGGTGATGCCATGGGGTGCCCAACTTCAATTGGCACATCTACAGTGCAGACCCTACATCTAAGTTTTAACTTTATGCCTTCTTGGAATTCTGAACGTCTTGAGGAACCATATAACAGTCCTGACTACTCTGAGGTTTCCCTAATGTAGAAGCTCTGTGTAGATGCTCTAGCTGACAGCCTCTCTAGTCAGCCTTGCTTTCTAGCCATGTCCACCAAGGCAACAGCTTGAAACTAACTTTCACCATCTAAATCGTGGAAACCACCTTTCACCATCTAAACCGTTCACAAAACAATGACAAAGAAATTCCTTTGAGAACACGACATAGAACACAAGAACTGTCCTACCAAATTATTAACTTAAAAAGCAAGAAAAGGAAACTGGAGAACTGGCTCAGTGATCAAGGTCACTTTTTCTTGCAGAGGGTCCAGGTTTGATTCTCAGCACTCTGCTCACCATAGTCCATAGCTCAGGTTCAAGGGGATTTGACATCTTCTCCTGACCTCCATGGACACCATGCACACATGTGGTACACAGACATCCATTTGAGCAAAACACTCATACACAAAATAAAATAAAATTTTAAAAATCAAAAAAGCAATATGTACTTAGGCAGCATTTTTTAAGCTACTATGTTTTCAAAAATAAATAGCCAGAATACCTTTTTACCCTGAAAGATTATAAGTGGAAACACAAGACTATTAGTAACTGCAGGCCATGCATGGCACCTGTGACCAGTAAATATGTATTAAGTGCCCAAGTCACCCAATGCCCTTTCTTTTAATACTCTGTGATCTACACTTCCAGACTCCAGAGCTAAAGACCCATGTCCCTGTGTGTTATAAACTTCACATATGATCCCCTTCGTCAACAAGATGGATTAACAGAGACAAAGGACACCGTGGTCAGAGACACCCACTCCCCAAAAGTTCCACACGTTTATTGGAGTGCATCCCGTATCAGAAGACCTGATTACAAGTCCTGACACACACGAAGAATTTCACAGAATGCCTATGCCCTAGAGGCTTAGACGAGGACCCAATAAATTTTTCTATAAAGGGCAGATAATAAATACCTTAGACTTTGCAGGTCAGTGAATACAAAACTCTACCCTCATAGCCATAAGACAACACACAGAAAACACCATAGGCAATATATAAATGAATGGGTATGTCTACACTGCAAATAAAACTTTATCTACAAATGCAGGCTGCAGCAGTTTGGACCCTGGGGCTGCAGTTGCCAACCAGTCACCTTCACTATTACTTAGAGATAATAGACCACACAGGGTAGCGCTGGGCATTAAATGCATAAAGTTATAGTGGGCCTTTCAGCAAGAAGGTGCTACAGGGAGAAGACAGGCATGGTGAGAGAGCAAAGAACACTCAAGGTAAACTCCCCAGTCTCATCCTTTGCTGAAGCCCCACTTTTGTTTACTGTAGCCCATGGTGTATAAAGAACCATTGAACACAAGCAAATAATCTGTATTCTCACTCATGGCAGCTAAATTTGAAATGGTATTTAATGTCTGGTTTCCTGCAACTTATACTTTAAAGTTTGGCTTATTGCTTTCCAGAGCAAACTGAGTCGATGCAGTTTTTAAGACTGGATTACCACCTTCTACAAATGACAAAGCCAACTTTTATGGAGAAAATCCTCACAGCTCTATCCTTTTCATGATCATCAAAAGTAGACTGACCTGCCAGATACTGGGCCAGAACACCCTGGGTATAGAATGAGGATGATATCATTTGAACAAGAATTCATGATTTAGGAAAAAAAAAAAAAAAACATACATGTGCAGACTGTTCTCAACTCTTGAGGCTTTGACTTAAAATATTTTGAGTTATATTGTTGGTGCAGGAGCTCTGCAGACACCATGCTGCAAATCATCCCTGTGTGGTAGATATTAGTATAATATCATGAAGTTGGGTAGCAGCAGTCAGCAGTCAGCCAGGCAACAAGAAGGACGAATGATGGCACCATGCCATGCCCTGCCATGCCCTATCATACCATGCCACACTGCTGCTAACGGAAGGTACACAGCAGCTTGGGGTACATGAGCTACATTTTCAACCTCGTACCTAAGTTTGTCAAGATGAGCACCATCATAAGAGATCTGTAGAAAGATAACGAAAGAAAGACACAGTAATTTTTGGACAGAGAAACATAGTGGAGCTGTCATTCATGATGCCTCGTGTTTTGATAGATGTCCACATTTTGAATTCTACTGTCTCAGCACAGAATCAAAATGGGAAATGTTCCCTTTCCCCACCCCTGCTTTTGGAACGTAGGCACACGACTTTGTTTCTACCAATCAGACACATCCATATGAAACTAGATTAACAAGTGAGTCACATGTAAGGAGAGGGTACTGGCACCCACTCAGCAGAGATGGATGTCAGCAGAGGTGGCATGGTTCTGGGACCAAAAGAAAAGCAGCTTTTTGCCAAGACAGACCATAGTGTAGTGCCGGGAATAGGTGCTGTGAAGTGAATTTGGGATTTCTTCCCCCACCCCTTCCAATAACTCGTGTGTAAATTAACTCTAGCATGTAAAGACTATCCAGGGTTACATGAAGAAAAAAATTAAAGTTCCTCAGTGGCAATAATGTAAGTTAAATGCTCCCAGAAGGACTTTCTAACCTCCACAAAAGCCCAGAAGCAGGAGAGCAGGCTCTGTTCAGGGACTGAAGGTGAATGGGATTGAAATACTAGGAGCATAGGAAAAAGTAGCTGGTGATGGCAGCAAAAGAAGTAGCCAGAGAGACGAAGGATTTTTCTGTACCCTGTTTGGTTTTGAACACAGAGAAAGCGATTAAAAGCCTTGAAGCAAGAGCTTGTACATAACATATCTGCAGCTTGGGAAGATTCTGCGGGAGCAGATGGAGATCTCAGTGCAGAGCAGGGCAGAGAACAGGGCAGAGAGAACTACAGCAGGTTGCTGTAGTCAGCAGGGGAGAGGTAGAAGATCAGCCAATGAAGCAGTGACTTGAGAAGGGGCAGAGCAAGCTCATTGGTTCTGCCGAGATTTTAATTTAATCAGGGAAGGAGAAACACGGCACATTCATGCATATGTCTCCCTACCAGGGAAGATAATATTCCCCCAAGAAAGCATTCAGCTAGCATCCCAGGGTCCCTATTTCCCCAGGGCCACCTTGCACAGAGCCAGCATAGGCAGACCCCAGGAGATGCTGCTGACCTTCATGTTGATGACTTTCCAGAAGCAGGCAGGATACAGAGAGAAAAAAAGATCTCACTTTATGACTATTGCCCAGAGCTTTCCTCCTGCAAGAGGAGAGGTGACTCTGGGACATGCATGCAATAAATCTCAGAAAGGTGACATGGTTATTCATTTCCTCAGAGTCCCATATTTCACTGGATCCTCGCATCTACCTTCCATCTCTTGAAGGGCAACTAATCAAGAAATTTCCCTACCTAAGGAAGTTACGATGACTAGCCAGTTATGCCTTCTGGAACAAGGGCTTTAGGTTTCTGAACACTTTAGATTCTGAGCGGAAGGAGGCATAGATACTGGAGATTCCAGAAACACTGCAGTAGCCACAGTTCTGTGCAATGTCCTCTCTCCTCCTCCTCCCTTACTCCAGTAACTATGTATAACGTTTGTCTTTTAGTTGAACTGATTGCTTTGTCTTCAGTTTTGGAAGGCTGAGGCTGGGGAAGTAGCTCCGGCCAGAAAGTGCTTGCTGCACAGGCCTGAGGCCCTGAATTCGACCCCCAGCACCCAGATAAAGAGCTGGACAAGTTCATACACTACTGCAATCACAGCCCCGGGGAGATGGAAACAGGTCTAACCTTAACAGGAAGGCCCAGGTTCTGGTGAGATGTGTGCATTTAAACAAACACATTTGAAAGGATAGTGTGTCACCCATAATTACATCCAATTAGCATAAACAGCTTCCCCTTTCCATCCTTCCTCTGAGTCGTGGCCCTCTCTTGGGTTACTAAGGCTACACCTCTTACCAAAATATATTTCTTAGCTCTAGCTCTCGGGGAAAACAAAGTCTGAGTCATATCCGTGTTCTGGAAGTCTAGGAGAGATGACTTGGGTTTGGACAGCACCCTTTGTGAAGAGAGGGGGAAGAAGAATTGGCCAGAGGAAAAAAGTAAGGCTGCAACATAGAGTCACAGAGAGCTTCATCCACCCTGGGGCAGCTCAGAAGTCAGGACGGCGCTTCAGTTGATGCAGGTTAAGACAGGGACCTACCTTATACACCAACCCAACACGTTAGGGAGTTCCAGCTGCCTCCGGGTAAGGACACCACCTCAGATAAGAATGGTCCTTTCTGTCCAGGGCAATGACCCAAGAACTCAGCTGTGAGCTTTAAGCAGCCAACATTCTTGGCGACCAATGAAGATAATAAGTTCCTCGGTCTCACAGGTCATTTTCAAGCCATGCACCCCAGCATCTGTCGTCTATGGAGTCACGGATTCACAGTCTATGAGCAAGCTTCAGCCGTGTCATAGCTGGGCAGGCAAAATCTAGCGTCACCTATGAAAGCAGTGCTAAGAGGGAAATTCATAGCACTAAATGCCCACATAAAGAAGTTGGAGAAATCTCACACTAGTGACTTAACAGCACACCTGAAAGCTCTAGAACAAGAAGAAGCAAAGTCTCCCAGGAAGAATAGACGCCAGGAAATTATCAAAGTGAGAGGTGAAATTAATAAATTAGAAACTAAGAGAATAATACAAAAAAATAATGAAACAAAGAGTTGGTTCTTTGAGAAAATCAACAAGATAGACAAGTCCTTATCCAAACTAACCAAAAGACAGAGAGAGAGAATCCAAATCAACAAAATCAGAAATGAAAAGGGGGACATAACAACAGACATTGAGGAAATCCAGAGAATTATCAGGTCATATTTCAAAACCTCTACTCCACAAAACTGGAAAACCTAAAAGAAATGGACAATTTTCTGGATAGGTACCACATACCTAAGTTAAATCAAGACCAGATAAACTACTTAAATAGTCCAATAACCCCTAAGGAAATAGAAACAGTCATTAAAAGTCTCCCAACCAAAAAAAGCCCAGGACCAGATGGTTTCAGCCCAGAATTCTACCAGATCTTCAAAGAAGAGTTAATACCAATACTCTCTAAATTGTTCCACATAATAGAAACAGAAGGAACATTACCAAAGTCCTTCTATGAGGCTACAATTACCCTGATTCCTAAACCAAACAAGGATACAACAAAGAAAGAGAACTACAGACCGATCTCCCTCATGAGCATTGATGCAAAAATACTCAATAAAATACTGGCAAACAGACTCCAAGAACACATCAAAACAATTATCCACCATGATCAAGTAGGCTTCATTCCAGGGATGCAAGGGTGGTTCAACATATGAAAGTCCATCAATATAATACACCATATAAACAAACTCAAAGAAAAAAACCACATGATCATCTCACTAGATGCAGAAAAGGCATTTGACAAAATCCAACACCCCTTCATGATAAAAATCTTGGAGTGATCAGGAATAGAGGGAACATACCTAAACATAATAAAGGCAATTTACAGCAAGCCAACAGCCAACATCAAATTAAATGGAGAGAAACTCAAAGCAATTCCACTAAAATCAGGAACGAGGCAAGGCTGTCTGCTCTCCCCATACTTATTCAATATAGTACTTGAAGTTCTAGCCAGAGCAATAAGACAACATAAGGAGATTAAGGGGATATAAATTGGAAAGGAAGAAGTCAAGCTTTCCCTATTTGCAGATGACATGATAGTATACTTGAGTGACCTCAAAGATTCCACCCAGGAACTGATAAAGCTTATAAACACCTTCAGCAACATAGCAGGATACAAGATCAACTCAAAAAAATCAGTAGGTCTCGTATATACAATGGACAAAGAAGCTGAGAAGGGAATCAGAGATACATCACCCTTTACAATAGCCACAAATGACATAAAATACCTTGGGGTAACACTAACCAAGCAAGTGAAGGACCTATATGACAAGAACTTTAAGTCCCTGAAAAAAAGAAATTGAAGAAGATGTCAGAAAATGGAAAGATCTCCCATGCTCATGGATAGACAAGACCAACATAGTAAAAATGGCAATCTTACCAAAAGCAATCTACAGATTCAATGCAATCCCCATCAAAATACCAACACAATTCTTCACAGACCTGGAAAGAATAATACTCAACTTCATATGGAAAAACAAAAAACCCAGGATAGCCAAAAGAATCCTGTACAATAAAACAACCTCTGGAGGCATCACAATCCCTGACTTCAAGCTCTACTATAGAGCTACAGTAATAAAAACAGCTTGGTATTGGCATAAAAACCGACATGTGGACCAATGAAATCGAATTGAAGACCCCGACACTAACCCACACACCTATGAACATATAATTTTTGACAAAGAAGCCAAAAGTGTACAATGGAATAAAAGAAAGCATCTTCAACAAATGGTGCTGGCATAACTGGATATCAACGTGTAGAAGGCTGCAAATAGATCCATATCTGTCACCGTGCACAAAACTTAAGTCCAAGTGGATCAAGGACCTCAACATAAATCCAGCTACTCTGAACCTGCTAGAAGAGAAAGTAGGAAGTAGTCTTGAACGCATTGGCATAGGAGATCACTTCCTAAATATAACACCAATAGCACAGGCACTGAGAGAAACAATCAATCAATGGGACCTCTTGAAACTGAGGAGCTTTTGTAGAGCAAAGGATACAGTCAACAAGGCAAAGCAACAGTCTACAGAATGGGAAAAGATCTTCACCAACCCCACATCTGACAGAGGACTGATATCCAGAATATATAAGGAACTCAAGAAATTAGACATGAAAACGACCAACAGTCCAATTGAGAAATGGGCTTTAGAACTAAACAGAGAATTCTCAACAGAGGAAACTCAAATGGCTGAAAGACATTTAAGGAATTGCTCAACATCCCTAATCATCAGGGAAATGCAAATCAAAACAACTCTGAGATACCACCTTACGCCTGTCAGAATGGCTAAGATCAAAAACACTGAAGACACTTTATGCTGGAGAGGATGTGGAAGTAGGGGAACTCTCCTCCACTGCTGGTGGGAATGCAAGCTTGTACAACCACTTTGGAAATCAATATGGCGCTTTCTTAGAAAATTGGGAATCAATCTCCCCCAAGATCCAGCTATACCACTCTTGGGCATATACCCAAGGAATGCTCAGTCATACCACAAGAGCCCTTGCTCAGCTATGTTCATATCAGCATTGTTTGTAATAGCCAAAACCTGGAAACAATCTAGATGCCCTTCAACTGAAGAATGGATAAATAAATTGTGGCACATATACACAATGGAATACTACTCATCATAGAAAAACAATGACATCATGAGGTTTGCAGGCAAATGGATGGATCTAGAAAAAATCATCCTGAGTGAGGTAACCCAGACTCAGAAAGACAAATATGGTATGTTCTCACTCATAGGAGGATACTAGATGTGGAACAAGGATGACTGGACTGCTACTCACATCACCAGTGAGGCTACCTGGAAAACAGGACCCCAAGAAAGACATGGAGATCACCCAATGATGGAGAAATGGATGAGATCTACATGAACAGCCTGGACATGAGTGGAAGCAATGAAGGGCAAGGGTCGAGGCAAAGAGAGTGGGAGATCCCAGCTGGATCAAGAAAAGAGAGGGAGAACAAGGAATAGGAGACCATGGTAAATGAAGACCACATGAGAAAAGGAAGAAACAAAGTGCTAAAGAGGTCCACAGAAATCCACAAAGAGACCCCAACAAAAGACTGCTGGCAATGGTCGAAAGACAGCCGGGACTGACCTACTCTGGTTATGGGATGGCCAAACACCCTAATAGTTGTGCCAGAAACCCCATCCAAGGACTGAGGAATCTGGATGCAGACATCTACGGCTAGGCCCCAGGTGGAGCGCTGGGAGTCTAATTAGTGAGAAAGAGGAGGGTTTATATGAGTGAGAATTGTTGAAACCAAGGTTGGATAAAGCACAGGGACAAATAGCCAAACGAATGGAAACACATGAACTATGCACCAAAGACTGAGGGGCCCCCAGCTGGATTAGGCCCTCTGAATAGGTGAGACAGTCAATTGGCTTGATCTGTTTGGGAGGCATCTAGGCAGTGGTACCAGGTCCTGGGCTCGTTGCATGAGTTAGCTGTTTGAAACCTGGGACTTATGCAGGGATGCTTGGCTCAATCTGGGAGGAGGGGACTGGACCTGCCTGGACTGAGTCTATCAGGTCGATCTCAGTCCTGGGGGGGGGGGGACCTTGATCTGGAGGAGGTGGGAATGGGGGGTGTGCTTGGGGAAGGGGAGGGGGCCAGGAAGGGAGAGAACAAGGGAATCTGTGGCTGTTATGTAGAACTGAATAGTATCGTAAAAAATAAAAATAAAAGAAAATAAAAAAAATCTAGTGTCACAATACCCAGCACAAGGCCTTCTTCCACTTTCTAGCTTTTTAGCCTTGGCAAAGGAACATTTCTGAGCCTGAGTTTCTTTAGGATGAGAAAAATATTCATAATAGTAATACAAAGGTTTAGGGGAGATGAAAGAGTATAATGTGTGTCCAGAGCACAGCAGACTGTCAGCACTAAGCAAATCAAAGTCAGCATGATCGTTAGCACTCTGTTCATCTTTGGTCTGTTACTGTGTTGCAACTGGCCCAGATAGTTAATGGCTGCTCTCCACAGAGTCAGGTGCCTTTTTATCCTGTCTTTGATCTAGCCAGTAGGCCAAGAAGCAGCAGGTGGTTTTTGTATTCATTGAATTTATTCTTTGAAAAATTCACACGTGTATACAATGCATTACAATTGCTCTCACCCCTCCCATGTTGCATTTGGGTTGCTTCTAGCCCTCCCACCTCTGTTAATATCCTTCCTCCCCATGTGTCCCTTCCCACACGTATGTTTGGCTACCAGTCTCCAATAGATAGGTGCCATCTTATTTAAAATACTTAGAACCAGAACTGTTTCCAATCTGAAACACTTCAGGAATTTCAGAATATTGGCATATATAAAATGGGACATTTGGGAGATGGGGCACAAATCTAAACAAAAAAAAAATTATTTGTTTCATGTACACATATCTTAAAGGCACTCTTATTCAACATAGTTTTGTTTTGCTCTGTTTTTCTAAGACAAGGTCTTGTGGTATAGCCCAGACTCATCTGGAACTCTATCTAGATCCTTCTGCCACAGGTCCCAAGTTCTAGGATTATAGGCGCACACATCACCATGCATAGTTATGCATGAAAGTAAGATTGTGCATGGCAAACCACCAGAAAGTGTCACTTACAGCATTCTGTGAGTGCTCAGGAAGTCTTACATTCTGGGAATGTGGATTTCAGCTTTTAGATCAAGGATGTTCAGCCTGAATCGTATCACAATGCACAGTAGCATCATTTTATTTAACAGTCCACTTAACTTATTAAAGTCTGTTGTCAATTAATCATCTTTAGAAACAACATAAAAATGAGTACCTTTGCCATATAACATGACTTTTCTCTGAGTTATTTCCTTAATTCTTAGGTAAAAACCACAGAAAAATTATATTTTTATGTCAAGTGATTTGACTATTTTCATGGCTTCTATGTGTAGTTGGAAGTTTTCCTGTGTCCCACAGCCACTCCATCCCAAGTAAACACACAGAGGCTTATATTAATTATAAACTGTTTGGTCTATGGCTTAGGCTTACTGCTAACTAGCTCTTTTATCTTAAATTAACCCATTTCTATTCATCTATATTTTGCCATATGGCTTCGTGGGAATTACCTGTGTTCCATTACATCTTGCTCCCCCTGGCAGCACTTAATATCTCCTCTGACTCCACCTTCTTCTCCTTGTCTCGCTACTTGGATAACCCATCTGGCTCTATTCTGCCTTACCATAGGCCATAGCAGCTTCTTTATTAACCAACCAATGGAAGCAACATATATTGACATGTACAAAAAGACCATCCCACAGCACTACTGGTATCTAGTTCCTTGGGCAGTTGAATAAGATCTCCTCTGACTCCACCCTTCTTCATCTCCATCTTCAGTTTGAATGTAACCACCTAAGCTTATTCTGCCTCACCATTGGCCAAATAGCTTTATTTATCAACTAATGAGAGCAACACATTTTCACAGCATACAGAAAGACCCTCCCATAGCATCTATGAAACTCTGACTTTCTAAGTCATTCTCTACCAGAACATCAGAACATCATGGTCCTTGCCTCTCAATGAGAACTGCTATGGACCATAATTTCTGATGGATATTCTGTTGCTGGTTGGTCTTTGGTCTTTTGGGGGTGCCCACCACCCAGCTTCCAAATAAATCACACATGGAGGCTAATTCTTAATTATGAATGCCCAGCCTTAGCTTGACTTAGTTTCTAGCCAACTTTCCTTAACTTAAATTATTCCATTCTCTTACTTCTGTAAATCTGACTCTTACTCCGTGGCTTGCTGTGTAGCTGGGTGTTTGACCCCTGGAGTCCTCCTCCTTCTCTGGCTGCTTCTTCTTCACTGCTCCATCTCTTTTTCTTCATTCTATACTTGCTCTCTGCCTGCCAGCCCCACCTATACTTTCTCCTACCTCGCCACTGACCACTGAACTCTTTATTAGACCATCAGGTGTTTTACACAGGCAGAGTAACACAGCTTCGCAGAGTTACACAAATGAAACATAAACAAAAGTAACACACATTAAAATAATATTCCCAGTAGACAAAAGTTTTCCTGTGTCTGGCTCGGCCCCACACAGTCCAGACAAATCTTACCCATGGTCTTGCAGCTGCTTATAAAATAATCACTCAGAAGCTGGTATTAATTATAACTGCTTGGCCATTAGCTCAGGCTTATTACTGACTAGCTCTTACATTTAAATTAACCCATAGTTCTTATTTCTGTTTAGCCTTATGGCTTGGTACCTTTTCTCAGTTCTGCTTTGTCATCTTGCTTACTCTGTGTCTGTCTGGTAACTCCTGACTCTGCCCTTCCTTCCTCTTCCCAGAATTCTCCTGGTCTGCTTGTCCTGGCTATACTTCCTGCCTGGCTACCGGCCAATCAGCATTTTATTAAACCAGTGTACAAGAGCATTATCCCAAAGCAATTCCCCCAATATTCAGCCATTTTTTCTAGACCATGTGACTGCAGAATCTCTTACTCAAAATACAAACATCTGCAACATCAAAAAAGATGAAGCAAGCCTAGCCTGGATCCTCAAGGCCTGGGCTGGTGGGCATATATACATGGGCCCAACTGATGTCCATGTGGTAGGATCAGGTGGGAGCTAGCCACCACAGGCCAGCCTGGGTCCTTAAGACATCCATGACCTGCCTGGCACCTTGTGGCGCCCAATGGGTGGGTGCCATTATGATGAGTAAATGTGTTGGAGAAATGGGAGAGAAAGAGAAGTGGAACAGTTCACATGCTGTGGAAAGAGGCAGAACTGAAGAAGTGAAGGTTGTGAGAAACAGGTTGATGTGGCCATCCAGGGCCAGAGTGAGGTCTGGGCCTAGGCTGCTGATAAGGGTCATGTCTGGGTCTATGGTCCTACCACATCCAGGGTTTATTTTGATATCCATGGCCCATGTTGCCACCAAAGGCCACACAGAGGCCCAGGATCTGGGCTACCACCTGTGGCCATGTTGGTGCCCAAAGACTGTGATACTGCTGGGCCCATGCAGACATGAGTGACATGTGCTGACACCTAGGGCCATAGCATCATACAGGCCCAGACTGCAGCTGGAGCTATGTCTGGGTCCTTGTGCCTGCCATAGCCAGAGTCTTTGTTGATATCTGAGGTCCCTGTTGCCATCAAAGGCCATGCAGATGCCCAGGATCTGGCCTGACATCTGAGACCATGTTGTTGTCCAAGAGCTATGCTGTAGGTGTGCCATGCTGATCTCAGTGGCCTGCTCTGCAACCTGGAGCCATGGTGACACCCCACCCTACCCCATGCCAAGGATGCTGCCAAAGGCCAGGGTCTGTGTTAATATCCATGGGCCACCAAAGGCCACATAGAAGCCCCAGGTCTGGGCCACAACCTGTGGCTTTGTTGGTGTCCAAGGGCTATGCCACCACCAGAGCCACACGGATCTGAGTGGCCTATGCTGCCGCCTGGGCCCTAGTGTCATCCGGGTCTGTGGCTCTATAGCAGCCAGGGTCCCCATTGATATCCAAGTTTCCTATTGCCATCAAAGGCCATGCAGATGCCTGGGGTCTGAGCTGCCACCTAGTGGCATGTTGGTGTCCAAGGGCTCACACTGCCACTAGGGCCATGCCAATTTGAGTGGCCTGCACTGTCACCTGAGGCTGTGGTGACATCCAAGCCCAGGCTGTTGCTGAGGACCATGTCTGGGTCTATGGTCCTACCACATCCAGGGTCTGTGTTAAAGTCCATGACCTATGTTGCCAGCAAAGGCCACATGGAAACCCAGGGTCTGGGCCACAACCTGTGGCCTTGTTGGAGTCTGAAGGCCATGATGCAGCCAGGGTCATATAGATCAGAGTGGGGTCATGATTTGTCCAGGCCCAAGTTACTGCCAATTACCATGTCTGGGTCCCTAGTCCTGATGCAGCTGAGGTCTGTGTTGATGTCTGGGGCCCATATCACCTCACGAGTCCATAGGAACCATGAGTGATGAAATCAAAGGACCTTGCTTAGCCATCCCTGCCCTTTGCTGGCCCTGATCCTCACTGGACACTGCAGCAAGAGAACTGGCCGCAACCCCACAGGACAGCTGAGCCCCCTGCACTCAGGAATGATGGTACCACTCCTCATCTGATGGGGGTGGCCCCAGTGGCCTGGACTGGCCAGTTCAACTACCACCTAGGCCCACATCCAGGGCCCTGGATTGGCCCACCCTAACATCTACCCCATCTATGACCTATTGGAATATGTGAAGGGATTGGTCCTATGGTACAATACCAGAAGCATCTCCATGACACGGAGTGGCCACAGGATATCTGAGAGGAGATTCAGTGAGGGTTCAGTGATGATGATGTGCCAGAAGCCAGAGGCTTTGAGCCAGATCAAGGACTAATTGCAATGAACATTTGCAAGTAAAGATGATTGGATGAAAGGGTATACTCTGTGACTTACCTCTGATCCCAGTGCCACCAGGAAGAATGAAGAGGTGTTGGAAAAGTGGAAAAGACAAAGGAGGGAAAAGGTTTTTTGTTTTGTGTGTTTGTTTTGTTATGTCTTGTTTTTATTTTAAACTTTTATTTTCTTTTGGTGAGACACTGCAAGGGTGAAGGGCAGATATGGAGGGACTGAAAAATGAGTGGAATTGGGGTGCATGATGTGAAACTCTCAAAGAATCAATAAATAAGTTATGTTAAAAGGGGGGTCTGAAGAGATGGCTCAGAGGTTAGGAGCACTGGCTGCTCTTCCAGAGGTCCAGAGTTCAAGTCTCAGCAACCACATGGTGGTTCACAATCATCTATAATGATATCTGGTCTGGTGCCCTCTTCTGGCATGCAGGCAGACATGCAGACAGAACACTGCATACACAACAAATAAATAAATCTTTTCAAAACATGAAGCTATGTTTTGTATTGGGGTCAACTGTGTTGCACATACAGTTTCTGAAGTGAAATTCACACAGTTGAGCCTTCTGGCTCTGAATTGTGTTTGTTTTATGGTTTTCATTATGCACTAAAATAATTTATGTTTCTTGTTGCCATGTTATAAGATAAACATAAATTTTAATAATATTATACTGAGAAGAAAGTTGTTTTAAATACAGTAACATCTAAGGAAATCTAACAAAATAAAAAAATTATTCTACTAGTGAAGAATCAGGATGGTTGGATAGTTGAGATTTCATCTCCTCTCTCACAATTTTCAGCATTTAATGTTTCCCACAATAAGCATTCTTTGAGTTTATGTCCACAGCCATCTTAGAGAGAATACTTGAGACCATGAAGTGTTTGGATATTTGTATAAGACCTTCCCAGCCACTTAATGAATACATGTTCCCTCGAATCTTTCTTGCAAACTCATAGAATGCCTATTATTATTAAAAATTATTCAAATAAATATAACTGTCCCTAACAAGTAGGCACTCAAGAAATATGGCCCCCTTTTTCTCCCCCTCATAATAAGGTGAGCAAGTTGCCACACAGTGGCCTCTCCAGCTATCAGCATTTTCCCATCTGGCCAGGTGAACATTTTCCCATTCAAAGGATTAAGAATAAATGGCAATTATAGAACTGATTCTGGTTAATCAGTTTGTTAGTGTTCCAGAGCTCAAATCCCACCATTTAAATAAACAGAAAACTGTGCCTAAAGGAAGCAGCTCAGAGAGGCACTGTTCAGAGCTGCAGAGCACCCATCACTTGGTCTGCCCTCTGGATTTCTCTTTTCCTGCTGAGTCCTCAGCATCACGCTCCTCTTCCATCTTGCTAGCTCTGTTCTTGGCCTTATCTCTGTCACCCACATTCTTCTCCCCAAAAGGTTTGCTGTGATTCTCTATATTTCTTCCCTTTGATTAACAGTTTGAGATTGTGTTCTTTAACTTCCCTGGAATGGAGCCTTAAATTGCACTCATTGCATTTCGCTAAGGGTGTGGGGATAGTGTCTATAACATGAAAGAAGTATTTGTTTGAATCCATGTGGAGTGAGAGAAGGAGCCTCCCTATCTTTAGTGCTGACTCTGGATTTTGGGGGCTTCTTTTCAGCCCAAAAGGAAGCCCAATCACAGAGCATATTATCAGGATTTTCCCATAGAATCAGCCCAGGAAATATTGAAAACACTGTCAAGACTCTTCCTCTCTAATTCCTGGATAATTCTGATAAAATTTCTATCGCAGGGCACAAAGTTTTATGTGTCTAAGAAGCAGGAGTTCAGTGGGGCAAGTTCAGTGGGCCTGGGCCATGGGGGCTTGATGAGAATGTCAAACACCTTCTTGTAATGAGTCTGTACCACCAGTCAGCTCCCAAATAATGACATGGAGACTTCTTATTAATTATGAAAGCTCAGCCTATAACTTAGGCTTGTTCCTAACCAGCTTGTATACCTTAAATTAACCCATTTATATTAATCTGTGTTCTATCACATGGTGTTACCTCCCTTCCATCTTGTACTACCTGTTTCCTCTGGGATCTCCCATGCACCTAGATTCCTCCTCCTCTTCCTTTCTCTCTGCTCAGACGTCCCACCTATACCTCCTGCCTAACTATTGGCCATTTAGCTCTTTATGACACCTATCACAGCAATGCACCTTCACACACTGTACAAATATCCCCAAACTCCTTTTCCTCTTGAGAATCCAATGCACAGCAGAGGAAGTGATACAGCTAACAGCCACTTCTCTTCTCAAATGTCCTATGATCTTCTAATCAGGCCTAATCAAGAACTTGGGTTGGAAGTTCACCCATGTCTAGATTTTAGGCAGCAAGAATAGCATGGGTCACTAGCCTTGATGAATCAACACAGGAGATTGTGATACTGTCTTGGCCCATTTTAGATTCCTTTAACAAAATACCTGAGATCAAGTAACTTATAAAGAACATAGGTTTATTTCATGTAAAAGTGTATATGCTATGGTACAGGCACTTAATGAGGGCCTCTTGCTGTATTATAACATGGCAGAGGGCATCACAAGGTAAGAAGAGCTCAAATATCTACCTCTTCCTTATAAAATGCCACCATAGAAACCCCATTTTCATGACTCTATCAAACCCTAATTACCCCCCAAAATTCCCCAACTTCAAACACCATAACCATGTATAGGTCTATAACTTTGAGCCTGTAAATTCTAGGAGGTAAGTACTGAAACTACAGGGGATGAGCAGGGAAATTATAACACCACAGAGGCAAGTTTCCAGGACCCTTGTATGGTGATATATTGTGTACCCTAATAAACTTGCCTGAGCATCAGAGGACAGAGCCAAGCACTAGATTAGACATAGAGGTCAGACAATGGTGGCACACACTTAATCCTATCACTCAGAGGCAGAGATCCTCTAGATCTCTGTGAATTCCAGGCCACACTAGAAACAGAGCCAGGAAGTGGTGGCACACACCTTGAATCTCAGTAACTGGGAAGAACACATGTCTTAATCCCAGTAAGTGATGTCTGGGAAGAGGAAGGTATATAAGGCATAAGGAAGCTCACTCTCTTTAAGCTGAGGATTTTGTAGAGGTAAGAACTAGTGGCTGGCTTCTCTGCTTCTCTGATCTTTCAGCTTCCACCCTGATATCTGGCTCTGGGTTTTTTTTTTTATTAAAAGACCATCTAAGATTCAAACAACAGAGGCAAGTTTTTCATGACCCTTGTTTTGCCCTGAGACATCTGTCCAAATTGTCTTTGGACGTAGCTTTATTTTTGGTTATGGTTACCCATAATGAATTCAGAAAGATGTGCCACTCTACATGTTTGGAATAGGAGGTGCAAAGTTTTTCATGCATGTGTGTGGATATTTCTGTGCCAGACATCAGAAGAGGCTACTAGGACCCGTGATCTTTTAGAATAACACAGCTGCAAAGAGCTGAAGGTCACAAGAACCACACTACCTTGCTGAACATTCACACCCCAATTCCCTGTGTCTAATCTCCACCTCGCTTCCACCAGTTAACATTACAGAGCAATCCAAATGTGTTTCTCTCAAATTTACTGACATTTAGAACAATCCCTTAAAATTCACACTGGCCATCCTATCCTAATTCAGGCCAAAAAAAGTCAGAAATCAGTTTGACAAAATTCAGGGAAAGCTAAGCCCTGAGAAGCAGTCAGAACCATAGGTTTGGGTTCAACTATTGTCCTCTGAAAGACTTCCCCAAAACAGTTTCAGCAGAAATATTCCAGTGCCCAAAGGGAAAACTGTCCCATTCCTGATGGACATTGTCTTAACTGGTTACAACAAAACTCTCATGACTCCTGGACTACCAGAGCCCAGATACTGCCTGAGGTGGTCTTCACCTTCCTGTCACTAGACCTCTACAAAGATATTGACTTTAAAATTGGTGAGGGTTGTCTATTGTCATAGGACAAATTGCTTATTGCTCCCCATAACATAGCAACCTGCTGCTGTTTGTAAGAGCTTAAACTAGGGAATAAGTCAATCTCTTCATTAATGGAAAACTTGATTGAAATGGAAATCTCAGGGACCTCTCCTCTTATCTAATCATTGAACAATGCTGGGAGAGTTCTGAGGGCATTTCAGCTGCTTTTCACCTTCTGTTTCTTTTGTGTATAGGGAAAATTCACTTTGGAAAAAAAAAACATTGAAATTAAATAAAGCTTGTGACAGGCACAGCAAAATACAAGCAGAAAATCTGCAATCTAAACAATAAAAGATTTCAGCAGCAATCTAATCAACTCCACTCTCAAATAGAACTGTTCCTCAATATCCATGGTGGGTTGGTTCCAGGACCCCCTAGGACACCAAAATTCAGGGTTGCACAAGTTGCTTATGTAACATGGCATAGTATTTGCAGATCATTTGTGTCCTGCCTTTGGTAGATTTTAAACCCCGTCTAGATTATTTATAATGCCAGATACACTGTAAATTACTTATGACTTGTTATTGGGCTATAGTTTGGGGAATAAGAATGAGAACATGTATGTACATCTTCAGTACACTTGAATATCTATGATCTGTGTTTGGTTAAATCTGAAGAAGTAGGAACCTCAGATATCAAGGGCTAACCTATATTGAAGGAAGAAACCACAATGGCTCATACTCATGTTCTGAACTTTGAGTGTATTAAGTTATTCAGGCTTTCTCTGCTGCTCCTCAGTGGGATAAGAAATAAGGAGCTTCCTTTAACCAGACAGCGTCTTCATCAAGAAGGATTATTTATGATCAGGGCTTTCTTGTCAATTTCCTAGGTAAGTTTAGAGTTGGAGATCTACAGACCACTTCCCAGTAGTTCCAACCAAGCCAACCTCATCAGCCCTACAGGAGATGGGTTTCATTCCTTGAATATGAAGGTGATCCAACACAGCTGCACAAGACCACACAGTGGGGAAACTGTGGGTTTAATTTCCAGGATAGTTCTCAGTGCAAGAGAGTCAGCAGCTGAGTTTATGGTACTGACCCTGGCTCCTCTTCTCCATCTCATGGTCACTTACATTCAACATCTGCTGAGTGGAACACTGGGCTGGATACACAGTTCTGCTCTCAGTTTTCTTTCTCTCCATCCCCTTCCTCCTGCCCTCTGTCTGCTAGATAACAACTTGTTTCCTAGAATTGAACTACTTTGGTCTCTGTCTTTCTGTCTCTGTCTTTGTCTCTCTGTCTGTCTCTGTCTGTCTCTGTCTGTCTCTGTCTCTCTCTCTGTCTCTCTCTCTCTGTCTCTCTCTCTCTCTGTCTCTCTCTCTCTCTCTGTCTCTCTCTCTCTCTCTTTCTTATTTAAGAGCTCTGTTCTTCCAGATTTTTGAAGACCTGTGAAGAGCAGAGATTTAACCATCTCTCTTTCCAACCTGTTATCTTTCAAAACAATTTCTTGGTGCTTAAAGTTCTCATCTGGAAAATGGAAATAAGGTGGTTCCCTCGTGGGATTTGTGTGAATAAAGCATGTTATAAGCTTGACTCATACACTCAGTAGATACTATCATTAATAGGAACAGGAGCAGCTACAGGATTGCTGTTACTAGTCAAACTCAGGTTTCAATGACCAATCTTAGCACAGGCAAACTGCAGGACATACCTAAGTAAGGCTTGATGACAGGCAAGTAAAACAAAAGCTGCTGTCCCAAGGACCCAACACCAAGTTGTTTAGTAGCAGGTCTCTATCTACTTCAGGTATCAGATAACCATCTTCAGGTGCTAGACTCCATGGGGCATTCTGATCCCATATTTAAGTCCTGTGTAGGCTTTCTCACAGGGGTGCCCAACTGTGCTTCCTCTCCAGATCGAGACCTTTGACATCTCATTAGTTCTGAGCCTCCTTTTAAATCCAAACCCAGCTTTCCCACTGACTCACTCCCCTCGGTTTCTCTTGTCACTGAATTCGAGTGTATTTATCTCAGCAAAATTACTCATAAGCACTCATTACTAGCCTTGCAAACAGCTGGCTCCCAATATTCCCAATTCCACAAAATAATAGTAAATAGACAGCACTACTGAGAACATAACTACCATTCTAAAACTGAGCACAAAAGCACTCATTTTTCATCCTCACACTTGCCATAACATCATTTTATTTTTACTGATAATGTGACTGAAGCACAGAAAAGTTAAATAATTTTCCAAAGAAAGCACAGCTTTCAACATCAAACTGTACCTTCAAAATCCATTCTATATAATCTACAGGAAGGCTCTCCTTTTTAAAACATCTGAGTTGGGGTGTGTGTGTGTGTGTGTGTGTGTGTGTGTGTATGAGAGAGAGAGAGAGAGAGAGAGAGAGAGAGAGAGAGAGAGAGAGAGAGAGAGAGGTGGAGGGAGAACTTTAAAAATACTTTGGAAGGTGTATGTGAAATCTTAGCATTGTACAAGGTCTTACATAAAGGAAGCTCCTGAAAAGTTCCTTATTGACTAAAACTTCTTGCCCAAAGGCTAGGCATCCTCATGAAGTCAAGGTTCAACTCCTCAGCATCTCTGACCTGTAGATCTTGATCTCCATGCTATGCACATGGAACCCCCCAACATAAACGTCCCCTCAGACTCTCCTTTCTACCACTCTTTACCCCCATCTCTCCATGGAGAGACCACTGAGATCTGGGACTTTCTTTGCAACTTGCCTGCTAACCCTCATAGCCTGTGTCAACCCTTTGATAGACCTTATATAAAATTCACAAGCCATTAGCCTTCTCTGAAATCCTCCTCACAGCCTCGCTTCCATGGTTGAACCTGAATCTTAAGTCTGAGATAGTGTGTGCCATGGTACAAGTCGTTAATGCATTTTAATTAACACATAATTACATCGCTTTCCCCCTACCCTTTCCTCCTCCATCTCCTCTCAAATCCATTCCCTCCAACTCCTTCAATGCCCCCACTTTCGAACTGATAGCCTCTTTTTCTTTGATGATTAGTGTTACATATATGTGGATGTATAAGAATGCACAGATAATATAATACAACCTTCTGGGTCTGGTTTTGTTGTGTGTATATGGTTTCAGGATAACTACCATGTATTGGAAAACCAATTAGAGACTCATTCCTAGGAAGAGGCTATCTCTCTCTCTCTCTCTCTCTCTCTCTCTCTCTCTCTCTCTCTCTCTCTCTCTCTCTCTTTCTCTTAGTAGTCATTAGTTGCCCATAGCTCTTTTGTCTAGGGGTAGGACCCTATGATATTTTCCTCCTTTGTATTAGCATGCCTAATGATATTGTCTCTGTTCCAGTCTTGCTTATGTTAACAATTTCTAGAAGAAACTGTTTAACAGCGGACTGCTGGTATTCTGGCTCTTACATCTTTCCACATCCTCTTCTAATGTCCCCTGAGCCATAGATGCAGGAGCTGTGGTATAGATGTATCCATTGCGGTTGGGCTCTCCATGATCCATTAATCTCTGCATTGCATTTAGCTGTGGTTTTCTGTAATGATCTCTATTTGTTGTGAAGAGAAGGTTCCCTGATGAGGGGTGGTAGCTAAACATATATCTGAAGATTTGGGCCTATGAACCTCAAATAAGAGAGATCATGCAGTGTTTTTCTTTCAAGGTATGAGTTACCTCACTCAATATACTCTTTTCTAGGTCCGTCCATTTGCCAAAAGTGGCTTACAAATGATACAAGATTCTTCATGTGCAATCTGTCATGTTTAAGGAGCTTCCTGGGAGATACTAAGGCTTAGGCTAGTCCTTCCTATAGCTAAATTTGCTAGAAATGAGTAATGCTTTTTCCCTATACAAAAAAACATCAAAAATTAGAAATTCTTAATAAGTAATTTGCCCACTGTGGTATTTGAATAGGAATGGTCCCCATAGGCGCATATATTTGAATGCTTAGTCATTAGAAAGTGGCACTACTTGATAGGGATTAGGAGGTAAGGCCTTATTGGAGTAGGTGTAGCCTTGATTGAGGAACTGTGTCACTAGGGGTGGGCCTTGGGGTTATAAATGTTCAAGCCAGGCCCATTGGCTCTCTCTTCCTGCCACCTGACAATCCAGATATAGAACTCTTCAGCTACCTCTCCAGCACCATGCCTTCCTGCACACCCATATGCTTCCCACCATGATGATAATAGACTAAACCTCTGAACCTGTGAGCCAGTTCCAGTTAAATGTTTTCCTTTATAAGAGTTGCCATAGTCATGGTGTCCCGTCACCACACTAGAACACTGACTAAGATAGAAGATGTTGCCAGGGACTGGAGTATTGCTGTGATAGGCCTGACCATGCTTTTGTTTGGAGGAATATGGAACACTTTGGGATTTTGAACTAGAAAAGTTATTGAACATTTTAAATGGGGTTTGATCAGCCATGCTAGTAGGAACATGGAAGACAATGGTGCTGAGAGTGATTTAAACTGTGGGGGTCCAGCTCAAGAGGTTTCAGAGAAGAAGATGTTCCCTAGAGCTTGTTCTTCTGATATTTTGGCCCTTGTTCAAAAAGTCTGCCTGAGGCTAAAGTGAAGAATTTTGGATTAATGGTGTTGGTAGAGGAGATTTCGAAACAGCCTAGTATTAACTGTGTTGCTTGGTTATTAGTGGCCAGTCTGGCGCAGTTATATAATGAAAAGGAGCAAGCTGAGCATAGAAAAATATGAAATGTAGTTTGAAGAGAGAAGGAGCACTGGAAAGTATAATGGAGCTAAGAAGTCCAGTTGTAGCTAGAGTTTTCCTGCCTTGCCCACAGTCAGGACAAATCTTTGTCACCCGCCAGTCCCACAGCCGCTCAAACCCAACCAAGTAAACACAGAGACTTATTTTGCTTACAAACTGTATGGCCGTGGCAGGCTTCTTGCTAACTGTTCTTACAGCTTAAATTAATCCATTTCCATAAATCTATACCTTGCCACGTGGCTGGTGGCTTACCGGCGTCTTCACAAGCTGCTGGTCATGGCGGCGGCTGCAGAGTCTCTCTGCCTCAGCCTTCCGCTTCCCAGAATTCTCCTCTCTCCTTGTCCCACCTACTTCCTGCCTGGCCACTGGCCAACCAGTGTTTTATTTATTGACCAATCAGAGCAATTTGACATACAGACCGTCCCACAGCATCCAGTGCATAAAAAAATAAAAAATTTGAAAAGCCTGATGCTAGATGGAATAAAGGGGGTAGTGATGTCAGAGCAAGACTCAACTCATCTAGCTTCCAACTTGTAAAAAGAAATTAAAGAAAAGCTTAGAGCTGGATGTGGTAGTGCACACCTTTAATCCTAGCACCTGGAAGCCAGAGGCAGGTAGATCTTTGAGTTTAAGGCTAGTCAGGTCTACAGAGCAAGTTCCAGGACAGCCAAGTTTAGGCTGTAAAAGAAACCGTGGAAAACAGAAAGCTGGTGAAAATGTATTTGAGTGAGAAGGCAATGTTGCAGCCTCACCTAGCAGAATTTGACAGGTTTTGCCATGTGGTTCTGGTTTTAGAGTCAAAGATACAAGAAAGGGGTTGTGGAATTTGCCTCTCCAACTAAGGAAAGCCACTGAGCCCAGACATGTGTCGGAAGTGTCCCTGCATGAAGGCCTAGAGAGGCTATTGTATGAAGCTGTGAAGATGAAGCCTGGATTGCCTTGGAGACCCCAAGATGTTGGAGATGCCAGAACTGTGGGATACCTGCTGAGGAAAGCTGCTAACAGAGAGTGGAACCAGCCCAAGAGAGAAAAAAGTGTTGTGATCAACAAAGCTGAAAGTAATTGAAGATCTGAAGAGCACTTTGACATCAGACATGGAGATGCAGACCAGCTTGTTTTTGATCTTACATTGGTCCAGTATTTCCTCACTAGGCTCCCTTTCCACCCCTTTGGAATGGTAATGGATACCTGTGCCATTGTGTATATTGGAAGTATGTGGTCTGCTTTACAGGGAGTTACAATAAAGAGATCACCATGAATCTCAGAAGAGATTGAATTTGAACTTTTAAACAGAGTTGAAATGTGATGGATGGGGACTGCTGAAGTTGAGCTGAATTATGATATGGATACAAGCCCACGGGAGACAGGAAGTAGAATGTGGTTGTTTGAATGAAAGTGGTCCCATAGGCTCATAGGGAGGTGTGGCCTTAATGGAGGAAATGTGTCACTGGGGGTGGGCTTTAGGGTTCCAAATGCTGATGCCAAGCCCAGTGGCTGGCTCTTCCTGCTGCCTGCTGCCTGGATGTAGAACTCCTAGCTCCTTCTCCAGCACCACGTCTGCCTACATGCCACTGTGATTCCCACCCATTTAAATGTTTTCCTTTATAAGGGCTGCTGTGGTCATGTTGTCTCTTCACAGCGGTAGAACATTGACTAAGACACCATTTATAAAAGTTTCAACAGACACATAAGCTCATTCACTTTACATCAGGTGTTCTACAAAAACAAACAAACAAACAAAAAACCTGCTATGAACACTCAAAAAGTACTTACCATGTATAACCAGAACTCACTTTCAATTCTAAGTAAAATATGAAAATAGCCAAAGCATTTCTTAAAGGTGAGGCACAATATTACCACCACTTGCCCAGGGCTTGTTAGTCATTCTATACAGAGTGAAATCTAATCTAAAATCGATTCACAGCATCCAGTGACCATCAAGCAAACTGACATAAAAGCTGTCATCAGGAGGGTAAATAATTCGGAGAGCATCAGAAATACATTGAATTGGTACATTTTCTCTGGATGTGGGGTGGAGGGCGGGGATGAATACATGTTTCCAGTTGACTGAACCTGAGGATTCACAGGGGTTTAGACAAAGATGCCAGGCTCTAGCTCAGCTCAGCAAACATTCATAACAACAGCAACAAAACATTCCAATTAGAACCATCTTCACAAAGTGGGCATACTGCCATTTAATCCTTGGACAACACCATCAGCATTATTATCTCTATTTTCTAGCTCAGAGGACAGAGGTTATATGTCATGAGGTTTCCCCATGTTATATGGGAAATTAGCTCATTCATTTAATAGCCATTTATTAGAAAATCACCATATGCCAGACACTAGCATACATACTAGGGACCTAGAGATGAATAAAATATTTTCTTCTCTGAATCATAGTCTATGATATCAAACTATAGGATTTTTTTCTCTGCTTATGTTTTCTCTTTGCCTGGCCTTTCTCCTGCTTTATGCAAGCTATTGGTCAGCTCTGAACTCATAACATCAGGGGAAACATTTGACCTAGTAGAAACAAAAGCAGCTCATATCTTTCTGGCTATGATGCTCCAGAACCATAACTTCTTAAGAAAACTTCAGACATTGCAGGAAAACAATAGTCTGTCACTAAGAGACTTGAAGGAAGAATTTGTTCAAGCCTGAACCAAGTAAGTACCACTCAGAGAAAGACATGGGGAGAAAGATATCTGGAAGTCTGGAGAGAGGAAGGGCCCAGCTGTCCCTCTCTGTGGTACCACTAGGGAGCTGGAGACCCTGGAGAGGAAATGGCAGCTTGTCTGTCTCAGCATCTGGAAGTTAAGTAGCCATACCAGTGCAGGTAGGAGTAGCAGAGAGCCAAATGATTTGATAGGGCCACATACACAGAGACAAGAGATGACTCGACAGTGGTCCATCTGGATTAATGTTTATGGTGTGTCACATGACCTTGAACTGCAAAACTAGCCTGAGGTTGGGAGTGTCATGTAGAAAAAAAAATTACAGAAGATGGATGCTCGGGTTTCTGCCTAACTGCTTTTATGGACTGAGAGTCATACCTTCTAGTCAGAAAATGACAAGTAGTGGATAAGAGAGTTTTCCTCTGAGACAGGAGGCACAATCTCCTTTCAGACTGAACCTCTAGAAAATGACTACTATAAACCTTGCCCATAATATTAAAACATTAACTGAAAGCTCTGTAGAGAGGTTTGAAAGTCCCAGAATTCACAAGGAGGCTAGAACTTGTGAGGTGGGTTTGATACCAAGTGCACTCTCTACCTTTGTGGCTTTGGTCCAGGGGTGAGCTGTAAGAGTGTCCTTGGCATCTGGTGACTACTGAGAGAATACCTGTCATTTCTTTGTTCAGAGGAAAAAAGGAGCTAATGCCTTCAAATCTAGTGGAGGTTGAAAGGGCATTCCAAAAGACATGAAAACGAAAAGAGAGGGACCTGCCTTTCTGTGGAGCTCTGTCTAGTCACTGATACTTTGGGGCCACAACTAGCAGGACCAACCACGAACATTTCACTTTGAAAGGAAGGGCTGGAAACGGGACTGAGATTGGGACTTGAGCCCAGCTATTGAAACTACAATCAATGAAGTTAAGGAAATGGTCTCCCAGTGAAGGAATGTGTCACCAAAGAACAGAAAACACAAAAAGAACCAAATAGAAATGTTAAAATGAAAGCTAGTATGTATGTGAAAATAGCTAATCTTTTGGATGAGCTTATTATCAAAATAAGTCAAATAAAAGAGTCAATGACCATAAAGAAGAAAAGTATCCAATTTGAAAAGCAATGACATAAAAGATCAAGAAAGGAGATCAAAAGAGCCAATGGGTTTGTGAGACAAGCGCAGTCTAATTTACCTTCAGAAACAGGATGAAAGGAGCAGGCAGCATGGAAATATTTAAGTCCTGGTGGCTGGCATCATGTCCAATGAGCATTTTTCCCATTTCTGTCCCACTTCTGAGGGGACTGGGGACTAGGGTAGCCTGGAAGACAAAATTCTACACATTCAAGAAGGTCAGCAAACTCTAAGCATTACAAATACAAACAAAACTAAGCAAGCAAGTGTGGCATGGAAGCCAGTGGCTGAGCAGACTTTCAAGGAGACCACCTCAGACTGGAGGCTAGGGTGACAGGAGGTGGTGGTGCCTGGACTGTATCTGGGGTTCACCTGGGAGGACCGAGGGTTTATCATGTATGTGGCTTTCTCTGAAGTTTTTTTTTTTTTTCCAGTCTCTGTAGAAACAGAGAAATGAGGATTTGATATGGGGATTACATGTTGGGTGCTGGTTTCCATGTTGCAGAAATCATTACAACTATTGTTACTACTGGATCTAATGTAGAGATGGTGACATATAAAAATCTTAATTCCAAGTTTGGTACTTAGGAGGACAGACAAGCATCAGGACACAATGGAGATGTTTCAACTCAAACACAGATGTAATTGTCTGTGTAGCTGATAGCCATGGCCAAGACACAATTAGCACTTCCAATCAGAGTTAGATGCCATGGAGAAAGAAGACTCAAAAGAGCCATTTGAGTGATGTTTACAACTAGGCAGGACATTGAGTTGGCTATGGCACCCTCAGAAATGCAAGTGCATTCAGTTATCAGCCATAATGAACCCAAAATAGCAAATGTTCAAAACATCAGCAATCGAAGGTACTGGCAGTGTTAGTGTTAGCTGAGACTTTAAGCAAGAGCCAGGAAACCCATAACTTCAGCTCCTGTAACCCTAATGCTATGTCACATTTTCCCTTGGAAACAGATGTGTGTCAAATGACTGAATGACAGACTGGTGTGGTGGCTAGCATATGCACTGACTTCAGCATTTTAATAGTCGTAAACATAAATATCTGGCCAAAGGAGTAACTTGATCGAATCACCTAAATGGTCTGTGTATCATAAAACATTTCTTCCTTCATTTCCTTATTGGAACAATTGTATTTGTATAGAATTCTTACTCAAATACAGCTATTAATGCACACAATTCTTGGGAGAAAACCCCTATTAAAGATGATAAGAAAAATGTACTTGGGTGGTATATAATAAAACTGCTAAGAAGATTATTTATTCATTTATTTATTTATTTTGTGTGCATATGTGTGCACATGCATGGAAGTCAGAAGACAATTTGTGGGAGTCAGTTTTCTCCTTTCACCCTATGGTTCCTATGGATTGAACACAGGTCATCATGCTTGGTGAAAGGTCCTCTACCTGCTGAGCCATCTCATCAACCCTCAAATGACTTTAAACCTCTTGTCCAAAACCACAGGCCACAACAACCGAGTTCTATACCTAGTGAAAATATCCCTCTAGGATGAAGGCAGCATCGAGACAAGTACAGACAGCAAATAAAGATCTAGGGGCATGGGACAGAAACACCTGCATGCTGAGAAATGCAAAGCAACCTCCTAGCTTTAAAGAAGTGGTGCTGCGGGAAACTGAGGAATGAAGAGACACAGTAAAAGTGTAAGTAAATGGAAAGTGCTCCTTCAAGGAAGTAGATACAATGTTGCCTTCTTCCCAACACATATGACAAGAATAATATAAAGAGGGGTGGTTGTACACTCTGCTAAATACTACCTTTTCTTGTAAACAGCTAAGTATACTGTGTCAGTCAAGGTCTAGACAAATAGTAGATGCTAGTTATCTAAACAGAGAAAATGTAATAGAAAAAAGTTACTAATCGGTAAAATGTGTTTAACTTTGTAAATGCCCAGAGGTGGGCTTTAAGTTACAGCCAACGTAGGAGATCACACAAGTAATTGGTAAGAACTCAGAAGAACCCTTCTCCCTCTGAGGCTGAGATTAAGACCTCTTTAGAGGCACTGGAGCCACCGCAGGAACACATAGCCTTCCAGAAGCAAAGAAACTGGCTGGCATGTGTGGAATACGGTGGTCTGTGGAGAAAGCCTCCGGAGGGCTAAGAAATTCAGCAAAGTATGTAAGCTAGTTACAGGTGGTGCACAGGATGTGGCCTGCCAGGGCGCCAGAGGGCCTGAACTAGGCAGCAGGGAAAGCCCTGGGCAGAAATGTCCTATGGGGCTGGGGGCCTCTGAACCTTTTGCATGCTGTTATGCTGGCAGCCACACAGAAGGAAGAACTCAAGAGCCAGAAAAAAAGAGGTCTTTGCTTTTGCCACAGACTGCAACCCTCTAGTGCCCTCTATTGGCCAAGTCTACCTGAGCCAGCCAAAGGACTGCTTACTGGTTCCAGCTCCACTAAGGATGACAGAAATCACAGCAATAAATACATAGATAATAAATGAAGGGAGGGAGGGAGGGAGGGAGGGAGGGAGGGAGGCTTGGAAGTGAGAAGCAGTAAACTGATAAAGTACTCAAAGGTAGAATCTAGCACCTAGGGATATTACCAAAAAGTAACACAGATATAGTGCATAAACACCAGAAGATAGATACAAAGAGAATTCTAAATAACACATTCAAATGACCCCAAAAGAGAAGTAAAGGAGGAACAAAGGATTAAGACACGAGAAGAAGGAATACATATAATATGTATCGTAAAATACACATGTCATCCCAGCATCATTGTCTTACATGAAATAAGCCAGATACAGAGGAGTGAACACTGCAGGGTCCCCTTTATATACCCGTCTAGAAAATGCTAATTAACCTGTGAAGACAGAAAGCAGTCCAGTTCGCTGAGGAGGTGGAGACAGCTGCTGGGCTGAAACATGGCATGCAGAAATCTTTAGGATGGAAAACAGTGTTGTGTGTGCTCATTGAAGCAATGTCTCATGGGTGTATGTGTTTGTCAGAAAAGAAAAGCATCCTTGGATGGTACTGTACAATCTAAGTGCATATAATTGATAACAGGTGAATTTTACCTCAGTTGATCACCTATAAATTAAATTTGTTTTTTGACAATTTAATACACACATATAATGCATTCTGATTACTTTAACCCCCACCATCTCTTACCTCCCTCCCACCCATATCAAATCTTGTACCTCCCTACTAATCCCTTTCCCACAATCATGTCTTCTTGTATTGTATAAGGATTCACTTAGTTCAACCAGGGCTGTCTGTGTGTCTGCAGGTTTGGTACTATGCATTACAGTCTACTTTCCAACTCCCTGGATCTTCCAGTGTCCAATAGTTCAACAAGGAGATATAGAGCCTCATGAGTCCCTTTCCCATCTAGGAGTGACTGCAGACAGACTCAGTCAAACAGGCCCAGTGCTGGTAACCACAGCTGCTGTGAGCTCATGATTACAACATCCTTGTAATGCCCAAAAAATAGCATTTCATAGACCCTCTCTCCACCCTCATGCTCTTACATTCTTTTGCTCCACTTTAGAGATGTCTTGAGAGCCTTAGAAAGGGTGGTATTAATGTCTTATTTAGAACTAATATCACCATTAACTCTTAACACTTGAGAGGCCATGAGAATCTGCATTCACTATAATTCCCTGCAAAGAAAGGCTTCTCCAGTCAGACCTCAAAGTAAGGCTTGTCTTCACACTAACTCCCCAAGTCTAACCCTAACAACCGTAACCCCCAACCATAACCATAACCCCCCAGCCCTAACCTTAGCCCCCCCAACGCTAATCCTAACCTGGAGGTTGCTAGGTTTCACTAAGCTTTGTTAAGCAATAAGCAAAATGTTCCAGTAGGAACAGGCTGCCACTAGGGAGCCTGACAGTTGTAGTCAGGGCTGGCCTCTCAATAGACCTGGTGTCCCAATGCTGAGCAATATCACTTCCTACATCAGTAATGGAACCAGTGGCTTGTGAATATAATACAATAATGAAAGCAGCCCAAAAATTCAGCTTTCAGTTCCACAGAGTTAAGGGTCGGTGCTGTTTCACTATCTGAAGTAAACGCTCTATTGGAGCCGCTACCCATGGCAGAATGAATCATCTGCTAGAGAATTACTAAACAGAGTCATCTTCTGGACAGCACTGGGCCTGGGCTCTGGCTCCTGGTTTGATGGGCAGATAGTTCAAGAAGCCAAACAGCCCTCTGTGGAGTTGAGCTGAGAGCTAGGTGAAGGTGCAGCCAGCAAAGACAGAATGCTGAAGTAGAAACTACATCGAGACTATACTAAATAACCAAACACTCACTTTCTGGTCTCCTTGGATGGTTTTAAAATTCAAAGCAAATAAGTGTGTCCTCATATAATTCACTAGTATGATAAAGACCTTACCCATGCATGTCAATGCTGAAGAAGTGAAAGTGCATGGTGTAAGAAGGGACCGCAACAAGTTTTCTGAGGCTCTAAGTGGAGAGTAAGAAGAGTTTTAGGGAGAACAAACAGATTGACTCCAAGTAACTGGCATATGCCATTACTTTTCAAACATAAAGCATTGAACTAATTCCTAAGTGGGAAAGGAAGCATTAAGAGATGGCCTTTCCAGACATAGCAACCTGTGAACAGCAATGTAAATAGAATCATGTGAAATGAAGCCACAAAAACAAATAGTTTCTTTTAGTATATAAAAAGTAAAACAATTCACCATTCAATGTCGCCATCTTAAAAGCAATGAATGTATTCTCAATCCTGTCCCAGAATTCTGTTTTGGAACTAATGTACCTTCTCATAGTAAATACCCTTAACATTCACCTGGCCTCTACATGCTACATAGTGAATACAGCTATCCCAGGGTAATAGTACCCACAATGCTACTGGTTGGTATGATTAAAAACAGTATAGGTTTTAAGTCACATGTTCTCTTCTCTGAATGTCTGCATCCTCATCCATGTGAACAGGACTAAGAATACTCACAGCATAAACTTATTCAGGGAGCAATTTTTTAAGGCCATGAAGGGACTGGGGGAGATGATTCAGTGGTAACATGTTTATTGTACAAGCATGAATTCCTGAATTCAGATTTCCCAGCACCCATAAAAAGACTGCAGGAAGTAAGGCTAGCACCGGCAATCCCAGCGCTGATGGAGCAGACACAGGTGGATCCCAGGAGCTTGCTGACCAGCTCATCTAGCTGAAATGCTTCCAAAAGAACAAGACAAGCACATAGACACACACAGAGAGAGCGGGGGAGGGGGGAGGAAGTGGGAGAGAGAAACAGAAAGATGGAGAGATGGACAGAGACAGAGAGAGGCGAAATTTTCAGTTACATGTAATTAATAAATATTGAAGTCCTATTCTTTGCTCAGTAAATAAACTTCCTTCTCTTTTCTATAAGATTTCATTTTGGTGACACAGAGACGCAATCATAAACACTGGTACACCACATTTTCTTGAGCCCACTGTAGTCCAGGCACGAGCTTGTGCTATCAAAGTGGGTTGGTGCTTTAACTTGAGTTCTAGAATATTCCCCGTAATGAGGAAAGTTCCTAAACCTCCTATATCTCAGTTTATTTCTCCCCAACAGGAATTAAGAACAATGGTGACCTCAAAGTAATCCCCCTGGGAAGCTGTGTGAATATTACAGAATGAAGAGGTGCCTCTAGCAATCCCAAATCTCCCTCATTCCTCACATCCAGGTTTCCCCCTTCTCAAAGCTCTCCTGAGCCCTAATTTTGCCCTAGCTCCAGATAGCTGTTCTCTGTGGCCTATAGAGTCACACCTATAAGGTGTTGTCAGGGGGAAAAACAAAACAAAAATATCTCTATTTCAATATCCTTTTATTTTCCTGAAAATCATTTTACTTATAAAAGCTTTATTAAAACTTTTATTCCTTGAAAACACACTTTTCCTGTGACTGTCCAGGGCTAGTGATTCTCACAGCCATGCTTCCTACCACTGGGCCTGGCAATGGAATAAAGATCCTCCTTGCTCTCTGGTGCCAATCCTAAACTAATTTCCTATCTTGTCCCTGTGTACCAAAGCCAGAAGACCCACAGCATTGGACAAGCCACCATCACGCCAGTGAGCTCATCTGTGTCAACTGCAGCAACCACTTGTCACTCTCTAATCCTGCTTACATTCAGAATTGTTGTAGCAGTTTACAAGAGAAGGGCTTCTTCCAGCTCCCAGTTTCAAGTATCTCAGTCCTTGGTCACTTGATTCCACTGTTTCTGGGCTTGTGTGGGGTAAGGCAGAGTTTCATGGCAGGGAGCTTGTGACAGAGCAAGGTGGCTTTCCTTATATCAGACAAGTAGAAAGGAAGGAAGGGCTCTGTCCAGGGACTAGGTATAACCTTCAAAAGGCTCACATGGCCTACATCCTCACTCTTTAAACAGATCATTACATGACAGGCATTGCTCATCCTTCAAGAGTTCTTACAATGGTTTTCAAAATGCTGAATTTTGTTAATGGATTAAAATTATTCATATACCTACTTAACTAAAGTCAATGTTAACAAGAGAGTCAGTAGAAATTATATTCATTTGTATGTCTCCTAGAGTTAATGTCATATGATTATTTTAATGTCTTCCTATCTTTTTAATATCTTGGGATCTGAGATATATTTCTTCTAATCAGTGTACAAAAGATTTTATTTTACAGTCCTAGTCTATAAATTAGGGCATATGGTCTGCTTATACTTCATATAATTAATGTATTATAAGTGCTTCAGGGAAAAATAAGGTCATGAAGGAGGTTAGGAAGTATTGGGACCGTCATCTTCTTTAATAATTGTGGCCAAGCACAGAAGGTACCTGAGCAAACACTTGAGGAGACAAGACTGAGCCAGGCTGATGTGTAGAAGAAGGTTGTTTATGAAAGACCAAGCATCAGATGTAAAGGCTCAAGCTTGATTAGGCTGTTCAAGGGAAACAGGTGACCTAGCAGGGCACAGAGGACTGATGAGCAAGCACTGGAAAAGAGGGCCGGAGATTTGGGGAGATGTGGAGAAGCAGGTCTTGTAGGGAACTCTAGCAGACCACAGCAAGTACCATCCCCGTTGTCAGATGCATCAGCGTTGGAAATGTTCAAACCATGCTGAGAGCTGTGGTCTACCCAGGAAAGCCACAGTACCTCATGCCTCAGAATCCCTTATCCTGATAAGAATTTGAGTCCACTGACCCATCCCATGGTTACCATGCCTAGCCCCCAAATGAGTTCCCTTACCTATTCAACTTAAATTTGTATTCCTTTTCTTCCTCCTTTACACAGTCCATCTTTGTGTCTTACTCTACTATTTGCCTGGCAAAAACAATCCTGAACTGAATCTGGTTCTGTATATTCTCTGTACTTGCACCCGCACAGCTAACCAGTGCTGGAGACAAACACACAAACTGACCTGAATTCAGATTCTTAGCTAATCATTAAAATCTTAACATTTCTCTACCCCATTATTCCATGAGGCCATTTTATACCTCCTCTTACTTTGGCAAACCTTCTATCAGCTTGTTTCTGTTCTCTAACAAAACATAAAAAAATAATAATAATAATGTTCCCATAGTATTCTAGCACTGTGTTTGCAATCTACTCCACCTGTTACTATGGATACATTGTCCTCACCTATCTCTCAAGTTCTTGCTTCTGCTTAATCTTTCACCCTCTTGCTAACTCAAGGACAGCCTTCTCTATCCCAAGTTGCCAGTTTCTCCCTTTCTATTCATGATTGTTATCAACATACATGCATTATAGAAGATAATATATAGCTAATTGTTTTTCTAGTTCTAATTCTAGCATGGACTTTTGGGATTTGGTGATGGATAAGTGCATAAAATGTATTTAACACTGAAATCATAAAATTTATTGTGAAACTCCACTGTTCCTGTCCCAAGGGCCTATTCTAACTATATAGAAGTTCATTGAGGTGTATTGACTTTAAGTCCAGTTAATTTTGATGTGTGGTATATGTATATGTTTGCAAGTTTTTTATAATAAAGTTTATAAAAATCAAAAAACCTACAAATGCTTTTAATTATCCCATTTTTAAAAACAGGTATTTTTAAATTCTGTGTCTCCTTCTAGGGTTTCCCATTTCTCTGTCCCCTAAGGAGATTCCAATGGGTGCAGTTTGTATCTGGAATATCGCCCAACCATGCAATTATTGGGAAGTGATGGAACCCTTGAGAGATGAGATCAGTGGAGGATCTGAAAACATTATGGGCATGCTCCCTAAAGGAGGCAGGGAAACTCTGTCTTTCTCTTCCTATTCTTTCTTTCTGCTTCCTGGATACTGTGAGGTAAGCAGGGTTCCTCCACCATGCACTCACACGTAATACCACCATAGGAGCAAAGCATCAGGACCAAATGATGATAAACTATCTTTCTAACTTCAAGCCTCTTCCTCATGGTGAACCATCATTTAAAGGCTTCAATGCTACCAAATTGACAATGATCTTTTTTACTATGCAATTTACCTAGTATTTCACATTGTTTTCAGCAGAATGGTGCTACGGTTGTTTTCTGTTGCTATACCTGAATGCTATATACTGGATAATTTATAAAGAACAGAAGTTTATTTTGTTTGTGATTCTGGAGACTAAGAAATCCAAGAAGATGGCCAGGAGCTGCTCAGCCCGAGATGAGGGCCTCATGCTGCATCCTAGCATCTTGCCTGAGGGCATCACCAGGTCAGAAGAGCAACTGCACTAGCTCAGATCTCCCTCGTCTTCTTATAAAGCATGCAGTCCTATCCTGACTGCTCTACGTAACCCTAAATTCCCCTCAAAGGCCCCACCTTTAAACACCATTAACATATGAATTCAAGAATTAAGTTTCCAAAAACGTGAACTTTTGAGGGATATATGAATATGTTGTAATATATTATATACATATATACATATAGTAACAAAGAGTTAGTGTGAATATAATGAATCACTTCCTCACTCTCTAATAACTCTCCTTCTATTTGCTTTTATCTGCATTCATTATTTAAATGATCTTATCCTGGTTCTATATGATAATTGTGTAAATGCATATTTATACAGATGAAAACTCTCTTTGGAACTCAATATATGTGCATGCACGTATGTTGTATGTGTATCTAAATATGGATGCATAAGTTTATACCCCCTGTTTTTATTTGGGTGTCCAATAGAGCCCTCAAACCTTTCATAGCCCCTTCCTACCAGACCTCCCATAACTCTTTATCTCAAATGTTCACTCTGCCATGGTTTTACAATCCATCACATTGTCACTTACTTCTAGACCTTTCCACGTCCCCTCCTTCCTGTTTACATAAGTCCTAATTGCTCTGTTTAAAATTCAGGTGAGGAAACACCACCTCTGATGCATCAGTCTGGGTTAAGTGCTTAAAGTTCTTTCCAGCAGAATGTTGTGCAAACACACTGCTCAAAGTCACAGTCTTGGCATCCGATTTACCTGTCTGTGTGTGGTCCCCCAGATTGAGTAAATATCTTAATGAGGCTAAATCAACTCATTCACTCATTATTTTCCAAGTTCTTTCAAAGTACTCACTACATAACAGGTATTTAACATACTCATTTAAATGAATGAATGGTGTTTATAAAACATTTTAAAACCCACTTTAAAAAGACATCTCGAGCCAGCTGTGGTGGCATACATTTGTAATCCCAGCACTGAGGAAGATGAGGCAGAAGGATCTCAGTTGTGAAACAGCCTGGGCTACACAGCAAGATCCCATTTCAAAAAAATAATGATAATATGTTTTTAAACTTTTCAATATGGCAATTCTATTTCAGTAAGCTTACTCTCTCCAGGATATTTTTAAAGAAATAAATAATACAGTTGCTTGCTGGTGTCTGCAAGTGTGCTTATAGTTTATACCTAGGCAGTGGAAGTGGTGTTTTTTGTGACTTCCTCCCTATCTTGTTTTAAAGACTAACAACCAGATTACCAGATAGATTAACTGCTATTCCTCCTCTGGCCTCTAGCATTACTAAGCGGGTAATGCACAGGGTTTCAGAGCTTATCATCACTTCTATCAACTTCAGCATTGGGCTCTGCTGCTCTCCAAATGGAAGCCTTGATGGGCACCATAGATAGTAAATCTTCAACCACATACCTCAACATAAGCAACTACCTAAAACATGGGTGAAAGGCATTATTCACAAGGAAGATGTTATAGTTCAGTACTCAAGTACAGAACCTCCAATCACATTTACAGAGAAGCCTGGGTGAATATGCAGAGGAGAGTTGAGACTTTTCATCTGAAGGGATGTTGAACAGACAGAAACAGAAATCACACCTGTGTGAAGGAGGGGGCAGGACTGGGTCCTGTGCTTTTTCTCCAAATCTCATCCTATGTCCAGAGACCACCCTCCCTGGGCTTCCAGAGTCACTGTTTCCTGAGAAAAGACCACATAAGAAGGAAAAAAATAAAGAAAGCAAAAAGCAAATTTATTCTTTGTAAACAAAAGCTTTCAGGTCAGCCGGGAACGTGTTGGAAAATGCTCTCTCCAACATATTTGTATATGCCTCAGAAGATTTGAAAATGTGATTCTATCAAATTACTCAGCAGATGAGTTGAAAGGTATTCACCCCGGTAAAGCCAATTTTAGTTACTATATCAGTCAGAATAACAAGAGTGCTATTCCCCTGGCTCAGTGCAGAGTGCAAGCATGCATTTCTCACTCACTTTACTTGTCTAATGGAGGGTGGGAGAGGAGCAGCAGGGAGAGTTGGAGTTTCCCCAGGGTGCAGGCTAAAAATGAATTCCTCTCCACACATACTTCTCGAAAAGGGAAAATCAGACATGGAGGTCATGCACAACTGCTCAAGCTCTTGCAGGTGGTGTCATACATCACTTCCTACTGGCTTCTCATTGGTCCAAGTCAAATGGCCCCACATGATCTCTGGCAGGAAGGAAGCACCTTTCTACTACGTGCCCAGAGTGAACAGCATTTTCCCCACCACAGTGGTCCTTTCCATGTTTTCACATGCTCTTCCTAAAGTCATTTGGAGGGAAATAGTGACTTGTCCGTAACAGAGAGAGAGCCAAATGAGGATGGTGAAATGGGGGGTTCAAGCATCAGAGTAAATGCTTCTGACAAGTTCTTCCCCAGTCAGATTCCAGGGTACACCGTGATGCTAACTGTGGCAAATGGTCAATTTAAACTACAGATTTGTCAGTTCAGGATAAAGGCAAAGCAAGTAAAGCCGAAGTATAGACTTAGAGGGTTTAAATTATCCACATAAAATCTTGTGATACTCATTAAGTCATTCAATAATATGTGAATCTAGTATGTAGCAGTAAGGGAGAAAGATGTGGAAGGTGTTATTCTGATAAGAAAAAAGGATTTTTTGGTAGGCATTTGAAAACTCTGACTTCCAAAAACAGTAAGTACTGAGAAGGACCTTTGATTTTGCTGAATCAGTATTAAAAGTGGGGTTGCAAATGATGGAAGAGGAAAGGAGAAATTGAAATAGGGAAAAGGAGATCTGGAAAGGAGGACCCAGATGTGAGGAGGACACTGTGTATGTGTGGCTAAGAAAGGGCTGGAAATAGAGGAGAGAAGACAGAAGTCAGTGATAGAAGAGATGGAGTAGAAAGTACAGCAATTATTGATGTTTCCAATGCATAAGACATCTGGACTGGAGCTGAGGAATCAAAAGAGAATAGAGGAATAACTTTTCACATGCACAGTGGAATAGACTCCTTTCAAAGCCCTCTGTATAATCTATGAATTCACTTCAATGTGCATTTGATTAGAGGTGAATGCATAGTATTCCTAAATTGTCCTCATAAGTGACTAAGGAAACCCAGATCTGTACAGATTTGTCTATAACGGCATCACCCATAGAATAAAGCATAAAACCAACTCTGTTGAAGAGGAGACATGGGGAGAGACATAAAGAGGATATGTAATGGGACTTTAGGGATCATGAGATGGAATCAACTTACACCAGTCCCCTTTTATTCATATGTAACACACTGAAGATTTCCAGTGGTCATCTGAAACCATAAATAATACTGACCCCTACATATACTGTGTTTTCTATACATACAGACCTATAGTAAAGTTTAATTTATGAATTAAGCACAAAAGGAAATTAATAAACCAATAATAAAATACAATAACTATAATAATAAACTTAATGAAATTGTTGCCATCTCCACTGTTGGGTTTGGTGCCATTATTAAGTAAAAGAAGGGTCACATGAATATAAGCACCTGGTATCACAACAATCGATGGGACAACAGACATGGGCACTAAGTGACTAGCAGGCAGAGAACTCTTGAAACATGAAACACTTGGAACGTATGATGATTCATATCCCAGCTGGCAAGGGGTCAGATGGCCTAGGATTTTTGTCACACTTCTCAATACATCATGCAATTTGGAGTATATGAATTATTTGTCCCTGGAATTTTCTATTTAATGTCAGTAGTTGATTGTAGGTAACTGAAACCCTAGAAAGTAAAACAACAAAAAGGGAACACTCAGGCATTTACATTTGGGAGAGATGCTAATCCCTGGAGACCAGAGGGCAAACTGGGGCTGACATAACCATGCATAATCCCTACACCATAGCAACTGCAGAATCTGTGACTTTCTCCTGGTCAATGGGCTATAATAAAAGCAATGGGCTAGCCACTTCCTTGATGGCACTGCTCAGATGTTCATAGATGAGTTGGTTATTATGAGAGGGGGCCTAGATACAAGAAGTAGATAGTGGAGTGTGCCTTGTTACCCAGTCACTTCCTCTCTTTGTCTGCTTTCTGGCCTCCATGAAATAAGCAGCTCTGCCCTGTCATGTCCTTCTGCCTTGATAATTCTGCTTTTCCATAAGACCAACAGCCATGGGCTGAAGCCTCTGGGTCCATAAGCCAAAATAAATTTGACCTCTTTAAATTTGTATTGTCACTTTCTCACTTCTTGTATAATATTGGAGGAACCAGCCTCAATATTATACATCCCAGGGGCTCAGAAGAGAGAACTACTGACGGCGAGGACTATTTTCTGCAAATTGAATCTCAGCACACCGAGCTCTTAGTCCATTCACTTTTTCTTTATTCTTTTCCCTTTCCCTCGCTTTACAGTTATATATCCCCCAGAAATCACAATCCTCCCCTCCACCCAGGAAACCCAGCCTGGACTTCCTCAGGCAGTGATTGTCCATTATCAGGATCAAATGGAGGGTTGATAAGAATTACAAAGAGGGGCTCTAGTTGTTAATTACCATTTGTGACCCAAAGGGGAAGTGACTAATGAACTAACTAAAGGCTAAATATGGGTAATATCTAAGAAGAGGGATCTTACGTGCACAACTATAATCTTAAATGTGTTTGGTAAAAGATGTTAAAAATCTATGAGTTGCTAGGTCAATGGGAGAAAATAAAACCGTCTTCTTTTTTCCTGTGGCTCCTATCTGTTCAGGCTGTCGGCCGTTTTTCTGCAGGGTGGGGAAAAGTGTGCTCAGTCTCTAGGCAACCTGTGTACAGCTAGATGCCTCTGGTGATAGCTAAAGGGAGATCTGGAACTGGAGGTAAGGTTTGGGAAAGGAGGAAGTTGAGCTTAATTAGCACATCCACCAGGCCTTTTCAAACAGATGGCCTGGATGCTTAAGTCTGTTCTTAGAGAGTACAGAGGTATCTCTGATAAGGTACTTTCCTCCATCCGGTGATGGACCTGGCCGGATGCTACCAATAATGATAATTACAGGGAGGCTTGAACTGGGAGTTCTGGCTGAGCATAGCTGTTAGCACAGAAGGTCATCTAAATATTCCTAGAAGTGGTTAGGTAAGTAGTTAGAGGTCTATAAAGTTAGTAAGGCTGTAAGAGAGGAGGGGTCTGAGCTAAATTGTGTAAAGCTATTACTTAATGTCTACCTGACTTGGGTGGTGTCCCCTTGTGGAATTTACCTTAAGTCAGGAGACTCGCCTGTGGGTTGTTATCACTGTTAATCCTCGGAAATTGGGTGACCACCTGGGTGATGTCTCCTTTAGTCCTTGAAAGTGGCTAGGGGAGATATCTGATTCCAGAGAAAGCCTTTCTTGAGGCTGTTCTCAAAATGCCTGGAATGTGTATGTCCAGAGAGTGATCAGTCTACACTGTTAGCCCTTCTTAGGGAAAAGTCAATTGGGAAAACTATGAAGGCACACATGATTTTCATAACAGAATACAGCTGATATATAACAAGCCAAGTAACACCAAAAACTCCTTGGGATTTGGCTTCCTCTGGAGGAATTCCCTGATCCCTCCAGGTAGTGACTTTGCCATAACCAGCTGAGTTCTTATGATATATTCCTGCGGTCCGCAGCACTCACTGCCAGGCAAAACACCTGACAAGGGCCACCTAAAGAAGGACGGCTTTATTTAGGATCACAGTTCATGAGTATAACCCATCGTGGAGAAGCCATGGCGGCAGGAGCTTGGGGCAGCTGGTCACATGGCATCTGCAGTCAGGAAGCAGAGAGCAGTGCATGCTGGTACTCAGCTAGCTTTCTCCTTTTTCTATTTAGTCCAGAACTACAATCCATGAAATGTTGCTGTGCATTTTGGGTGGGTCTTTCCATCTCAGTTAACTCAGTTTCAAAAGCTCCCTCACAGACATGCCCAGAGATTTCTCTTCAGCCTGATTCCAGAGTCTACCAAGTTGACAATCAGTATTAATGGTGATAGAGATAGTTTCTTTCACATATTTCACAGCAATGAAAGGTTGATTGACACATTGGATTAAAGCATCACAAAGCTTTCAATAAGAAAAGCTCTGTGGTGCAGAAGCACTCTGCTGTGAAGCGGGATCACCAGCCCTGGTTCTTTGTTCACTAGAAGAACAAAAGAAGGCGGAAGGAGATGAGGATAAGAAGAAATACTCTTGAGCGCCCCAGAGCTGGCACTTTAGGGACTTACAGGAGGCAAAAACAAAAGGATCTCTGCTACCATGGTAAGAGGGAGAGAGAATAACTCAAACCAGAAAGCAGGAGGCAAGTTATACATGGTGGTACATGTTTATCAGGAAGGGGGCTGAGGCAGGAGGATTGTGAGTTCAAAGTTAGATCAACTACACAGTAAGATTCTGTTTCAAAAAAAAAAAAAAGAAATTCAGGAAGGCAATTGGATAGCAATACAATCCAAATTGATAATGACTAATATAAATTAAAATGAGATTATAAAAGGAACTGTGTTCTATTAAACATACCTTTAAATATCTTCTGCATTTTTCTCATTTTAATTCATTCAGTTTTATGATGCCAACAATTATGGTAAGGGACACCTATGTTGCTTTAAAAGTTTCCTCTACTCTGTACCCTTTTATGTTTATATAGGGCCCAGAAATTAAATGGCAATAGGCAGATTCATAGTAGAAAATGGTCTTTCATTCACATATGGGGAGCCTCACAGAAATAAAGTGAAAACTCAAAGCGAGCAAGCAGAACTGGAAGTTTATATACCATTTCAACAAAAGATAATAAATTTGTGGGAAATAATGAAGCAAAGGAAGCAGGTCTAGAAGTGGTAGATTGGGGAAGGTAAGTAAAATGAGAGAGTTGTTGAAGAGAAAGATTATTAAGTAAACTTACTTATGCAAGCCTGTTTTGGTACTGAATTTCCATCTTCTATATGGCCATTGTATTAGCCAGGGTTCTCTAAAGAAAAGAACTTAGAGAGTGAATATATGTGTGTGTTCATAGTATATATTATATTATGTAATTATTATGTAATATGACACATGGTATATAACACATATGGATATTCCGTATGTGTTATATATTTTAATATATCTCATATATAACATATGATACATGTTATATTATACATTTTATATAATATATTATGTTTGTGTTATGTATATGGGATTTATTAGAATGGCTCACAAGCTGTGGTCCAGCTAGTCCAACAATGGCTGTCTACTAACAGAAGGTCCAAGAATCCAGTAGCTGTTCAGTCCATGAGGCTGGATGTCTCCGCTGGTCTTCAGTATACTCTGGAATCCCATAGAAGTACATTCTAATGCCCGTGGAGGAATGGACTTAGTAGTAAGAATGAGGTCAAGCAAGCAAAGAGCAAAACCTTTCTTCTTCCATATCATTTATATAGGCTGCCGCCAGAAGCTGTGACCCAGATTAAAGGTTGGTAGTCAAACTTCAAATGGTTTAATTAAGAAAATTCCTCACAGGTGTACTTGGCCACTTGGGTTACAGTTAATTTCAGGTGTGGTCAAGTTGGCAACCCAAAATAGCCTTCACAGCCATAAAACTCTCCCCTAGAGAGGAGATTTACAGCAGTATTTATCTCTCACAAGTGTTTACTCTTAGTAGATAAAGGGATGCTCAAAAGCCTTTCTGCATCTGTTGATTCTCATCAGCTTTTAGCTCAAAACTGCTTGTATCCCAAAAGTGGCAAGGTTTAGGGTGGCATATTCTGATCCCCTTCACCAGCAATAATAATTGAATATCACCTCGTATTTATCTGTAGATAAACAGCAATAATGATTGAATATCACCTCGTATTTATCTATAGATAAACAGCAATAATGATTGAATATCACCTCGTATTTATCTGTAGATAAACAGCAATAATGATTAAGCATCACCTCGTATTTATCTATAGATAAACACTTTAACAAGCACTGTCTCCATGAATATAATTGCTTTCTCATTCTGGAGTCAATTTTACCCAATGTTAAAAGCTTTATAATAAAATACTAATTCCTACTAGAAACAACAAAAATCAACCCACAAATTAACCACAATTGCAAACTAACATGAAAAATTATTATCCCCATATTAAATGAAACTATGCCCCAAACACACCAGGGGTATTATGCTTTATAGCACATTTGCATATTCTTTTGGCAAACATGCTTTAAACACTACTCAGCTACTCTAATACTAATCCAGACACGGAGAATAAAGTAGACAACGCCAGCTGTCAGCAGTTTACATTCATCCTTTCCCTAGTCTTTTGGAAAGAAGTCACACAGCATCACAGGCTTGAAAACTGAAGCCAGATGCAAAGATAACTTGTCAGTGCAACATGTTGAAGAATTAGTGGGGTGGAGTTCTGAATCACATGCAAGCTTTGAAATCACACCTACTCTGACTCAAATGCCACTTGCATCTTCCACTAACACTTTGATCTCAAGCAAAAAGCCGAATGTTTCTCAGTCTTCACCTACTGTTGTAGAAAATGGGGTGTCAGTAGCCCAACTGTTCATACAATAATAAAAACTAAATCAAATTGTGGACACTTTATGGCATGTTATACCATAAAAGGGTTTCACAATGGTTAATTGGCTTAACTAAACTGAGTTGCATAGGCAGTCATGTGAATCCATCCAGGGTGGATCTTGAAAACATGTATTCTCTTAATTACTGCATCTATTGCCTAATAACCACTGAAAATGCTGATTCAAGAGGCTCCTTGTATGTAAGCCACACAAAGAAAAGAAAAACCTTTGTTGATTCTGACATATAAAATCTTTGTATTTGGTGAGTGCTTTTCCATGACTGGTATTTTATGTGTTAGGTTCTTTATATATAGTTTCATTTGATCCTTAGGAAACTCAAGGATGAGAAAAATGAATTTTCTGAGTAAATCAAAAGGCAAATGGTGACAGTTCTTAAAGTTCAAGTTCTGCCTGACAGCAAGATTGCACATTGCCAAAGGCCTGGCCCTGGGTGGTGGCCAGCTTCTCACACTTGGATCATGGTACCCCTTACACTAGGACCATGGTTGTAGATGTAACCAACCGTCTTAAATAAGAAATACAGAACTAATGCAAAGAAGAAAGCCAAGAAATCAAAGCTAAGAGCCTTACCCATCTGCTGCAGCTAGCCTCTTCAGCCAAGAGAGAGCTACTTCCTGTGTGTGTTTGTCTTTATATAGTCTTTCTGTTCTGCCTTCTCATTGGTTGTAAAGCCAACCACATGACCGCCTCATCACTGCCTGTCTGTACAGACCTCCAGGTCTTCTGTGATTGGTATTGAGATTAAAGGCGTGTGTCTCCAATGCTGGCTGTATCCTTGAACACACAGAGATCTTCCTAGCTCTGCCTAACAAGTGCTGGGATTAAAAGCGTGCACCACAAATGCCCAGCTCCGCTATGGCTTACTATTAGCTCTGACCTCCAGGCAACTTTATTAACATACAAATAAAATCACATTTCAGTACAAATAAAATATCACCATGCATGGTATCTACTAGTTAATTCCCAGCTTCTAGTGTTTAGTGTTTGGGGCTCATAGCTATGGTCCTAATTGTTCAGCTTTTTGTTTTCATTTTGGCTGGCTATGTGCTGAATTTTATAGCCTGAATGGTACTTCCATCATGGAATCAGTTGTGTTAAGGTTTGTGGGACCCATTATATCTATCAAGAGGGAAAAAAAAAAAACATGTGACAATCATAATCTGGTCAAGAGAAGACAAAATACCAACAGGGTAAACAATTCAATGCTCACTATCTGAAATTCATTCATGATCCCTTGTAGTTCCCCCAAGACCCAAGGGGCCTGGGTCACCTTTCTGGCTCTGTCCTTTGTAACATATATAGCCTGTCTAGATTACAGGACCCCAGATCTTAGTAAGTCCTGAGAACTTAGCACAACTAACTCCATGGTGGAAGTACCATTCATGACATAAAATTCAACACATAGATAGCACCGCCTGCCAAAACTAAAACAAAGGCCTAATCCATCAAAGATCACAGTTCTGGGAAAGTCTCTGAAAGTAATAACCTTGCTTTTTGGCTTCTGTAGTTCTAATTCTGGCTAAGTGTTCTTATTAACTGAAGTATATCAACCCAGGATATGTTTTTTGTCCTTAAAAGCTCACCCTGAGAAAGGCTCAGTATGAACACCCAGTGCAGTCGCCAGTCAGCTAAAAAAGACTTTCTATTGGCTTAAATCCATGTCCCAGCAGCTTCTCTCATGAAAGCCCCACAATAGTCCCCTGGTCTCTAGTTGGCTCCACCTCATTGTCATGGCTGGTATCCTACAGCACTGGCATCTCAAAAACTGCTGGGGTCCCTTATTGCAAAGGGGCAGCATTTTAATCACTAGCCTCTCCTGGGCTCCCTTCAGGAACTCCAGTCCTGCCATACAGTGCCAAGTCTCAGCTCTTCTCAATGAGCCCTTCATGCCTTTAAAACCAGTACCACCTGGGTGACTCTTACATTTCAAAGTTCAGCTGCCAGCATGAGGTACATTCTTGTATATAAACACGTGAAGGTGCAGTTTTGGTATTTTATTAAATATTGTTGAGTATGGACAGAGGTAACTAAACTGGTTAGCTGAACAATTACAGGAACTCGGTGTTGGGCCATTCCCTGGGGTTTGCTTTCTGCCCATACTTTTGAAAATCTTTGTTGGATAATCCAGCCGTATCTTTTGATTCTTATTAAGACTTTCAACTCCAGAGCCAGCCTTTCAATAAGTAGAACAGTATAAAGCAATATTTCAGTATTATCCGTAACTAAAAATTCAAATCAGCGGCCAGCAGGAGGGCCCAGAGCACCCTTGGAATAGAGAAGGTTCAGAGACAGAAAATCCAAGCCCTGGTTATTAAAGCAGCCATGGCAAGTGGCCAAAGTGGCCACCTCACTGGCTGATCTTCCCCCACTGTGTCCCACACACACACCTTTGTGTGCTCACTTGCCCTGGGCTGGCCACTGCCTATGCTTCATCCCAGCTACTGCCTAGCATCCGACCTTGGAACAGACCAAGATGGGGTTGAGGGGGAATGCAAGCTGAGGATTTAAAGGGAAAGAGACAACAAAAATAAAACCAATAAGCATAGACCACAGAATAGTCACACAGTCAGAAGAGACCAGTCAAAAAACAAAACTTGAGGTGGCCACCTTCAGTCATACATTTAACTGAGCCTGACTGATTTCTGTCTCAGCCCTCAGTATCCAAGAACCAGATGGGCAGTGCAGCTTCTCACTAGTGCCCTGAGCAAGAAATGAACAAAACACATGGTACCAAGAATCAGGCATCAAAAAACAAGATCAACAGTGCAGTGTTTTGCTAGTTCCCTGGACAGGAGTTCATGTACCTCTTCAGATACCTTGCTGTCCCCAGATGGGATCCCACCAGAACCAGTACCAGATGTAATAGAAGGAGACACTTTCTATGACTTATTAATGGAAGGTTCCTCAGACAGATGCTTGCTGGTTTCTATTTTAGTGTAGCAGTTCACTCCAAAAATCCACCAGACTGAAAGCAATCCCCAGAGCCTTGGAACATCCTCAGAGTGTGCACCTCCTGGGTGCACTCTGGATTCCAGGAGTGAAGGTGCAGCTTCATCCTCAGGGTGTGCACCTCTTGAGTGCACTCTGGATTACAGGTGAAGGTGAAGGCAGCCAAATTTATAGCCATCTTTATTATATGTGTTCACTATAGCTGACCAGGCAACTGTCTCTCCCTAAATAAGGGATTTGAGAGGACATTATTGAACACACAAGAAAATGTGGTTTATATTGCTCAAAAACTGCAAACTAGGGCTTTCCAAGGATTGAGGGATTTCCAGAGGAATTTTGGTTATGTGGGAACTTGGCAGAACATCTGAAAAGTACTTGGCAGTATACCTTATCTTATGAGGGTAAGTGTAAGTCAAGATTCAGCCAGGTATGGATCAAGTCAAATTCCAGCACAGTTCAAAGTATGATCAGGTCAGTTTTTAAGACATAGAAACTTAAGTTTTATAGAAAACAGAAACAAACTTATTTTGACCTTGTAACAAGATAACTAATGATTTTAAGATGTAATCAAGCTGGTTTATCACACTCACACTGGGACCATGGAACCCACTCACACTGGGACCATGGTACCCCCTCACACTGCGACCATGGAACCCACTCACACTGGGACCATGGTACCCCCTCACACTGCGACCATGGAACCCACTCACACTGGGACCATGGAACCCACACACACTTGGACCATGGAACCCACTCACACTGGGAACATGGAACCCACTCACACTTGGGCCATGGAACCCACTCACACTGGGGCCATGGAAACCACTCACACTGGGACCATGGAACCCACTCACACTGTGAACATGGCTGTGGTCTCTTAAGTAGGACCATTCAGTGGCTTCTTCAGTTGTTTTAGACCCACTGCTGATCCCTATAGTCTCTCCTCAGTATTATGGCTGGGGTACTATTCCTGAACATAATTCCATGACTAATCTTCTTAAATCTTGAGACACTCACTTTACAGTGCACATAGACCATCCAGAGGGTGAGTAAGGTACAGATTCTGAGCTACCTTCCTAGGAAATGCCACTGCTGCCTGAGCCACACTCTCAAGACAAGCCTGTAACAAAGATTCATAAATAATACAGATTCCAAACAGCCTCTTTCAACAAGCCTTGCATGCTTTGGCAGTATTGTAAGGTCTTGCATGCCCATGCAGCTCAGAGGCTCCAAACCTGGGTGATAGTATTTCTTTGGCCAGATTTCCAGCCATGCTGCTCTCCCTTTTCCTTCCCAGACCTCACCATCAGCTTCCATGTTATAATATATATTAACTGACCTCTTCACTAAAATCCAGTTTTCTACCTATCATGTGTCTTTTTTAAAATGGGAATTGTGACTTTCAAGATTTTGGATTTTAAGACATCAGCGTTAAAGTTTTCTATCTTTCTGCATTGTGGACTTTAGAGACTGGGTCTTTTGAGATTGCATTATTCTGGATATGACATTCCATTAAGGGTTATCTTTAGTGATTATGATGTGCTTCTGTGTTAGTCAGCTTCCTGTCAGTCTGACAAAATGCCTGAACGAATCAACTTGGAGGAGAAAAGATGTATGTGCTGCACACTTGCCAGGTTGCTGAGGTTGCAGAGGAAAGACAGTCACATGGCAGAAGCAGTGAGGAAAACTGCCCAGATCCTGGCACCAGGAAACAGAAAAAGAGAGTTGGCGCTTGTGACTAAGACCCTCCAGTATGATATAAGTCTATAAATGCTGTGGATAATGCTCTATATAAATAAAACACTGATGGCCAGTGACCAGACAGGAAGTATAGGTGGGACAAGGAGAGAGGAGAATTGGGGAAACAGGAAAAAGGGGAGAGACACTGCAGCCACCACCAGGACAAGCAGCATGTAAAGACGCCGGTAAGCCACAAGCAACGTGGCAAGGTATAGATTTATAGAAATGGGTTAATTTAAGATAAAAGAACAGTTAGCAAGAAGTCTGCCATGGCCATACAGTTTATAAGTAATATAAGTGTCTGAGTGATTATTTTATACATGGATTATGGGACTGTGGGGCTTGGTGGAACATGGAGAGAAGCCCTCCAGCAACAAATGGCGCCCAACGGCTCGAGTTTCCACCTTAAACCTGAGAATATTTAATAACCAATTCTAAACAGAGCCCAAACCAGGTTCCTGCTTCATGTCTCATACAGGCAGCTAGACGCCTCAAAATGCTGGTTTGAACTACTGGTGGGTTCCTGGCGTTTGCGTTTGACCGGCAGTATGGCGGAAATGAGGCATCTGCCAGCGGCACATTACACTGTGTGGTAGATTTAGTCTTTACTAGTATTAAAAAAAAAAGTTTCTGGCCTACACGCTGCTTTGATAAAAGCTTAGACCCACTATTTCTGAGACTTGATGACTCACAGAACTGGCAGAAAACACCATGTTGGTAAGTTGAAATGGGCAGAGCCATCAGCCACAGCGCCGTTTCAGTCTTAGAATACTACAGTTTAAAGCAATAGATTCACAATACGTAGACTTAAAAGAGACAAAAAAAGATAAATTAATATAAAAAAAGCCATGTAAAGATGAATATTACACAGACAATCTGGATTGTGTTGTCTTTGGGATTTTTAACTGCAAAAAAACATTTGATGGAAAAAGATGTTGAATTAAACTAATATGTATATTTTAAAGGTACCTTGACTTCAAAATTTGGGTTTAAGGATATGTTGCTTTGGAAAAGAAGTTCTGCTTTTGTTTCCACAGAAAGCCAGAGACTGTGGATTTGTTCCAGATTAAGATACATCAGGTTTCACCAGCCAAGACCCCCTGAAAGGTCTTCGATGACACCATGGCTCAGATGATCCAACATCCAGAGCAGTTTCAAGGCAACTGGTTCACACAATACAGTCTCACGGACTACCCCATAGGCCTAAAATTTTCTTTGCGACCCCATAAGATATAGCACCCCCCTCCAGCAGGAAGTAGTAAGAGACACTACACCTAAATTCCCAAATATACCAAGCTGGCTTTAGAGGTGGAATTGGCTCACTCCCCCCACTAAACCCAGACATACTGCTTAAAAAAAAAATGGTTAAGAGATTCTTGTGTCCCAAATCAGAAGAGCCCTCTGGTGTGGGACAGAAAAAAACCAATATTTTTATTTAAAACAGGTTGATTATAAATGTGATCTCTTTCTAAAAAAGAAAAGGGAATATGATATAGATATATAGGAGGATATAGAGATGATAAGATAAAAGGGTAGATTAATGAACCTACTTTTAAAGAACAACTTGTTTAAAATGTTTTACATTGGTATAGATTTTAGTTTATGTTTAAAATGTTTTACATTGGTATAAATTTTAGTTTATTGATACAAACTTAAAGTTAATTTTGTTATACTGTATATATATATATATATATTTCTATTCTTGTTTGAGGTATTATGTTTATGTAACTCATTTAAAATTGTAATGGATAATTAAAAATAGATTAATAATTAGTCATCTATGATAATCATATTTGTAGCCATGTTAGTTAAGTCTTCTAGGTATACATAGATATATTTCAGATAGATAGGTAATCTTCAAACACTTCATAGACCTAGAGAATATGGCATTTAAATAACTTAGAATTCTGTTGACGTGAGACACAATTGCTCCTGGCTGCACCAATTTGATCCCAAAAGAATGTTGGGCTTCTAAAACATTTCCATTGGGAAGTTTGTCTTCTTGGCACAAAATGGCCTACTGGGCAAAGAACTGCCCTTGCCTTGATGGCTGACAGTACAAATACAATGCTGTCCTTTCTGGACAAGCAAGACACAAGGAAAGCGACCACTGTACTCTGCCAAGACAGGATAAGATGGTCTTTCAGAATTCCTGCTTCTGAAAATGGTCTGTCAGATACTCTAGGCCTGTAGCCAATTTAAATGCACCAATAATGCTGAGAAACATTAGGTGACTGTCCAGGCTGCCAGCTGTCTTGGTCTACTCTTGCAAGATTCCCGAAAGTTGCTTGCATCCATCTACCATTTCTCAGGTACCATTATGTTCCTTCTCATGTCTTTGATGTGGTTAAAAACTAGATAGTTGTAATTTCCTCAGTTATGATAAAAGATAAGTTAGATATAAAACCTTAAACTCACAAATATAAGATAGATAGGACATCTTCTTTAACATTATAACTGTAATTCTTGCTCGATAATTGTTTTGTTATATGTAATTTTACCATGTTAAAGTTAAAACTTTCCTTTTAAAAAAAAAAAGAAGAAAAGGGGAAGTGCTGTGGATAATGCTCTATATAAATAAAACACTGATGGCCAGTGACCAGACAGGAAGTATAGGCGGGACAAGGAGAGAGGAGAATTGGGGAAACAGGAAGAATGGAAGAGACACTGCAGCCACCGCGAGGACAAGCAGCATGTAAAGACGTGGCAAAGTATAGATTTATAGAAATGGGTTAATTTAAGATAAAAGAACAGTTAGCAAGAAGCCTGCCACAGCCATACAGTTTATAAGTAATATAAGCGTCTGAGTGATTATTTTATACATGGATTATGGGACTGTGGAACTTGATGGAACCTGGATAGAAGCCCTCCAGCAACATATAATAAATATATGAATCCATTCATGAGGTAAGAGTCTTCATGAGCCAATCACCCACCTCTCAGAACTGCTATGTGGGATGCACACCTTCAGAACAGGAACTTCAGGGGGAAACAAAGGTGTGAACCATAATAGTCCCACTTTCTAGTCTCCAGTGGAAGTATATTTATGATAAACTTTAAAATTAGAAAGGACAGCACTCACAAAGAGATTAAATGAAAAGGCAGGAGTCCACAGTGATGACAGAGAGAAAAAGAACACATGCATACTAGTAACCAGAAGGCTCTCCACTCATACAGTCCAGGGCCCAGTCGTTGAAATGATGCTGCTCACATTCAAAGTGGCTCTTCCCACCCTAATTAGCCCAATTAAGATCTGTCACAGGCATGCCCACAGGCCAGACCAATCTAGACAATTCTTCATTGAGACTTTTCTTAGATGATTCTAGATTGTGTTATGCTATCAATTCAAACCAGTCATCACGGTGAGGTAGAACAGATAGACAGCATTAACCCCTCCTAAGGAACTAGTCACTTCTCTTAACCTCCCTCCTCAGCACTGGGGAATCAATCTCACCACGCATCTTCAGAAGGTGAAACTGACCTCCAAGAGCACAGTGGTATAATACATTCTTATGTGTTTGGAATTGGTTTTTAGACTTTAATTTTAGCTCCTTCCTAACACGTACACTCAGAGAGATGGGGTGGGGCATGGGGGCTTTCTATTAAGTCTTTTAAGGGATAGTTTCTTAGCTCGATTGAACCCTTATGTTATTTTTTCCATTTCATAAACTTTAAGCTCCTCTTACTTTTCTTGAGCTTATTTTAGTGTTCATGTCTTGCTCCAGTATTGAAACATAGCCATTTCTAAGTTTATAAATCATCTGAAAATCACATATAAATCATCTGAATCAACATATTCTTATTTGTCCTTTTTATGTCAACTTGTAAACATTTTCTAATGCTTTTCTCCTTAAATAAAAAATTATTTAGAAAATTGTGGATTCTTCATACCTTACAGATCACTTGGGTAGTAGTGGCAATGGTAGTGATTTTAGTGACAAAAAATAAGTACTAAGGTTATGAACACTTACAGCACCAAATGTAAGAGAACTTCGAGGGATCAGAGAAGAAGTGTGTGTGCCCAACTGTGGTTGCAGCTCTCTTCAATCCAACTGCACGTCCTTCTTTCTCATGGCTGTGGTTTCCAAGGCAAATCATCCCCACCAAAGTGCTGGGTTTTCTCATTTATACGATCTGGGTCTGAGAGTCAGGTTGCTGATATTAATGACTGTACTACCGCCCACAGAATGATCATGGTACCGTAAAGAAAGGGGCACACCCACACTTTGCCAATAGTAGTTTGGCTTCACTCTGCCATGTAAATGTTTCTGTAGCAAATTAGATCATCAAGATGTGCACTAAAAAGTGGGTGGCTTTCATTCCCACTGTCCTGGCAGCACTGACAGGCAGACAACATCCAGGAGACTCCTAGATAGAACTGAAGTTGATGCCCAACACCTCAGGAGCTGATGCACACAAAATGCCAGAACATAAGAGATGGTGAAAGTAGAATCATACTATCATCTGGGTGCTGACATCTGATGTACTTACATCACACAGTGGCAAAGTTTGGGTTTCAACCTTGATCCACTACTCCCAATGGGTGTGAACATGCAAAGCACCCACATTCCTAGACTGCTTTTCTCACCTGTAAGATGTGAGTGGCCTGCACATGGCCTTTAGAAGAATGATTGGAACAATTTATATATATATATATATATATATATATATATATATATATATATATATATATACCATTAGCCAACTATTTAAAAGATTACCTCTCCTCCCTAACCTCCCACCCTAAACAAGATGCATATTGTAAAAGTATCCCATGAATTCCTTTTTTCACTATTTCCTTCAGTGAAGGACAACTAATCAGCACCAATTTAAAACAAATCCATATAGATAGACCTTAAAAGTAGAAGGAAGAGAAAATTCATTTTTCAGGCAGCTGAGATATGAATCTCATCCTGTTCATCAAAGTGTTGACAAAGACAGAAAGGGAGGAAGAAACGGAGAAGGAAAAAGGAAATAGCAGTAAATACAGATGCTTGTTGTCTTATGGTTTCTATTGCTGTGAAGAGACACCCTGACCACAGCAACTCTTATAAAGGAAAACATTTAATTGGGGTAGCTCGCTTACAATTCAGAGGTTTAGTCCATTTATCATCATGGCAGGAAGCAAGGTAGCATGCAGGCAGACATGGTGCTGGAGAAGGAGCCGAGAGTTCTTATATCTTGACTCACAGGCAACAGGAAGTGGTCTGAACACTGAGTGTGGTTGAGCATATATGAGACCTCAAAGCCCACCTCCACACTAACACACTTCCTCCAACAAGGCCATACGGACTCCAACAAAGCCACACTTCATAATGCTGCCATTCCCTTTGGGGGCCATTTTCTTTCAAACCATCACACTAGCACTCACTTGGGCTCTGAGATCTGTGAGGGTTAGTTAGTTGCTTAGAAAACAGAAGGGTGTTGTTGGTATCTGAACCTGGGAAGAACACACTCTTGAAAGCACCAGAAGGAAAATGACAATTCCCAAAACACCACAAGTGTGTATGTTCAGAGATGCCCAGTGCTTGTTGCCAGGAGGAAGAGGGTGAAGGCTGGGATCCTTCCCCCTGCTTAGTTCATCAGGACCCCTTCCCTGTTCTGTCAGTGTCTCCATCCCCTGCAACATGGCCCCTCGTTCTTCAGGTTTGGTCAACTTTGACTTGGCCACATTCTGTCCTTTATTGCAGCCACTCAAAAGGAGTGTGGCGCGCCACCAGCTACAGCAATAGAAGGAGCTAAAGCTCCAAGTGCCGAAGGATCTTCACCATGCCACTCTGATTAGGAGGCCATTGCCATTTTCCCTTTGCCCACTAGGCTTAATGTGTCTGTCCTCACACACTTGCCTTCATTCATATGCTCACAGCACATGCCTACACAGTCACATGAGCTCATACACTCCTCCTTTACACACTCTGCACACAGCATGCTTATACAAATCTATACATTCATTCTCCACACTTTCGATCTTATGGGTGCCTAACAGCCATGGCCATACAAAGCATCAAAGGAGACTGCATACATGACACTCTGGGAGAATAAGTGCTGAAACAGAAGAAGGCTCTGATCTCTCTAGGAGGTGGAGATGGAGAGAGGGGTGTGCATTGTTGTGTGCAGGTATGAAAGTATAGGAAAGGTCCACAGTTGGAGTATATTATTTGTGTATCTCAAGCTGCTGCTTTTTAAACTGCTTCCCAGGATCTCTGTTCATCATGTCAGCCTCAACAATCATCATGTTATCATAGTACCTTCAAGTGTTTCACAAAAGTATCACACCTGCAAAAGTATTTCAGGAGTGTCCCACCTCATCCCTGTGCCCCAGATCTGCTTCTGGAGTGTCAGTGACCCTGCTTCTGTTCCGGGGGGTGCAGTACCACATCTACCTACAATGTCCTACATTCATTGATAGTGCTCAAGACACATCTTTGAGGAGTAGTTAACTTCAGATCATGGTTGTCATAGATAAATGATGACCATAAACTCTTCTTCCACCAAGGGGCAACAGCTTTGTTCTTGAACCTAAACTAGATGTGACTTTCTCCAGCCAGCAGAGGGCAGCAGATATGATACCAGGTCTAGACACTCAAGAACCAGGCAGGATCTTATTTTGTTCTTTGTGAACTCTTTCTATACAAGCTCTTCCTATATAAGGTCATCCATTCTGTGAGAGAGATCATGTGCACAGGGAAAGGCACCTGACCAGCCTTTAGAGTTCCTATCATCACAAAAGAAATGCTGCTGTGTGAATTATGTCATTCAGTGTCTGAGCTAGCCAAGCTCCCGGCACACACAAACACGTAAGTGAGCGAGGTCCTCATAACCCAGAGCAGTAGGAGCCACCCTTACTTTGTCCTGCCCAGATTGCACAATCCTGCATTAAGGATCCAGTTTGAGGTTCTTTGTTACATGGCAATTGACAGCTGATAGAAAATGCCTAACAGAACCAATGAGTATCTTCAACTGAATCATTGTCCTCTATTCTATGGCATTCACTACCCTGACACTTAGTATCTTAAGTGTCATATGAATGGAGTACAGATTTTAAATGTTTACACGTGTACCTATACATATCCCTTCTGAAATCTCCTTTACAAAACAGGACTAAGTGCCCTTATTTGAGTCTAATGCTTAAAAAGCAATCTAGAGTCACACTCCAGGATACAACAGACTTAGCTATTGAACAACCCAAGTCTATAACCCAAAAGCCATTTTTTTCTTTCTTTCTTTCTTTCTTCCTTTCTTTTTTTTTTTCTTCTTCTTTTTTTTTTTTTTGAGCTGAGGACCAAACCCAGGACCTTGTGCTTGCTAGTCAAGTGCTCTACCACTGAGCTAAATCCCCAACCCCGCCCCCGAATAAGCCATTTTCCTTCAAATGTACCTTGTACCTTACCTGTGATGCTGATGCTGATCTCTGGCACTCTGCAGCCTCGTAACTTTATACATTTCTAACACATAGATTAATTGCGCATTCTGGACAAAGGGAACTGTCAAGCAAACAAGCAATTATACTTCTCCATCCTCAGAAGCCCTCCCCAGGGTCTTCCTACTGTTTTGCTGCAAAGCCCAGGCACTGCTTTGCTCAAGAATCATCCAGAAGCATGCACTTCTGTCTATAACTCTGTTTTACCAGCTATGAAATGGGAATGTGTTTTGGATTTTTCTGGTTTCTTTGTTGATAACTCAATCTTGGATTTCAGTAGAATAAAAACTGACATCTTTTCTTCATCATTTCTCTATGGAAACAGTAAAAGGGATGAGTCTCACAAAAAATACACTGGAGGGCGAGAAGAGTTACCGTGGGTATCAAGACCAGGACCTGGGAGAATAATCACTTTTCATCAGGACAAAAACCAACTGCTCTGTCATAGCATTTGAAAATTCCCTTATTGTTTTGGTACTCAGCATCCTACAGGAGCTTGCACTGGTGAAAGTCTAACTCCTGATCCTGGCCCATGGGCTGAATTGGGACTGACCTGTCAGGAGCCAGATCACATCATTGCACAGACAATCAGCATCATTCCTTGTATAAAAGCGATCCACATGGCACACACATGTAGACACTGGATGGCCTCACAGCTGTGTGGCCAGTAAGGGACGTCCCTGCCAACCCTTCCCACCTGCCCACATTAACAGCTTGTTGATGGAGGAGTGGAGGGGGGAGAGAGAGTTGGCTTTGCTGTCAGTCAGACTGAGATACCCTCCAGTTCTGTCTCTAGCACTTACTGTGTGATGTCAGAGTAGGAGCTTCATGTCTCTAAACTTTGAGCTTCTAATCTATAAAAGAAAAGTAGTAACACCCTTTGACTGTCGTAAAACAGAGGCACCCATCCTTTGTCACTCTGTCAACACTCCTGAGATGTGTGGCTCCAGGGAGCTGACTGTATCTGCTACAGAACAAAGGGAGAGACGGATGACAGACCATCAGCTACTTCCTCTTCTCCTTACTCAAAGAGTCCCCTGTTGTAGGGCAGGGCATGTAACATAGTGAGCAAGAACTCGCCTCACAAGTGCAAAGCCGTGGGTTCCAAAGAAAGGAGGGATTTTTGTCTCTGGCTGTTGTTGTTGCTGCTGCTGTTGTTGTTGATATTGTTGCTAATCCTCATTTGTAACTGAACCATCTAAAATACTATATTTTCCAGCTGCACCTAATTCTCAGTGCAGTCACATACAAAGTTCAGGGACATGAATATAAGACCAAGTATGACTGACGTAAAGCCTCTGGGAAGATGCCTGCCTTCTGTCTTTTCCTCATTTCTTAATGCTGGAATGTGAACATAAAGGCTGGAGCCCAAGAAGCCACCTCAAGCCATGGGACAGCAGAGCCTCAAGGTGGAAGCCGCTTGAGTTACTGATAATCACCAAGATGCTGACATGCCACATTCCTCTATTATGAGACACCCAAACTTAATCATTTTAAACCACAGTTGAACGAAGCTTTTCTCTTATCTATAGCTGAGTTTAATCTTTACTGGTACTAGAAGGTAATATGCTTTGTGGTTAAATTAGCTCTCAATATATGTTCTAGAATGTGTTTTTTTTTTTCAAGAAGATTTATTCCTTATTCATGCTTGTGCTAGAGCCTGTGGGTCTCACTCTTCATAAAATACCCCGAGAATCACAACAGCATTTGAATGGAAAAGCTAAGTGGAAAGGGAAAGATACAACTTTGAGCAACTGGCCAGATCAGACCACATTATGTTCATTCACAAATAAGAAAAGAATGGCTGATGTGTTCCAAAGCTGGCTGTGTGTTCGGGGCTGTAGACTTGGACAGGAGTAGTGGATAAAAATCTTTCCAACAAGTTTATGATTTACTACCCTCAGCCTTCTTGACCTTTGAGTAAAAGAATCAAGGCTCTTAGACACCCTGCTAGGTCCTTTCCAAGACAGAGTAACTTAGTTAGGGTTTCTATACCTGTGAAGTGAAACCATAACCATGGCCTTTCTTATTAAGGAAAACATTTAATTAGGTGGCTTACAGTTTCAGAGGTGTGGTGGTAATCTAATTGTACTGAAATGTGATTTTGATTGTATGTTAATAAATAAAGTTGCCCGGGGGTCAGAGCTATTAGAGCCATAGCAAGAGTGTGGCGGTGGTGGCACACGCCTTTAATCCCATAGATCTCTATGTGTTCAGGGATACAGTCAGCATTGGAGACATATGCCTTTAAGACCTAGGGGGCTGTACATTCAGACAGTGACGAGGCAGTCACGTGTTTGGGTTTACAACCAATGAGAAGGCAGAATGACTGGAAAATCGATTTACAGACAGGAAGTAGCTCTCTTTCGGGAAGCTGGGACACCGCAGGCGGAAGGGTGAGATTTTAGCTCTGAGCTCTGACCTCTCGGCTTTCTCCTTTACATTGTTTCTGTGTTTCTTATTTAATAAGACGGTTAGTTACATCTACACAGAGGTTTAGTTCCTCATCATCATGGTGGGACATGGTGGTGTGCAGGCAGACATGGTGCTGGAGAAGTAGCTAAGTGTCCTATATCTTGCAGTGAACAGAAAATGGTCTGAAAGTACATTAAGGGAAGCTTGAGCACAGGAGACCTCAAAGTGCCCCCCCTCGGTGACACACTTCCTCCAACAAGGCCACACCTACTCCAACAAAGCCACACCTCCTAGTAATACCAGTCCCTATGAGCTTATGGAAGCCAATAACATTCAAATTACCACACAGAGCACTGCTGATGGACTTAACTGCTCAGTCGGGACCTGACAGTACCATGTTGCCATTGCCCTACCTGCTTGAAAGCCTCTTCCTGGTCCTACAGTGTAGGCAGGGACATGGTCATTTGCAGCCTTGCCTCTTGAGTGCCAGGTCCCAAGTCTGAACACAAAGCTGCTGCTTTGCACAGAAAGGAAGGTGTTCTGCTTGTGGCCTCTTGCTGTCATTGCTCACAAATGACCTCTCTAGCCCAAGCCAAGATTGCATTAATATTGGATCACACTTGATTTATGACATCTCATTTCAAACAGCATCGATCCTTCCAGCTTCTGAACATGGTGCTGATTCCTGAGATGAGTTAGATTCATGTATTCAGGCCCTCTGTCATGTTTAAAGACCTGATTGCAGGCTCAGGAATGAAGCCCATGAATTTCTACAAATTTATCACCTATTTATTTAGGAATTTATACTTGTTTCCATTTGAGTTTCTTGGACCCTTGGTTAGATGCCAAAGTAAAATTTCTAACTAATGGATCCTTGAGTCTCATTTTTAAAATTCTAGTTGCATAAAAATATCAGATAAATGATGTATCTAAGATGATTTGGTGGTAGATAATACTGATATCTGCACAGATTTTCATCCCAAAATAAAATAAATTATTCCAAATTATAGACCCTCAAAAATATTACAAATAAATAAAACGCCCCAAGTGAGCACATTCTCCTTGCACTGAAGCAACAGCACAGACTGAGTATGTCTGGTTCCTGAAACAGCTAGTGGGCAAAGACTCCTGATCATTCTGGCTGAGCAGTTAGAACAGTTGATTCGATCTCATGAGCTGAGGTTCCTAGGGAAGCCTATACTGGTATTGCTGTATCTTGTCAACAGCCGTCACAGGCATCTTCCCTTGCAATAAAATGGAACTCTAGTCAGTGCAGCTGCTGAGCTTTGCAACTCCCCTCGAAAAATGAGCAATTGTGAGGCTTGTGTTGCTGTCCATCCATATTAAAACCCACTTTATTCTACAGTTCCAAAGCTGGCATGCTTCACAAGAGGTCTTTTTATAAGAGAATATATGGGCTGCCCTAAATATCTATATTTACAACTTAGGCTGAGGGACACTATCCCCACAGCCTAGCCTCACCAAAGCTTCTGATGCTCACTCTGTCCATGAGGTCCCTCCATTCATCATCTTGCCAAAAGTGAGTACATCAACATAATGAGTAAGACACTGTCCAGGCTTCAACCCATAAGCCAGGCCAAAGCATTGCCTTCAGAAAGCCTACACTCTAGTGTGGGGATACAGACAGAAGAAATAAGTACCTGATACAGATGCCATGTGTGTGGCATCCATGTCCCCAGGGCACTCACAATACTGTATGAGCAAAAGGCTTTTTCTCACAGACCAATGAATCAAGGGATTTTGTAGCCACCACAACATGACCTGCCTTTGCAGAATAGGATCAAAAGTGACCTTCAACAAGAAAGTGCCATTAGTGTACAATTGGCCTTCAGTATCCATGGTTTCTGCATCCATGGATTAAACCAACAATGCATCAAAAATATTTAGGGGAAAAAAGTTGCCTTGTATCCAACATGCCCTGGCCATCATTATGTTCTGCTTCACCAAGTGTCTAGAAATGACAAAACCAAATGACTATGGATAGAACTTCTGAAAACATCAGCCAAATTATTCCTCCCCCTGAATTGTTCTCTTGGATATTTTGGTCACATCTTCAGAAAGCTGAGTAACATGGGATGTTTTCCTGAGCCACAGCCCTACAGGTTCATCTGGTACCCAAAACATGAGGAGAAAAGGAAGAAGCAGCAAAGTGTAGCTGGCCAGGACAAAGACACCCAGCGTCTCTCTCTCCCACCACCCAGGAAAGTTAAATTAGCTTAGAAAAAATCCACCTTGATCCTTTCAGAAGAGAAAAAGACTTGGATTGAAGATGTAGTGAGGTGTGAGGTTTGTGTTTGTACTCAGAGGAGGTATGGTGTAGGTCTAATCATCTACCAGAGTAAGAGAGGAGCAGCTTTACCTCTTTTAGGAATCACCCTACTACTAGCAGGTACAGTTGAACAGCTCAGTCCCTCTGAACCTCAACTCAGGCTGGATCAAGAATATCAGCTACAGCAGACAAGGCTGAATAGAGAGGCAGCAGTCCTGCCTACTCAGAGGAACATGGGAGGCCAGGAGGAAACCCCAGCTTCTACCCAATGACCTGAGATCAAGCATAAAAGGGACTTTCCATGAGGAGGTCAACAGGATAACAGTCACACTGATGCCACATAAGACTGAGAAGAGAGTCTTGAAGACTTCTGAGAAAACGATTGGGTCATGCTTCCTATCTCTGGAGGGCCAGGATTACAGCCTCAGCATGGACAGGTAGGAGAGTTGGACATGACAAACTCACTAAGGTTATAAAGCACCTACAGGCTCCTTGTGGTGCCCTGCACTTGGCTGTGCTGGGGGGGATACCTTTTGCTCCACTCCTTAGAATTCCTTTAAAAGCCCTTTAGTAGAGACAGAAGGGGCTAGTGAGTTTTGACCCAGGCCCTCCAGAGCTATCCTGTGTTTCTAACTGTCTCTCTCCTCTATACTTCTATCTACATATTTCTCACTTCTCCTTCCTCAAGAGTATCCTGGGGGAAAAGAGGGAGCTTCTCTCCTGCAATAACTGCCACCAGTTGTTCTCTGACCTCCACGTGCAGGCAGTGGACTGCACACATACACACAAAAATAAAAACATAAGTAAATAAATACATAAAACACATAAACAATTTCCATAATTGGTTTTGCTTGCATGTATCCCCTGGAACTGGAGTCACAGACAGTTGTGAGCTGCCACATGGGTGCTGGGAACTACCCAGATCCTCTGAAAGAACAGTCAGTGCTCTTAACTGCTGAGCCATCTCACCAGCCCAATTCTCAAAATTTTTAAAGATTTGCTTTTATGCGTATAGGTGTTTTGTCTGCATGGAGGTCTGTGCAACCCATGCATGCAGTGCCCTCAGAGGCCAGAAGATAGCATCAGATCCTAGAAACTGGAGTTAAAGATGGCAGTTAGCCACCTTGTGAGCACTGTTACCCAACTAAGGGGTCTTCTATTAGAGCAAGTGGTCTTGCAGGGGCCTTAGTGCAGGTCTTTAATCCCAGCATTCAGAAGGCAGAAGCAGCCTCTGAGTTTGAGGCCAGCCTGATCTACATAGTGAGTTCCAGGACAGCCAGGGCTACACAGAGAAACCTTATCTTGAAAAACCAAGTCTTCTTAATCATTGGGCTGTTCTTCTGCCTGTTTTCTAAAGGGCTTAAGGAACAGATTTGTTCTTTACTTTTTGAGACATGGTCTTGTGTAGCCAAGCTGGCCTTCAACCCCTGGTTCTCCTGCCTCTACCTCTCAAGTGCCAGAATTATAGGCACGAACCATCATAGGCATCTCCTACTATTAAAACAAAGGGTTCAGTCTTTATCTATTTATAATCATCTCCCATGCCGCTGCTCTATGCAACACACTTGAGGAAACACAAGCATTCAGAGTGTGAAAGGTCGTTTCGTGTCTGGTCACTGTGACTGATTTGCAGAGCTCCCTAGGAAATGCCAAGAGACTAAGATTCTGCGAGCTGTCATAAACTCCTGCTGAAGAAGATACTCTGCTCTGTTTTAAACCTCCTCCTTCAAACAAATGTGCACCACTGGAGACATTTGGAAATATCAAGAACATAAAAGAAAGCTGCTGGTGTCTCCCATTTCTCTCTGGAACAGCAGCCTTCCAAGTGATGTGAGCTTGTACAGAATTAGAGTTGCAGTTTCCATGCTATCCAAACAGATAAAGGGGTGAGAATAATTAAGGCATTTACAACAAGTAAACAGCTTAGAAACATTAAAGGATGTGATTGCATTTAATGCAATAAAAATAATACTGTAGAAAAACAGGACCCAGATCCTTCTCTCACCTCTGCTACCTATTAACCATCCTGGGAACTTTCGGGCCAAACTGAACTAAATTCTATGCCAATGGGGTTTAGCTTAGACCAATGCTTCTTAAGCTAACATAGTTGGACAAGCATCATTACCAACTAAAAACCCTAACAAATACAAAACACGCAGTAGCATGCATCAAGTTTTGTTTCTTCATTAATTATTTTAATGTCTTGCTTTCTTACCTATGCAACTCCATTTACAGGTTGTTTGAACTGTCCGGTTCTACATTAGGATCCTCTCTGCTATTGAAACCCTAACAGCAGAGCTTCCCATCCCAGCAAGTCTTCCTTGATCTCTCCAAGAAGAGTAATTATTGTGGATTTTCTCTCCTCTGTAAACTCTAAGATCGTCTATTCAACTCCTTCCTGAGTCCTTCTCCTGCATCGGCTCCAGTCTGGGTGCCTCACCAAGGAGTTCCTGTCAAAGATACCTGATGAATTGACTGAATTTTATAAATTTCATCCTAACAATGATTGGTGTTTCAAAGTTTGGCTATAATCCAGATACAATGGCACACACCTATAATCTCAGAACTCAGGAGGTTAAGATAGGAGGATGGAGAACCCAGCCTGAGCTACATTCAAGAGCCTATGCCAAGAAAAAAAAAAGAGGAGGAGTAAGAGGAGGAAGGCAGGATTCAATTGTGGTTATCACTCATGATGTCTGGTGATGAGAAGAAAGAGTTCAAATAGTGCAAGAAAATGGGGAACTTTTTGGTGGCACATGCCTTTAATCCCAGCACTTAGGAGAAGCAAGCAGATCTCAGTGTTCAAGGCCATCCTGGTCTATTGAGAAAGTTCTAAGACAGCCAGGGTTACACAGAGAAACCCTGTCTCAAAAAAACAGAAGAAGAGGAAGAAGAGAGAGGAGGAAGGAGCAGGAGGAAAGAGGAAAGGGATTAAAATGAAGGGTAAATATTTTATTCAAAACAAAGAATCATGCATCCCACTGCACACAAGGAAATGTGTGTATTACATAAGCATCATAGTAGACAGAACAGAGTCTTGTCTCCAGCATACTGTTGGGGAATCTATAATGCATCTCCTTATTATTCTTCTGGTATAATGTAAAGACACTCACTGGTCACGTTTCTTTAAAAGCTTAATAGGGAAAATTATTATTTTAATATTCTTTCCCCATCCCTGCCACCTTCCAGTGATATTGGTGGATGTCTTAAAATATGTAAAGATATTCTCTGCCTCATTTATCCTCTGGGAATTTTAACTGTTGTTTCCATGTACATTAATAATTTTGTGGTGTAATTTTTCCCAAGAGAATGTATCAAAAGAAAGTGTGCATAGATTTACATATGTAATTGCTAACAAGCCTCCCAAGAAGGAAATAGCCTCCATGCAGGTGGAAATAATATCACTTTAAATCAAAGCTTAATGACTATCAAAATATTTTTACAAAGTTATAGAAGAATGCCAGGCTATAAATCAAAAGCAATTAGGAACTATAAATGGCAATTTTGACAAGTGGCTACTAATTTGATGGTTGTGTGAGCATATTGAAAAAAAAATTTTTGCTTTATCTCGTGTTTTGTCTGCCCAGATAGATGTAACTCTCATATTTTGAAAATCACTCCAAGATAGTGGGGCAGTACAGTAAAGTCCTACTCCCATCACATATATCAAAAGGACAGAGTTCTCCTCTTCCAACTCCCTGGCTTCCTGGTGGTGGCAATTCCCTTGGTGCTGGGCACTAAGAAAGCAACAACAACAAAAACAAAAACAAAAAAGGGGAAGTAGTGCTGTGAATATCGTTCTGTATAAACAAAACACTGATTGGCCAGTGGCCAGGCAGGAAGTATAGGTGGGACAAGCAGAGAAGAGAATTCTGGGAAGCAGAAGGCTGAGTGGGGGAGACACTGCCAGCTGCTGCCATGACAAGCAGCATGTGAAGACGCCGGTAAGCCACGAGCCACCTGGCAAGGTATAGATTTATAGAGATGGGTTAATTTAAGATTTAAGAACAGTTAACAAGAAGCCTGCCACGGCCATACAGTTTGTAATAATATAAGCGTCTGTGTGTTTATTTTATAAGTGGGCTGTCCGACTGCCAGGGCTTGGCGGACCTGGAGAGAACTCTCCAGCTACAGATGGTGCCCATTGGCTCGAATTTCCACCTTAAACCTGAGAATATTTAATAACCAATCCTAAATGGAGCTACAGAGTAGAGTGTGGTAGCCATGCAGCTGTGATGGAAGCATTCTGGAGGTTGGTGCAGAAGAAATACAAGTCCAAAATCAGCATCAACAAATTTAAGGCAAATATAGGCTGCATAAGGAGATCCCTTGTCAAAAATAACAGAAATGACATAGAGGTGTTAGGGAACTGTGTTAGTCAATAAAGTGCTTTCCACACAAGCGTGAGTTTGATTCCCAGTACCTATATCTAAAAGTCAGGCACTGTGGTACACACCAGGAGTTCCAATACTAGAGGTGTGGGGACAAGAAGAGCTCTGATGTTTGCTGGCTTCCCAGTCTAAGTAAATCACATATGTGCACACACATACAAACATATACACAACACACAGAGAGAGAGGGCGGGGAGAAAGAATTACATTAAGAGAAACACTGGATACTAGGACTAGAGCACCACAAAATTTAGTCTATAGGAAAACAGAATCTCAAATTGGGATAATAGTTTGGGATTTTTTTTCTTGTTTTGTTTTGGGATAGGGGTGTGTGTGTGTGTGTGTGTGTGAGAGAGAGAGAGAGAGAGAGAGAGAGAGAGAGAGAGAGAGAGAGAGAGAGAGAGAGAGAGCATGTGGTCAGATGGCTGTTGTTTTTCAACAGCTCTCCATTTCTTTATCTTTTCACTTCCATCCACCACCACCTCCTTCCAACTCTACCTACTACTCCCTACCCCATATCCCTCCCATCTTCAAGTCTTCCTTTTTATTATTTTTAATAAAAGCCTGAGTCTGAGTCCCATTAATGCTGCCTATATACCCACAGATGTACGGCCATCCACTGGAGCATGGGCTGTAGTGGGTAGCTATTCCAGCTTTGACCTTGAAACACTTCCCTTAGAGTGACAGCAGGTAAAGACCTGACCCTGGGACTGACCTGCCCCTGGGGCATGGCTGAGAGGGAGCCCCTTAAACTCAAGGTGCATACTTGTTTGGCCCCTTCTGGACACTTCATGGTCCTGGAATCTGGATGGGAGACCAAGTCAAAGTTCTCCATTGGATGGTACCTCATCTCTCCTGGATCCTGTAACCAACCACTATTGGCTCTAAGTTATCTCAAAAATAAACCTCTCTTGATTACCAGATAAAATTACATGGAATTGCATTGTTAAATACAGTTATATCTGGCACCCAACATGGGGTTCAAACCCACAACCCTGGGATTAAGAGTCCCATGCTCTACCGACTGAGCTAGCCAGGCTACCTACCAGTGGCCGTATCCCCAAAGGAGAGTGAATCTTCCTTCCTCAGCAGCTGTCACCTGCCAATAGCTCCTCTGCTAGGGGTGTAGTCTCAGGGTCCCCCCTCCTATCCATGCTAGAATTTTTACTGTCTGGATCTTTTCTGTTGTTGTTTGTATTTTGCTTTTTGTTGTTTTGTTTTTCCAGATCTCATTACATGTGGGTGCTGGGAATTGAACTCAGGACCTCTTGAAGAGCAATTGGTGCTCTTAACCTCTGAGCCATCTCTCCAGCCCTACTGTCTGTATCTTATGCAGGTATTTTATAGATAACCACAGCTGCTATGAGTTGATGTGTACAACAGCCATATCTGTCCAGCAGCTTTAGCATTTCACAACACTCCTTCTATCTACCAGATTGTATTGTCTGTCCATCCCCTTCTGTGATGCGCCCCAAGCCTTGGATAGGGAGGGGCTAACACAGGTGATTCATCCACACCTGAGCACTCGAAGCTACTTAGAGTAGACACTTTAGTCAGTTGTCAGGATGCATTAACCACAATCCCCTGCAAAATGAAACTTTTCTGATCAAAGCCGAGAACAATGCAAATCTATGGATAGTATACCTACCTATTTAAAAGGCAGCTTCAGAGCATGACTATTTAACAAAACAAAAACTGTAGATTTTCTCCTGCAGGGCATATGATCTCCTCACTCATGACCAGGTTTAAAGTACCAGGCATGAAATCCCTCCTGGGGAGCAGGCCTAATAGTCAATCAGAAAGTGGTTGTTTAACCCCATACTGGTATTTCACCAGCGGGCATACACTGCCAAGCAGGTCAGTATTGCAGCATGAGTTACTGATGTCTTTTCTCCCCCAGCAGCCTCGATAGCATCTTCCTGGCACTATAAAAGCAGCCATCAGTGAGATTCCTGGTCAGTCAGTGTTGATTTCTCTATATCTTATACGAAAAGTGAGTGGTGACTTCAGCAATAGGGTCTTACCCTAAAGTTATGGTGGGTAACCAAGGGCAATGGCAATAGACCATGTTGTTTCTGGTACCTCTAAGGCCTCCCTGACTAGTAACTCATAGGGTGGTATCCCATGCCTGGCACAGATATTTTCACTTAATAATGAAATGGGAGCAGCACTGTCCACCCATTCTAGGTGCTTTTACTTTTTTCGTGCTTCTACCTTTTAATACATTATATTTTTATATATTATGTTTTATAATATATAAACTACCTTTTTTTATTATGTATACAGCATTTATGACTGCAGGCCAGAAGAGGGCACCAGATCTCATTACAGATGGTTGTGGTTGCTGGGAATTGAACTCAGGACCTCTGGAAGAGCAGTCAGTGCTCTTAACCTCTGAGCCATCTCCCCAGCCTATAAACTACTTTTTATATATTGTGTTTTGTAATAAGTTTACAAACTAGTGGAAACACCTTAATATATCCTTACTTTTGGTTAACCCACTTGCTTCCCTCTCTCCTCCCCAGTCCCCCTATTTCAACTTCAGCCTTTAATCCTGGGAAGTCCCACCCGCTCTCCTCCTGTCACCTATGTTTTACCATCCTCTCTAATTTAAAAAAAAAAAAAATGGAATGGGCCAGCATGGTGGTGCATGCCTTTAATCCCAGCACTTACGAATCAGAGGCAGGTGGACTGCTGTGAGTTCAAGGCCAGCCTGATTTACAAAGCAAGTTCCCAAACTGCTAGGCTGTTACACAGAGAAATTTTGTCTCAAACAAACAAAGACAAAACAAAACAAAATGGAAGTATTGGAAGATCATAAATTTCCATATAGCTTCTGCATAAATCTTTTATTTGATTACGCCTTTTGCCACCTCCTCTTTCCCCCTTACCCCCTTCATGCTTGGTGGGTTTATTTATCCCTTGTGGCCCATTGAATGCATTTATCCTACTCATCATTCTAAATTATCCCTTCCGGTATCCTGCAGCTGGCTCACTGTTCATAACTTCCTATGATCTGCCATTATTATGGAAAGTTTTCATTTCTCTTTTAATTTTAGTAGATAGTTTTGCTTGGTGTAATAGTTGGGATTGGCAGTTGTGATTTTTCGGAACTTGGACTGCATCTTTCCAGGCACTTCAAGCTTTAAAGGTTTCTATCAAATGGTCTGTTGTTACTTTGATGGGCCTTTCTTTAGAAGACTTGACCTTCCTCTCTTGCTGCCTTCGGTAGACTTTCTTCATTCTGTGTTCTTAGTGTTTTAACTGTAACATGTCATGAGAAGTTTCTTTTCTAGCCCTGTTTTGTGTTCTATAGGCCTCTTTTACTCTGATAGGGATTTCTCTAGGTTTGGGAAATTTTCTTCTATGAGTTTGTTGAAAATATTCTTTACACTATTGATATGACATTTTTATCTTTCCTTTGTGCCCATAACTCAAAGGTTAGGTCTTTTAATGGTATATCAAAGCTCTACCATGTTCTGCTAATAACTTTTTTTTTAAGTTTCATTGACTTTTTTATTTTTCTTTTTTTTTTAAATTCATCTATTTTTTTAAATCCTGGCCACAGCCTCCCCTTTCAGTCCCTCTTCCCATTACCCCCACCAGACCCCCCAATCCTCTCCTTTTCTGTCTCCATCCAGGAAAGGGCAGGCAGGCCTCCCATGGATATCAACAAAATGTGACATACCAAGTTGCAGGAAGACTAAGCACCTCCCCATGTATTAAGGCTGGGCAAGGTGACCCAGCATGAGGAGTAGGGTCCCAAAAGTTAGCAAAAGAGTTGGAGACAGCCCCTGTTCCCACTGTTAGGAGTCCCACGAAAGGACCAAGCTACACAATGGTAACATACAGGCAGAAAGCCTAGGTCAGTCTCATGCAGGCTCCCTGATTGTCAGTTCAGCCTCTGTGAGCCCCTATGAGCCCAGGTTAGTTGATTATGTGAGCTTCCCAGTAGTGTCCTTGACTCTTCTGTCTCCTACACTCCTTTCTCCTCCTCAGTGGTGGCAGAATTCCTGAACTCTGCCTAATGCTGGCTGTGAGTCTCTGCATCTGCCTCCATCAGTTGCTAGATGATGCCTCTCTGATGATAATTGAGCCAAGCACCAATCTGGCCACAGGAGACAGCCAGTTCAGGCTACTTATCCACTATTGCTAGGAGTCTAAGCTGGGGTCCTCCTCATAGACTCCTAGGAGATTCCCCTTTGCCAGGCTTCCACCTGACTCTAAAATGTACCCCTAAGCAGCCCTCTCAGCACTCTCCCTCCCTTCCCCCCCAACCTGATCGCTCATGTTCTCATCCTCAACGACCTCAGCGCATTGACTTTTTAATGAGTGATTCAATTCTTCTACTTTGTCTTCCAGCCCTGACATTCTGTTTTCCACACGATCTATTCTATAGGTGAGTTTTTATTTGGTTTATTGACGTTTTCATTTAAGTTTATGCTTTCTTCGGCAATTCTATTCCTTAACTGAATTCTATTTTCATATCATTTTATTCAGCTCTTTGTTTTTGTTCTCTTGGAATATATTCATATCTTCTAACTCCTCTGGGAGATGCAAGACCACATGCAATTAGGCCAGAACTGCATGTAATCTGTTGAGAGCAGTGGCTGGACACTATGGCGAGGGTCCCACGGCCCTCCCTGCACCTCCTTCATGGAGGAAAGTCAACCATCAATAAGCCCAATACGGTGATCTTTTGAGAGTAAGCACAGCAAAACCCACCAAGATGGTGGCAATTTAATTTAAAGGATAGTTCTATACAACCGCCCCTAAAAAGAGAATGCATTTTTAGGCAGATTTTTAAGTAAATACAGCTATGGTTGACAAAAGTTGTTTATTTCAAAATACTAAGAGGGATACAAAGAAATGATAAAAATTCAAGGTGATGGATATGCCAACTATCTTTCTGATCATTTACTCATTGCACATATGTACTGCTGTTTCATGGCATCCCCTTAAAGAGATACAATTTTGTGTCAGTGTTTAAAAACAAATACAAATAAATGAGTTCAAGATTATATGTATGTCTTCTCCTTTTTCATCTTCCCTTTTCCACTGTAAAGGTTATAAATAACATATACATTCTATTTACCATGAAATAATAATATCAGCAACTCATCAAAAATAAACAAATGTAACTTCTTCATAAGGGACTGATTGATCCAAGGGACTTGAAAATACACTTTTCCCTTTTGCTCAGTCTTCTTCTATACCCACTGAGTTGTTCACTACACCACAACCCACTTATCTACATATTCTCATTCACATACCTTTCACACAGGCTTTTGTCTTCTTTTTTCCCTCTTTCAATCCTGAAATTTGAACCCAGAACCCTGTACATGCTAGGCAAGTGCTCTACCACTGAATTACAGCCCAATAATGGAGCTTTTTGTGTGTGTGATTATTACATTATTTATTTCAGGGAAGGAACACCCACAATGTAGAGGTCAGAGGAAATTTTGAAGCAGTCAGAAAACTTGTAGAAGTCAGTTCCCTCCTTCTACCATATGGGTCCCAGGGGTCCAACTAAAACAGTTAGGCTTGGTGGCAATACTATTACCCACCAATGCATCTCACTAGTCTCCAGTAATGGAAAAGTGTGAGGCTCCCCATGGAACAGAGAAGAGCACACAAATCAGCATTTCCCAGCACTAGGGAAGATGTAAAATTATATACTATAAATTCTGTCTTCTAGAATTTTCTCAATGTAGTGACCAAAAGCAATAAATAGAATCAAGGTTTACATTCCCACTAACTGCATGGTAGAATTCATAGAAGCTACAAGCAGAAATTTCCTCATGATTGTTTTCCAACTTGCCTATGTTTTATATTCTTTTGCGTTAAAAATCGTATTTGTTTACATATAAAAGCAAACATTTTTCTTCAAAAATTGGTAAGTCAGGAAGGAATACCAGCTTCACCTCAGATCCACTCACCCTTAAGAGAGAAACCAAGGTGAGAGAGAAGCAGGGCTGAGCTTCCAGTTCTTCTGTGAGCAAATGCTGTTGACTGTTGGTAACCTCGGGCCAGGCATTCTGTTCTCTGTGTCAGTCAGTTTTATGTTGCTTCAACTCCAGACTAACAACTAAGCAATTTATAAGGACTGGAGGTTTGTTCAGAATGCTGCAAACTGGGAAGTCAAGGAGCATGACCTCAGCATCTGACATGGGCTTCCAGATGAATCCTAACAGGGCAAAGGTCAGCATATGGCAAGACAGAGCCAATGCACCACAAAGAACTTGACTTTATAACAAGACCACCTCTTTGACAACTGTAAATCCACTGATTCATTAATACATGACATAGTTAATCCTTTCATAAAGGCAGAACACTTGTGATACAACCATTCCAAAGGACTCATCTCCCCACACATCTGTGTAGGAAGCCATGTTTCTAACACATTCAAGACACCTCTGTGTCTTTCTCTTTTATGACAGTATTTTAAAAAAAAAAAGTGAGAGGCCTTGTGGGAAAGATTATCTTTTATTACTGAAACTGATTTTCATGCTGATATACCATCAAACAGCACCCCAAACCCTGAATGTTGAGTTCAAAGTTCAGCAGCAGCAGTAACTAACTCAGGATTTCCTGAGAATGGTTCTTTGAACCACAGCTTTCCATGATCACCAACCTCCTCCAACACACACTCTGGCAGGAGAGTAAGAGAAGAAAGTTCAGTATGGGGAAGGCCTAGGAGCCTTTGGAAAGAGCAAGCTCTTCCCTGAATCAACCAGCCCCATTTTCTGAAGCTGAGTAGAGAAGTTCCAAAAACAATCCTGTATAAAGCATACAGGATGAAAGGGTCTCAGCACTGAGGCCAGCAAGATGGCTCAGTGGTTAAAGGCACTTGCCACCAAGACTGATAATCTGAGTTCAAGCCCTAAGACCTGCTGTGGGATGGTCTGTATGTGCTCTGATTGGTCAATAAATAAAACACTGATTGGCCAGTGGCCAGGCAAGAAGTATAGGTGGGACTAACAGAGAAAAGAATTGAGAGAACAGGAAAGAATGGGGAGACACTGCCAGTCACCGCCATGACAAGCAGCATGTGAAGACGCTGGTAAGACACGAGCCATGTGGCAAGGTATAGATTTATAGACATGTATTAATTTAAAATATAAGAACAGTAAGCAAGAAGCCTGGCACAGCCATACAGTTTGTAAGCAATATAAGTCTCTGTGTTTACTTGGTTGGGGCTGAGCGGTTGTGAGACTGGCAGGTGACAGAGATTTGTCCTGACTTTGGGCCAGGCAGGAAAACTCTAGCTACAAAGACCCATATGGTAGAAGGAGAAATGTGACCCCCACAAATTGTCCTGTGACTTCCACACTCATATTGTGACACTGAAACACACACACACACACACACACACACACACACACACACACACACACACACACACACAGAGTAAATAGGTAATTTTTAAACAAAGGTCTCAGAAGGAGATTTATATCACATACATTGGTCTCTGCCTGAACACTGGGGCTACTAGCAGGATAATCAGAAAGTGGCTTGGACTGGCCCCTATCTAGTTCCTGAGCCCTGAGGGACACGGAGAACAGGCTTGGCAGTGTCCACAGACCACAAACTTCAGGGCCACTGAAACCAGATGCAGTGAGAACCGCAGGCTTATCACAGAACTTCCAGGCCACAGCTTAGAGTTAAACTAGTATCCTTTCAGAGGTTAGATGTCACTGGGCCTGGTGGTGGGTTCCTGTCCCCTCTCAATTTGGAGACAATAAGGAAGACCAATGGCGGTGTGTGTGTGGTATAGAAGAAAAAAACAGGCTTTAGTATTAAAGAGGCAAGTCATGATGGAGAAGATAAGTGATAAATGAGTTAACTTATTGGAGGACAGGCTGTCCTACTTTCTCCTTCAGACCCTCAGAGCAAGGTACTCAATCCTGACTTCACATTAAAGTTACCTGGAGGGATGGGCATAGTGGTGCACACCTTTAATCCCAGCACTCAAAAGGCAGGGGCAGGCAGATCTCTGTGAATTCGAGGCCAGTCTAATCTTCATAGTCAGTTCCAGGACAGCCAGGGCTATGTAGAGAGACCCTGTCTCAATGAATAAATAAATAAATTAAGTAAGTAAGCTACCTGGAGGTCTTTATCCCCAGATCCCAGGCTAATTCCATTGCTTCAAAATCTCTGGCTGCAGGAACAAATTCAGGTTCCTAATGTATACAGGCATCACCAACACACAGCTAAGGCATAGAAAGAAACCGTAGTCATTGTCATGGGGTGTGACTGTTTAATCATAAACAGTGGCCTAATTAAAAAAATATATGTATGCTGGGTATAGTGGCATTCACGTTTAATCCCAGCATTCAGAATGCAGAGGTACGTGGATCTCTATGAGTTCAAGGCCAGCATGGTCTACAGATCTAGGACAGTCAAGGCTACACAGAAGGACCCAGTCTTGAAATACACTCTTCTCTTTCCCTCCTCCTCTCCCTCCCTCCCTCTCCCTCTCCCTCTCCCTCTCCCTCTCCCTCTCCCTCTCCCTCTCCCTCTCCCTCTCCCTCTCCCTCTCCCTCTCCCTCTCCCTCTCCCTCTCCCTCTCCCTCTCCTGTGTATGTGTATGTCATATGTGAACAGGTACCTACAGAGGCCAGTACCCCTCTAGCGTTAGAGTTACAGGCAGTTGTGATTTGCCTGATTTGGGTGTTGGTAGCCAAACTTGGGACCTCAGGAAGAGCTACAAGTGCTCTCATTTACTGAGCCATCTTTCCAACCCCTAAAAGCTTATACAATTGAAAAGAAAAGCAAAGGAGATGCTCCTTGCCACAGGAAAAACTGAGTAGTGCTTAGGAGAGGGGAAAAGCTGTTTTATGCTTAAATCCCTGAAGAAATGAGATTCCTCAAGTGCATTGGTTACACATGAGTGTAGAAATGCATGCAGCTCACAGGAAGATATGGTAAGGTTTAGATGAGACATGTGGAGAGCTCATGAGGGCAGAGATTCTGTATGTTCCATTCAATATCTGAAATCCTTGCCAGCACATGGGAGGCTCTCTAAGGTACCCATTCACTAGTCACAGCAGGTGCTAATCAACCGTGAGCTAGTGTTAAAGATCAGCCTGTGCAACCCAGCAATTTAGCAATCAGCTTGTCTTCACTTGAGCTGTCCCAAAGTGAGGACTGACACAACGACATCGGCTCAAGTAGTTTGTTTCAAAAGTGATCCCAGGAAGCCAGGGGGAAACAACAGAGTAGGCTGGAGAGGAGTTTGACTGTGAGCATTGGAATTATAAGTGTTAAAACTCACTCCAGTAAAAGAAAGTGTTATTCCAGTTTTTGTTGCTATGAGGAATTGCATACCTGCAGCTTGGTAATAATGTTAAAAAGAGGGCTATTTCTATTTCAGTTCTAGATATTGAATGTCAAAGATCAGATAACCCTAATAATTAGCTCCACACTGAAGACTTAGTGGCAACACACATGAGTGTGTTGAGACATGTTGAGACATGCTGAGACAGGAAGCCAGATAGCAATTTGGGGACTGTGCTCTTCTAAGTTGTTCTCATGAGAAACCAACTCAGGGTCTCAAAAAAGAAAACAACTACTATTCTGAGACCAGGGTCTATTTCTTAAAAGTTTGCTCTCTCAACCACACTCCAGGTGTTGAAAGTCCAAACACGTGAATTCTTAGGGGACTCACTCAAACAATATCCAAACTATAGGAAGGAGCCATGCAGGAATAAAGACTCCTCGCTTCATTTTCTGTCCCGTATCTATATCCCCTGCCCCAGGTGGCTGGTGGCTGCAATGAAGCCATTGATGCCTTCTCATTTCTTTCTCATTTGATACCTATGGTCTGAGCTCCTGGCACTTGGAGAAATAGCATAGCTAAGACATAAAGACCTGACCCCTAAGTGCTTAAGGTTCATGGGTGAGGGGTGGGAGGGTCTGCACGAGAACTCGCCCCACACAGCCCTGGAAACAGGTGGGCTGAGGTCTATAGCAGGAGCCACCAGAGGCAGCTACTCCAAGCATCCTGAATAAATCAAGCATTAACAGGCGTTAACAATTTATGGAGTGCCCTGTACACCTCAGGAGACAGGCATGATATCTAATCACAGAACAATTTTATAATTTAAAAGGGATTTGATTCTCTTCTCTGTCTAGACAGAAAATAAGCTGAGAGAATGAACTCAGAGCCTGTGTATTTAAACAGAACATTCTGTGTGCACCTTAAGTTAAGATATGTTAGTCTCTAGTGTAGAAAGTCAGATTAATACACATTACTTTGCACGAAAACTAATTAAATTTTTCTATCTTCTTCTTTGGCCTCTATCAATTAACTGTAATTTAAACTTTACCTGGGTCCTTCCACAGAGAAAATAAAGTACACAGCCAAAGTCCTGAAGAGCAAATATGGTGTTCTTAGGGGGAAACTTGTAAAGTATGAGATAAAAGCTGAGAACCATGGTAGTCTGGAGTTCAAATGATTACAAGCTCTGTTATCAAGAATGGCGAATCAGGGAGGCACAGACAACTTAAAATATGCTGACCCCAATGATCTCTTTCAAGGAGATACTAATGAAATTCATATTTTCCAAAATAAAGGTAATCAGGAAGAGAAATAACTGAGTGTTGTGCAAAGGGGGGCCCCAATTCTACAATACCATCGCTTCCCGGGCTTCGGGGATTTGTTGTTCCTGCAGTGCTGGACAAGGAGGCCAGGGCCTTGCGTGTACTAAGCAAACATGCATTGAGCTACACCCCGGCCTTTTAGGAAAAAAAAATTCTAAATACTTCCTTAGGGTAACCAAGGATTAGAAAACAATGATCAGAAATAGGACCCAAAGCTGTTCTTTTTTTTTTTTTTTTAAGATTTATTTATTATGTATACATTGTTCTGCCTACATGTTTGCCTGCAGGCCAGAAGAGGTCACCAGACCTCATTACAGATGGTTGTGAGTCACCATGTGGTTGCTGGGAATTGAACTCAGGACCTTTGGAAGAACAGCCAGTGCTCTTAACCACTGAGCCGTCTCTCCAGCCCATCAAAGCTGTTCTTGAAACAGAATGGGAACTTCTCTGCCCTTCACATCCTGCAGGAGCTAATGGGGACATGAGCAGAAATAACTCATTTTTCAGGGCTGGAGAGATGGCCAGGCATTCAAGAATGAGGTTGGAGTTGGCAACCCTGCATGAAGCTAGCTGGCTCCAAACATGTGTAATTCCAACTCCAAGGGATCTGACACCCTCTTCTGGCCTCTGAGGACACATGCACACAATATAATACAAAAAAAATAACTAAAAATAAAAAATGCATTTAATTTTTTTTTCATTTTTCACTGGACCCTCCCAGACTCATTCTCTCTTGGAGTTCCCAGTTATACCCTAGGTATGTCGGTGAAAACATTGGCTTTATGTAATACAGTTACTGTCCCTCTGGTATGAGATAAACCCCCTCCTCAGCAGCTAAAATCCTGGAGTTTCCACCACCCCCTACTAAGAGTAACGACATTACACAGCAGGCTGGCTCCTGTCACTCTGTGAGAAACTCAAGGCACTGTTCTTGGTTTGGAAGTTGGTTTAATGACGCCAGGAATCTAACTCAAGGTTCTGTGCATATTAAGCAATTGCTGCACTAATGAGCAGCAGCCCTGGTCCCACCTTGCTCATAGATCCTGACAGTCTTTGTCTACTGCCCACATACTTCTTGCTCGAATCTCCTGTGAAATCCCAGAACACAAACTTGAATAGCAAATGCGTCCAAGCCGCCCAACCATCTCTGGGCTCTGGATGCTTCCTTCTTCCTTCAGAAGGAAACTTTCTTTCCCAAGAGGTATCAGGGTCCCTTCCGGTATCCCTAGGTGATCCTGAGTGCCCTCTAGAACACTTATGATTTAAAAGTAAATGGGGCTTGTGAGGAGGGGGTTTGGTTTGGATTGGTTTCCAGCTCTCCCTGTTTGTTTGGGGTGGGGGAAGTTGTTCAGTTTTTTGAAAAGGCTCTCACTATGTAGTCCTGACTAGTCTGTGACTCGTGTAGCTGGAGTCAAAGTTGCAGCAATCCTCCAGCTTCTGCCTCCAGAGTGTTGGGATTACAGGCATGTTTCACCACACAGAACCATGCTTGCTGTTTAAGTGGTGGTTTCATTACCCAGTTGCTCAATTCACTAAATATAAGGGGTCATGTTAAAATGCAGACTGACCAGCAAGTCTGAGTTTTAGTACAGTAACCATGGATAACAAGCCCTATCTGATATTGAAGTTTCCTCCCCTGGATCAACCTTTAAGAAATGGGGTTTTAGGGCTGAAGAGATGGCTCAGCAGTTAAAGGCTAGGCTCATAACCAAAAATATAAGAAATGGGGTTTTAGAGATTTGGAGATAATAAGAAATAGATCCTCAGAGGTTGTTCTTTGACTAGGAAAATAAATGCATCCCTATATTATCAGCAGTACCAAGGAATATATGTATGAAAACAAATACCTAGAAAATGTCCAGAATGTGACACATGACCGAACTCACATAAGCATCCTTAACAGTACAGGTTCTCAAACCTGAATGAGCATGAGAATCACCTGGAAGCCTTCATAAGCATAGTTCCAAGCCACACTGCCAGAGCTTCTTGTCAGGTTTGTCCTTTTATTTACATATTTATTTTATGCTTGTTATTATTGTATGTATAATGTTAGGGGTGGAGAAAGGCGTACCAGTGCATGCATGTAGAGGACAGAGGGAAACTTTGTGGAGCTGGTTCTCCCTTCTCACATTAAATGAGTTCCAAGGATCAAACTCAGATCATCAGGCTTGCATAGAACAAACTGTTCTTTCACATACACACAATTGCAGAATAATGCCTCCTGCATGTTCTCTGTCCCCTGAAAATGTATACAACAACCTTTTAGTACTAATTTCTATGCCTTTACTTTTAACCTGCCATTGATTAAAATTGGATTACTTATGTACAACATATATTGGAATCTTATTTCTTACTTCATGCTCCACTCTGAAAACCTGCCTTCTTTTAGTATGCTAAAATCACCTGTATTTAAAGTGACTGTTGTTGTATTAGTCATTGTTCTCCAAAGGAACAAATATTATAGAATGAATATAGAAAGGGGACTTTTACAGACTGTGGCCCAGCTAATCCAAGAATGGCAGTCTACCAACAGAAGATCCAAGAATCCAGAAGTTGTTCAATCCACAAGGCTGGATATCTCAGCTGGTCTTCAGTATACACTGGAATCCTGAAGAAATAGGCCAATGAAGGAATGGATTTGCCAGGGAGAGCAAAAGCAAGCAGGCAGAGAACAAGCTTCCTACTCCCATGTCCTTTATATAGACTGACAGCAGAAGGTGTGGTCCAGATTAAAAGTGGATCCTCCCACCTCAAAAGATCTAGATTAAAGGTAGATCTCCCCACCTCAAAAGATATGGATTAAAAGTGGGTCTTCCTACTTGAAATTCTTTTTTTTAAAATATATATTTATTTTGCATACAGTGTTCTGCCTGCATCCCTGCAGGCTGGTAGAGGAGACCAGATTTCATTACAGATGGTTGTGAGCCACCATGTGGTTGCTGGGAATTGAACTCAGGACCTCTGGAAGAACAGCCAGTGCTCTTAACCTCTGAGCCATCTCTCCAGCCCCCAAATGCTTTAATTAAGAAATAAATTCCTCACATGTGTACCCAGTCATTTGAGTTTTAGTTAGTTCCAGATGTAGTCAAGCTGACAACCAAGAATAGCCATCACAGCATCTAAGTATCAAATTAGTGTATCTCTGGGTTGTATTGCGCTAGATGGGTTGAGTTTAAAATTTGCTGTTTGAGCACAGAGGCCCAAGCCAGATGGGGTGCCAGTGCTGAGAGAGGAAAGTAGACATGAGCTCTCATACCTAACCAAAAGCTATCTCTGACAACCACTCACGAACAAAATTAGTTTTCTCCAATGGAGTCTCACCAGAAATATAAACCACACTTAAGGGTAGCACCGTGCCCAGCAGTAGATGGCCAACACAAACTGAACTCAATGGTATTTGGGGAAATTTTTGTCTCACATTGCTTTATTTGGGCATTTTTTACCTTCCTGGTCTTTTACTTGTTATGGTTTCCAATTCTGTGTTTTTGTGAGGTTGTGTGTGTGTGTGTGTGTGTGTGTGTTTCTAGCACTTTTTCTTTCTTGTCATTTATGCTGGTCTGTTTGCTTTTTTGACTGCTTATTTTCTAAAGAAAGAAAGAAGGCATAGAGTTGGATGGGGGAGGGGAGGATCTGGGAGTACTGGGGAGAGGGGAAACCATGGTCAGAATATATTCTATGAAACAAATTATTTTCAATTAAAAAATTGCAATTTGAGTTGCTGATGTGAGTTTCATTAAAAAAAAATATTAAATAGCTGGGCAGTGGTGGCACACACCTTTAATTTCAGCACTCAGGAGGACAAGGAAGGTAGATCTTTGTGAATTCCAGGACAGATAGATCTACACAGAGAAAACCTGTCTTGAAAAACAAAACAAAAATTGTTAAGTAAATTTTGGTGCAATGACAAATTTTCAACAGTATCTGAAGTGGCCCTTAACATATTTCTGCCATTTAATTATGTATTCATGTGAAGCAGTGTTCTCAATGCTGACAATTATAAAACCCAAATATGATCAGCTCTGAAAAAAATGCAAATGTTCCACATCCTACAGTATCAAACGATCAGCCAAGATTTAATTATTTATGTGAAAATAAACAAATACATCAACTCATATAGAAATCTGCTTTCATATTTAGTAAATGGTATTCTAATACATACTGAAAGTTATTTTTAAATGTCCTGTGATTTATCATGAGAAAATACTTGATTTTTGTACCTGTTTAATATACCTTATACCCAGGGTCACATAAAAATTTCTCAGTCAAAAAGGAATCAAAAGAAGAAAATATTTAAGAAGCCCTGCTCTAATGTAGACCATATACAGTCAAACCCCCATATCTTTGGGTTACATGTCCATAGTGTCAACCAACTATGGATCAAATATCATTAGGTAAATTAAGAATGTATCTGTACTGAACACATAAAGACATTTTCCTTGTCATTATTCCCCAAGCAATACAATTAACTATCCATGGCATTTATATTGTGGTGGGTGTTATAAGTAATCTAGAACTGGTGGACGTACAGGAAGAATGTGCATAGGTTATGTACAAGTACTGTACTGACTTACAGAATGGACTTGAGGACCAGCACATTTTGTATCTGTAGGGAATAGGAGGTTAGAAATGGAGCCAGTTCCCCAAGGTTAGGGATGGCTAAACCAATCTGAACCTATGCTCAAACAACACAGTACCCCTCCACATGTGGCCCAGGTATTCAAAACCACAGTAGTACCATTTTCTCTCTAGTCTTTTATGATACAGCTGTCATCTAAATTTTCTATTTGTTAGTAATTCTAATACATGCAACCGTTATAATTATATGCTAATAATCACCTAATAAGTGTCCCTATTATTACTGAAAACACCTGTCTTTGTTCGTGGAGGATAAAAGAGCTATTAACTTAAAAACTTAATTTAGCGAGACAAAAAGGGAACAAAAGGATTTACATAAAGATAAATGAAATGATTTCTTTTGCAAGAGAAAGAGTGGAACTGGATATCATCATGTTAAGTAAAACAAACCAGACTCAAAACAGTAAATACTGCATATTTTCTCTTGCCTGCAGACCTAGGGTTTAAATATAGATGAAAGTAAGCAAAACACATAATATTAATATACACATATGAAAATATCACAATAAAACCCATTGTTTAGTACTATGAATATACACTAATTTCCAGAAAGTTCTATGCTAACTGCTGAGGGAGAAAAAGCATCATTGGTCTTGTCATCACCAGACTTTGCATACTACAATACCAAGCTGTCTGGCAAGATATGCACATTGGTGTAATAGTGGCATCACAGCTGTGGGGATAACCAACCACTTTCTGATTGGATTTGAGGCCTGCTCCCAGGAGGGGTTACAAACCTGGTCAAAATTTCCCATGACTGGGGAAATCATAGGCCTTAGTAGGCAAAACTACTATTGTTTTGCTAAATGATCTTGTCTTAACATGTATGCACTAGTACACCAGGCTGGCCCTCTGCCTCCTGAGTGCTGGGATTCAAGGTGTGAAACACCACTGCCCAGCTTTGGAGAAGGTTTTATTGTAGGTGTGAGAGACAGTATAGCCAGAGGAATCCAGAAGAGTTCAGAGCAGGGAGAGAAAGGAGTTAGACTAAACATAGCCAACACACTGAACCAGGCCATGAGAAGAAAGAGAAGTTGGGAGAGGGAAAAGGGAAAGAGGAGAGAAAGAGAGAAAAGGAGACTGAGAGAGAGGACCAAGAGAGAGGGGCAAAAGGGCAAAAGAGAACCAACAGCCAAGAGACAGCATGGCCGAAATTGTAGGGTTATATGGGAATGAGAATCTGGGAGAAGGGAAGCCCACGAACTGGAGAAGTTTAACATAGGGGCAGAGTGAAAGCCAGGATGCCAGCAGTGTGCACGGACTCTGTAACAGATACTTGAGATGCTGAGAGAACCTAGAAGCCAGCAGACACTTTGGTTAGGTACCACAGTTAGCTACTGGCCCTGAGTTTCTTTTGGACCGGACATTGTCAAACTGCCTTCATTGTCAAACTGCCTTCTAAATATTTATGTTTATACCCACGTATTAGTGTTGCTCTCAACTTTGGACATAGGTGCTTCTCTCTGCTGTGGATAAGAATTAATGCAGAGACTCACAACTGGTCATGGTGAAAAGCATAAGAAACTATCAATGCTCAGCTGTGAATGAATCAATTGTCTATATTAACCTCACCCTGCCCAAGACTCAAGGTCCATCATAGAACAGTGGACAAAAGAATGTAAGAGCTGAAGGATGGGGAGGAGAACTGTGAGATGTTGGCTTCTGGACATGGCTTGGCTGTTTTGCACATAATCAATTCATAAGATCAAGGCAGTCAAAATTCTGCCTCCCTCCAACTGCCCCAGGGACCCACCTTGATGGAGGACTTATTGATAGTTGAAGTCACTCTCCTTTGAGGACATGATTTCTGATAGGTATCCCATCCTCCAGTGGATGGCCCCACATCCATGAAATGTGGGCAGCCCTAATTGGACTCAGAATTTATTAATAGCAAAGGGGAAAGGAGATGAAGTTTGAGGGGGACAGAGTGGAGGGCTCTAGCGGGAGTTATAGGGAGGTTGTGCTGGATGGGTATAATCAAAATCCATTGTATAAATTTTTTTTTTAAAAAAAGAAGAAGGCTTGGAGTTCCGTGGTAGACATCGGGGGATGTAGTATAAAGCTCTGGGATTAATGCCTAGCCAAAAAAAATGTTACTTTCTTTTACTCTTTCCCCAATACTATTTTTATGTAGATCCCCATTTTGGGGGTTTTGTTTTTACCTATATCATTTTCTTTCTGTTTTATCACTTTTTTAAAACAATTTCTTACAAAAAAGAGGTAATAGCAACAAATTTCCTCTGGCTTATTGATGACAGGAAATATTTCTGCTTGTCTAGAGAAGTGTATTTTGCTGTTTGTAGAAATCTAGTTTAATTTGTGCTTTGGCCAGTCCTTCAAAGGCTGTGTTCCACTCTCTTCTTGCATACACACTTTGTGAACAGAAGTCCGGTGTAATTGTTGTCTTTGCTTTGCTGAGGGTCCCCGGCCTTTTCCACTGCTCCCTCTGGAGACTTTCTTGTCACTGTGGATTCTCTGCAGTCTGAACATGATACAGCTAGGTGACGCTTTCTTGGGTCATTTAACTTGTTCTGTACTCTGCACTTCCTGGATTTGTACTTTGTCATCTCTCATTTTAAAAGGCAGGTTTCAGCCTTTATGGCTTCAACATTTCTTCTGCTCTTTTTTTCTGATATTCTAGTTACACATATATTATATCCCAGTAAACTGCCCCTCAATTCTCGAGTGTCCTCTTATTTCTTTGTTTCAATTTTGAAATATTTTTCTTATCAGGTGGTGGTGGTGGTTGTGCACTCTTTTAATCCCAGCACTAAGAGGCAGGGGCAGGTGGATCTTTAAGTTCGACACCAGCTTGGTCCACAGAGCAAATTCCAGGACAGCCGGGGCTACACAGAGAGACCCTGTCCATTTGGAAAGTTTGTATTAACAAATGCTATGTTTATATATTCTTTAGTTTTGTTCCTTCTCAGGGGCTCATCAAAACATCCTTTCATTTATGGTATAGTGTTTTTAATTTCTAATAATTCCTTTTGACTCTTAGTGTTTCCAGCTTGTTTATATTCTAACATGTTCTTACATATTGTACTTTTTATATGACAGCTTTTAGCTTTGGAACTGGCCAGATTTCTCAGTAGTAAGGGTATTTGCTGCCCAGCCTGAGAACCTTAGTTTGATCCCTGGAACCCATATGAAAAGGAGAGAATCAACTCCCATGTGCACACAAACACACACAAAATACATAATGTAATTTTTAAAACATATAATTATAGTTATTTGAAATTTTCTGTCTAATGATTCCAAAATCGGCTTTATGTTTGAATCTGTTTCTGATGATGGTGTCTTCAGACCATGTGGTGTATTTCCCTTGTTTTACTATGCCTTGTGATTTTATGTTGAAATATAGATGTGGTGAATCATGTAGTGAGAACTGAGCTAAATGAGCATATCATGTGAGTGCTTATGGTCACCTGGGTAGTATTTAGGCTCTAGTTAATATTTGGTACAGTTGCTCAGAGCTTTGATTTCCCATAGTATCCTTGCTCTGTCCCCTGGCTGACTTTAAGCTTTCCTAAAGTATTCCTCCTCAGAGTCTGTACTTGTAGTTCTTTGGTCTATAACCTGCTCTTAAATATACTGATCTTTCTTGGTGTGATACTACAAAAAGCAGGGGATTGTTTGTTGGGGAATATTATTTTAAGGGGCATTACTTTTGTTTATGTTGCATTTGTTTAACTCTGTGAAGCTGTGTTACTTTGCCTGTTTAAAACACCTGATGGTGTAATAAAGAGGTGAATAGCCAATGGTGAGGCAGGAGAAAGGATAGGCAGGGTTGGCAAGTAGTATTTAGGCTCTAATATTTGGTACAGAAGAAATAGAAGGAGAAATCTTGGAGAAAGGTGATAGTAGCCAGAGAAAGAAGAGTACTCTAGGGACTAGCCACCCAGCTACACAGCAAGACACAGCATAAGCATAAGACTTAGAGAAGTGGCTCTCTGCTCTCACTACTGCTTTGGATAGAGTCCAAGCTCCAAGCTTGAAATAAAGGCTCTTTGCTTTTACATATGGGATTCTGTGGTGATATATTGTGTGCCCCAATAAAGCTTACCTGGGGAATCAGAGGACAGAGTCAGCCACTAAATTAGACATAGAGGTCAGGCAGTGGTGGCACACACCTTTAATCCTATCACTCAGGAGGCAGAGATGTCTGGATCTCTGTGAGCTGAAGGCCACACTGGCTACATGAGAGAAACAGAGCCAGGCAGTGGTGACACACACCTTTAATCCCAGGAAGTAATACAGCAGGATACAGAAAGGTACACAAGGCATGAGGAAACAGGAACTCACTCTCTTGAGGCTGAGGATTTAGTAGAGGTAAGCTAGTGGCTGGCTGATCTGCTTCTCTTATCTTTCAGCTTTCACCCCAAAATCTGGCTCTGGGTTTTTTAATTATAAGACCTCTTAAGATTTGTGTTATAGGATTTGGTCTCCATGGTGGTCTTTTGGGGATCCCCACAATCTGGTCATAACATTTGGGGGGCTGTCCAGGATCCCTCAAGCCCACCCGGACCACTTGTAGAGCTTGAAGCCCATATGCTTTTTGTGTGTCTGTTTTTACATTCATGTTTACTGTGTTTGCTTTCATTTGGATATTCTTTTGTAACTGGGCCTTTTGGCCTGTTAGATATCCTTTTGTAAGTGAGCCCAAAATTTGTAAGTACCTGCAGAAGGTCCTTTGGATGAGTTTGGACCCCTTTGTTTGATTTGTATTTGAATTTGATTTGTATTAACAGGGACCAGCATGAGGCTGGCATCTTCCTTTTGGTTTTGTCTCCAGGCACCAGGAAAGCTGTTTTATTGTCTTGTTTGTTGTAATTTTGTTCTTTTCCTGACATATGAAATCTGTAGGCTCTTATTTTAGGGTTTTTGAATTGGTCATCTGACACTGTTTCCTTGTGAAAAAGTTTTATTTGCCTTTCTGTTGGAATGTCTTGCTTATATGAATGTGTGAATGTGTGAAAAATGTGGCCACAAGTATACATGTTTTATGCCTGGGCTTGTATGTGCATTATGACTCCTAATAGAAACTGTACATGGACAGCCTTTGGGGCCAGGTGGCCAGCAGAAGAGACAGAGGATCCCTTTGGTTGAACTGGGACAGACTAAGAGCACTCCTACCCCCCCCCCCCCAATGCTTCCTTGCTCTCCGACCCAGAGCACATGCAGTGGAGAAGCACACTGTTGTGGTGCTGCACACATGCTGAGTGAGCAGCAGCTGGGCAGGGACTCTGGTCAAAGCCAAGGAGTGGGCTGTAGGTAACCTCCCCACTATCCACCCAGGACCCAGGAGTGACTACTTCCAGTCTGCCATTCTCATGCACTTGAGAATCTGGAGTTAACAACAATCTTTAGTCTCATGCTGATGGGTGGGACTCCCAAGACCTGCTCTGGGAGCTACCCACTAAACCTGACCAAGGGTTGGCTCCAAGGGCAGAATGGAGTGTCACTGCTAAGCTATGGCAGCTATGTTATAATGCTGTAGCCAGGCTGCTTTGATCATTTAGATCCAAGAGATTATAAATATTTGTCATCATTTAGAGGGATTGGTTACAAATATTATTAGTTTAAAAAAAAAACCTACTGATAGTTTCAGATGCTTCACATTGGTACAGGGTTGATGCAAATTTAGAGTTATTCTATTATGGTATACGCATGTATTTCTGTTCTTGTTTAAAATGTTGTAGCCATACAATGTATTCTACACTACTGAGGGAAAACACAAGAAAGACAAAGTTTCTGTATTTAAAAAAAAAATCAGAGAAGTAAAGGAAAAGACAATGTCTGAAGTAAATGTCTAAGGAATCAAAGGACTGGACTGAAGGTACATAGAAGGTTGTGGAAGGCCAGAGGGGATGTGAACTATGCTGTGGTTTCTCATACCTGCAAATACTTAGTTTGAAAGTTAATTCTAGTTGGTTTTCATTTTTAAAATAGCTGATGGTTCTTCACTGCAAAATGTTTATGTTAAAAATAGATATATACATATGTGTGTATATGGACATGTATGTGACAGATTTAACTCTGTATGTGTAAATGTAAGCTAGCTTTAACTCTGTATGTGTATGTAATTCGGATCTAACTATGAGTATGTGTGCTGCATATAATAATTGTTTAGAAAAAATGTTTTAAACAGCAACCATGTGGCTTTCCTCCATCTTGGCTCGTGACCTCATCTTGATGTAGGCAGCCATGTGGCTGGCAATCATCTTTTACTAAGATTATAAAGATCTATTCAGATTAACAAAAGCTAACTTAGAGATTTACACCTAAGTATTTATGTCTTTGCCAAGTATTCAACAGCAAGTTTCTAGAGAATTTAAGTAGATGGCTACATGTGTTTAATAAGTAAGGTATTTGATAAATATTAAAGCTGCACCTCAATGCTTTTAGACACAAGAATGTACCTTGCTCTGGCAATTAAACTTTGTAATTTGGCAGGTGATAGTCACCAGAAACTGACATGTTCATTTCTTGTGATGCAGCAAGAAAATGACCTAATGAAAGGGCTTGGAACAGCTTCTGACTCCATGAGTCTCAACCCCTTGGGGGCTGAAAAACCTTTTTACAGGGGTAGCCTAGGACCACCTGTATGTCAGATGTTTGCATTGAGATTTATAATAATGGCAAAACTGCAGTTATGAAATAGCAACAGGAAAAATTTTGTAATAGGGGTTACCACAACATGGGGAACTATATTGAAAGGTCAAAACACTGGGAAAGTTGAGAACCAGTGGCTTGGAGAATGTTTCTCCTTACTCAAGGTCTATTCAGGCTTATGAATGTATGTATAACATCTTTGTCTTTGCTAAATTTGTTAAGCTTAAGCTGTTTGGATAAACTGAGTCATATAAATGTTTTATATTGATACTAAAAGGAGCTTCAATTGAGAAAAAAAATTTTAAGACTCATACTTAACAGAGATAAAACTACATAGTCCCTTTCCCAAAGTCAGGCATTTATATAAAGCTCCCATTCCCTCAGGGGCTTGGAGAAAGTCCCTGCTTGCAAAAAAGGGAGTCACACTCTTTTTTTTTTTTTTCCTTTTATTTTATTTTACAATACCATTCAGTTCTACATATCAACCATGGATTCCCTTGTTCTCCCCCCTCCTGGCCCCCTCCCCTTCCCCCCAGCTCACCCCCCATTCCCACCTCCTCCAGGGCAAAGCCTCCCCAGAGGACTGAGATCGACCTGGTAGACTTAGTCCAGGCAGATCCAGTCCCCTCCTTCCAGACTGAGCCAAGTGTCCCTGCATAAGCCTCAGGTTTCAAGGGAGTCACCCTCTTTATCTCTGGTAAAAGGAACTTATGGCCCTTCCATTAACATACGGCTATTTTGTTTTGGTTTCTTTACTGAACCCATATTTGATAACAAAAGAGCTTCAATTCAAAATCATTGTTTTTAAGCATACTTATTGTATAGGATAGGACTCACAGTTGAGTCCTATCATTGGTACTTGTGAAGGGGGAAATGTGAGGGGGTGGCAAAATAGCTTGACCACACAGCTGCCATGACGGACTTAGGGGCCCAGACACAGCTTCTGTGACAGACTTACTGGCAGGTAACACCTGGATCCAGGAAAAGCCATAAGCTAACACCTTCCAAAGATCCATCCAGGGATGGGCCAGCATCTAAGAAGAAGTACCTGACATCCCAAACATTCCAACCATTAGTTAAGATCATCAGATGTAACTGAGCCTAGCACACTCTATTTTCCTTTTACAGATACCCCTAGACAAATGTCAGCCAACTGGGGTCCTAAACCCTAGAAATCCCCTCACCCCAACCTCTGCTATGATAAAAAAAAATACCCCACTCTGCCTGAGCTTGAGGCTCTCTACTCTCACCACTGCATTGGACAGAGAGTCCAAGCTCTGAGCTTGAAATAAAGGCTCTTTGCTTTTACATATGTGGAAAAAAAAGATTTACAGAAGAGAACAGGAAAATCCCAGAGGCAAAAGATAGACAAGGCTAATTTAAAGTTAAGGAAAGCCAGCAACAAACAAGCCAAGGTAAGGCCAGGTATTTATAAGCAAGAATAATCCTTATTTATCTGGGAGCTGATTTATTTGGGAGCTGAGTGGTGGGCCCCCCAAAAGAGCAAAAACAAACAACAATTGTCTTATAATCTAGTTTAATTTCCTGATACTTTAGTTGTCCTTTAACAGATGCCAGAGCTTCATGAGTGTTTCTCTGACAATTTAACTCCCTGCCCACCTCCCCTGACCATATCACACATAGTTAGATGAGACAGAAAAGTAAGAGAAGGCTGAACTGGAAGGAAATTGCTTCCATCATGTGGGACAAGCCCCTGGTAAAATATCTACCTCTGTAGAATATTTGATGTGAAGACTGTGTGCTTATTTCATGATGATTGCTCTCCTTATGCCAGAGCTACAGTAAGACCTTACTTAGATATTCAATGTGATATTATTTCAGTTTGTTCAGCTTTTCTTTGTGGTAAGAAAAGAAGTAACATCTTCCAAGGTCTTCTTGCTTAGAAGATGAAATCAGAGGTCTTTTTGATGTTAAGCCAAACACAAGAGTTGCATTAAAAAGCTCTTGAAGAAGTGAAAAATAGCCAGGTGTAGTGGCACACACCTCTAATCCCAGAACTTGCAAGGCTGAGACAGGATGACTGTTGAATACAAAACAAGAAAAATTAAGTTCACACTGCGTTTCAAAACCAAAGACTGCCTAAGCCATAGAAACATTGTCCTCAGAACCTCTATTAGAACATGGACTAGACATATAAAATCCAGGTTCATCCTCGGCCTTCCTTCCTGCAGAAAGGCCTGCCTTCATCCCCAGCTCACTATTCTGTCTTAGTTAGGGTTACTATTACTATAATGAAACACCATTACCAAAAAGCAAGTGGTTTATAACAGGGTTTATTTGGCTTACACTTCCACATTGTCCATCATTGAAGGAAGCCAGAATAGGAACTCAAACAGTGCTGGAACCTGGAGGCAGGAGCTGTTGCAGAGACCATGGAGGGTGTTGTTTACTAGCTTGCTCACCCCGATTTCTTATAGAATCCAGGACCACCAGCCCAGAGGTAGCACCACTCACAATGGACTGGGCCCTGCCCCACCAATCACTAATTAAGAAAATGCCCTACAGCCTGATCCTATAGAGGTATTTTCTCGATTGAGGTTCCCTCCTTTCAGATGAATCTATTTTGTGTCAAGTTGACATTAAACTATCCAGTCCTAAGACAATACTTTTTATCATGATTGTATTTGAAGAAAACCAGTACCATGGACAACATGGTGGAAGTACAGGAATAGTAAGTCATATTATATCCCTTTATTACTAAAGACAATATTTATAATAAATAGGTAGCTATAACCTAGGAAATATCAGTGTTAGGCAAAATACTTCTAAATTTAAAAATTGAGGGCTGAGCACTTACCTCAGCTTTAGAGCTCCTGATTAGTATACACAGGACCCTACATTGTATCCCAAGCATCACAAAATAAAAATAAAAACATTTAGTAATATGTACAGACCCCCCTAATCTCTGGGTAAATTTTTCAGATATGTAAATGAAGCTATCACCCATGTTCCAATATTTAAAAGTATCATATTCAAGTGTCAAGGAAGACGAGAAAGCAGAGAAACATAAAATAAATTAAACTAAGAATGAGGCATACTTTTACCCTCATTCCATTAACAAAATGATAATGTCCAGGAAAGCAGAGACCAGCGGAGAGAATTCGGGTGTGAATGCACTTGGCCTTGAAGCTCAGATCCAGAGCTGAGCATAGTGATGACTCTTGGGAAAGGCACTTGACCAGTCATCTCTAAGCTTCGGTGTTCTCTGCTGGAAATGGGGGAAACAATAGAACCTGCTAATGCTGTACCACAACTAATCCATGAAAGATTAAGAGAGGAACTTACAGATAGTAGAAAACACATACATTCAGTAACTGCCATGCCCAGTGTCTGTGTCAGATACACTCAAAGTTTTCGTGCTGCACATGTGTAGTCTGTAACTAATACACATTGCTAACTATTGCCTAACATGGCCTTGTACTTCACTCTGTTTAGTTTCTATGACTCCAATGTTTCTTCACTCCTTTAAGTGTCTACCTGACTTTAGGCCCTTTCTTTTTATTTTCTATTTTCATTTGTACCTACTTGAAATTCTACCTATGGCTTAGAGTTTTGAGAATTTAAGCCTCACTAAATTTTTTGTCAGCAGATTCCTACATAGGACCATGCTTCCCTTCCAGCTCTTCTGACCTGGAAGGACCCATCCCACTCCATCCTGCTCAGACATCTTGAATTTCCAATCCAGTTGTTGGGTGACATTATAATCAATAAGTCCTTTTAAAAGACAATATGAATAGGTGTGTATGAGAGAGGGGAGGGAAGGGGAAGGGAAGGAAAACATAATTTAAATGTTCATTCTTAAACACTTTTTTGTTACCATGGCAAAATATTTGACAGAAATAGCTTAAGAGGCAAGATCTTATCTTGCCTCATCCTTTCCGAGTCTTTGGCCCTCGGTCATTTGGTTCTGCTGGTTCTGGGTCCATGATAAGGCAGTGGCAATAGATAGGGCAGAACTAGTCAACTTATGGCAGTCAGAAAGCAGACAAAGACAGACAAAAACAGGGACAAAAGACCCACAAGGTTCTGTGCCAGCAATGTTCTTCCTCAATCTAAGACCCACCTCCCACATTTTCCATCATCTACCAAAATAATGCCACCTGCTATGGACCAAGTATTGTGGCTTAACTTGTGGGGGACATTCCATATTCAATGAAATACAATTCCCTTTGACTCAGTGAAAGTAAGTCTGGCGGGGGGGGGGGGTGTCTGTAATACCAGCACTTGGGAGGCAGAGGCAGGAGGACAGCAAGTCTAAGGCCTATGGGAGATACCTATCAAGTTCCAGCAAGTCTGTGCTCTAACACAAGACCCTATCTCAGAAAGAAAAAAAAACTCAAGGGGAAAAAAGGGAGCTAGTAGAAAAAGAGAGAATTCAAATGGTAAGGAAAAGGGTACAGTATGTAACATTTTCAAATACAGCCTTATTTATTATAGTGATAAACCAGAAGCAAGCTAATGTCCTACAACATAGAAATGTTTAATTAACTTATTGCATATCCATGCCATGGAATACTATTCAGTCATTTAAAAGAATAATTATAAACACTACATCACAATTTTTAAATTAATGCTCATTAGACAAATAAAAAGGCCAAGAATAAAGCAATATAATTCACATGATTGTAATTAAGTAAAAATATAGATGCATGAAGAAATATACGGGAGAATATTAAAAGAGGATAGTAACTGTGTTAGTAGGATTAGAGATAGTTTTATTTTCTAATTCTGCAAAATTATTTGCATTGCTTTATAATGAAAAGAAACCCTTTACAAATATAAAGTTACAGGTCCAAACTCCACTTTCAGAATATCTTGTGCTTTTTAGCTCCAACAGTTTACAATCCAGGTTTAATTTCTCATGCTCATATGATAGTCTAGAAGCAAATATTTTTCTCTAGGTAGAATAAAAGAAGCAATTTTGTTTGTGAAGGAAAACTCTGACCTCCACATTGAGAAATATTATACATTGGCAATATCCTTGCTCCTCCAAGAGCAGGGCATGTGTTTTGAATTGCTATTCTCCTCATGGGGATAGATTTGAGCTGAGCTATCCTCTCCCCTTTCACCTCACTCTCCATTCAGCTGATGATGAAGTGTTTGTGGGGCCAGGTCCCAAGCTTCCTGCTTTGCCTGGTCACACGAAATGAACTGGCCTGTTCACTGCACACACGGAGCCCTTGGCCAAATGTTCCACCCAAAGAAGCTAAATTGAGATATAACACTGAAGTGAAATGCTTGGAAGTGGTTCTGGACCAGACAAGTGAACACGTGCACTGATGACAGGATGGGGAGCCATCTAGAGAATTAGCCCTGCTAATGTCTGAAGTATAAATCCTAGACCTACAACCATAGTCTGTGTGTATGAATTGAGAGGGGATGAAATAATGATCTCTTAAAAGGTCACCTCCCATCCGAGCACCCCATCTCTTTTTCATCTTCTTCAGACCCATTGGAGGATTATCTGTACACACACAGTCTCTCCTCTTATCTCCATCGGAGAGCACTGCAGGACAGTCTGCAGCTCACAGACAGGCCTAGTCACAAAATTATCAGAGCAGAATGATTCGGAGCAAACCACACACAGCCTGGTGATTGACTGTCCCCTTGGAATTGTTCACAATTTAAAAACAACATGTCTGAGGACTCCAACTTCTTGAAAGGGGAAACAGCTGACCTAATCGCCACGAAAAGCTCACAGCTGCCATACTGCCCATGCTGGCCTTTTCCATGCAGAATTTTCTGAAACTCAGGGTGCCAGTGTGTATTCCATACTCCATAGACACTTCCTCCCTTGCCCTACATTATCTCCCTGAATGACTTCCCTCTCCTTGTCTTTAAATGTTGGCTTCCCTCACCTTGCTAGGACTTCTCTCACTACAAGTTTTCCTGAGCAGTGTCATCCATTTCCATGGTTCCAGCACGAACTTGTAAATTAATAATTTAAAGATCTGTAATTTTTTTATACCAGGCCTGTCTTCTAGACCTTTCATATGGTCAGTTTCTTAGACCATCCTCTCTGTACGCTCCACGATCAGCCCAAACTTGCATGTCCACAAGTAAATTTACTCTCGCTTCAAAAAAACCTTATTCCAGCATTCCTTAATCTCAATCCAGAAATCTTGATACTGCCTTAGATTTCTCCCTTTCTTAATGTGACCACCAAATTCTCTTGATTCGATCTTAACTGTTTCTCATATTGATTACCTATATCTTTATTGCCCCACCAATGTTCAAGCCCTTGTGATTTCCACTATTTCAGTCTCTCTACTGTCCGCCTTGCTTCCTTTCAGTCTACCATCCCTATGAGCATCAGAGTCATCCTATCAGCCCTCAAAACACTTAGTGATTCTTCCTTACAAGAACCCCAATTAACAAATATAGACGGAATTCTACGAATAGAAAATCACCCTAGCTAAGTGTAGTGCACATGCCTGTGATCCGAGTATTTAGCAGGAGGATCACGACTTGGCCTGGACGACATGATAAGATGCTGTCTCAAAAAATTCACAACATAGTGTACACTGTCACACACACACACACACACACACACACCTTTTACACATTTATTTGTAGGGGCTGTATCATGATGCATGTGTGCAGCTCAGAGGACAACTTGTGGGAGTCACCTCTCTCCTTCCACCTCGTGTGTTCTGAAATGAAACTTGGGTCATTAAATTTGGTCCTCAAGTGCCTTTACTCAACCACCCTACTAGCCCCATTATTTCATATTTAGGAATGCCCCACACACAGAGATAAGAGAGGGAGAGAGAGAGAGAGTCCATGATCAGTTTCTTAATTTTTCATTAGTTAATATAGGAATAAAAATCCAAGCCACATGATTTTCAAATCCACTGGTCTCTCACATGATGATGTATGACATTCATCATATGACATGTCATAGATAAGTCAAAGTAATCTACTCAGTTTTACCAACAGTTTAATCAAAACTTCTGGCTGAGCCTGGCAGCTCATGCCTTTAACCTCAGCACTTGAGAGGCAGAGGCTGGCCAATCTCTGTGAATTCAAGGCCATCCTGGTCTACATGTGACCATACATAAGCCAGCCATAGTTACACAGTGAGACCCTGTCAAAACAAAAACAAAGAACAAAAAGGTAAATAAAAAAAAAATCTGGCCAGGTGGCAGTATCCCATACCTTTAATCCCAGCACCTGGGAGGCAGAGGTAGACAGATCTCTGTGAGTTTGAGGCCAGCCTGGTCTACAGAGTGAGTTCCAGGACAGCTAGGACTGTTACACAGAGAAACCCTGTTTTGAAAGAAAGAAAAAATCTGGCAGGTTGTAACACCCTATAATGGTGTACGTCACAAAACAGAATTTGGAACTCTGAACTCATTCATCTCAAAGGTGAGCACTACAATCAGTTTCCATAATGGGTACCTTTCTGCACATTCATGATGTGCATAGTCCTGCTCTTCCTTGTCTCATTGTAATCCTGTTTAAATCCTGACATGAAAAATGTACATCACTGTCAGGAAATTGTGGGAGCATACAAGGTATAGCCTTACCCACCTCCTTAAAATATTCCCAGGGATTTGACTTTCCTATAACTCTGGGTGCCAGTGCCTATTCCCTTCGCCATAAGACACTTCTTCCCTTGAGTTTCCTTCTCTCTCTTTATTCGCAGTTAGGAAAAGTTGCATTAATATTCAGTAGTTAAAATGTATCATCCTAAATTTTACATAATTTCCCATGGGAGAGAATAAATTTTCTTAAAAATATTCCCAGTTGCTGAGTGACTTTAATAACATGGCATCCGTGAAGATGGCAAATAAAATGGCTTATAGACTTCCACCTCGACAAACAGTTGAAATAGCTTTTCTTTACAGACAAATGTTAGCCCTGTTCATTTGAGTTGATTGAGACTGGTTCATCTCTCTACATATAAGTATTGACAATTCTTTGAGTCCTATTGACTTTTGGGTTCCTGGGTCCCTTCTTGAAAGCTTTATAAGCTGATAATTTAGTAAAGAGCAAAATGAATACAGAGAGATACAAGGAACCAAAGTTTCTCAAATAAAAGAAATGTGGAAGGGCTGGAAAGATGGCTCAGTGGTAAAAGCACTGGCTCATCTTACAGAGTATCTGGATTTGGTTCTGAGCACCCACATGGCAGCTTTCAACCATCTTTAACTCAAGTTCTGGGGATTCTGACATTGTCCTCTGGTCCCTGCAGACACTACATGATCATGATATACATATATACATGCAGGCAAACATTCATGCATATAAATAAACCTTTCAAAAAGAAATGAGGAGTGTCAAATGGCTCAATCTTACTTTCTCCTCTCTTTCTTACTTTACAGAGGCAGAGGTGAAGTTGACTTCTTTATTTTTAACAGCAACTTGAAGTATCAGGAGAGAAAACTTCCTCAATGAGAAAAAGAGCTACTAAAAGCCAGAAGAACAGACAAGTAGGATCAGAAAGAACTGTAATCCCATAGAAAGCTTTTCTTCCCAAGGTGCTGGAGAGCACAATGGAACACCCTGCAATTCATAGCCAGGAGCAGACACAAAATTGCTATGATAAAGTCCAACCAGTTGCACACAAGTCTTATCATTGACTTCCCTCAGAAATTGTTCACAATCGAGTAAATAATTCTCTTCCTTGAAAGCGCCATGTTGGAGGATTTGAGACTCTTAAAGTGGGAGCTGCTTGTCGGCTTCCCAAAGTAGAAGTAGAACATAAGTACTTCCACACAAAAGGATTAGAATCTAAATATCATTCTGTTTTACTCTAAATTCAAGAATTCCATCTCATTAAGTATTCGGGCATGTTTTCAGAATCCTTGCTGAGCCAACTCTGTGGTGTCATGGGTGTTATCTCCAAGAGCCTCTGTTTAAATGTGTATTATAAATTTGAGAACAGAGACTAAAGAGATGGTTCAGTGGTTGGGAGCACTGGCTGCTCTTCCAGAGGATCTGTGTTCAATTCCCAGCACCCATATGGCAGCTCACAACTGTCTATAGCTCCTGTTCCAGGGGATCTGACACCCTCACACAGACACATATGCAGGCAAAACACCAATGTACACAAAATATAATAAATTATTAAAACTAAATTCTTGAACATAGATCTCTCATTAAATAAATGATAATGTTAAATATTTGTAACAAATAAGTGCCTGGAACTACATACAATACACCAGGAGAGGCACCTAAGATATACAGCAGTAAGCAAAGCCATCACAGGCTCAGATAGTTCTCCTCAGATCTAATTTTAAAAACTTGAAAGCAAGCTCACTCCAAGGAGATATGTAATGAACACAGACTCATGTATTTTCTGCTGATGAGCACAGACATGTGACCAGTTAATAATATCTTCTCTGTGTATAAAGGATGCTGGGAACATAGTTATATGTTTCAGCTCCAAATTTCAACACCCAGCCTAGTTACTAGGGCAATGCTAGGTCGTTCCCTTGCACCTGGCTGAATACATAGGCAATTAAATTATATCTTTACTTATTGTCTTACTTAGAAGAACTAAAAGGAAATGTATTCCACCTTCCAGAAAACATGTTCCGTATGATATCTGCTCAAGAAACAAAAACAAGAAATAGTAAGAGTATTTCTGGAATAGTGTCAGAAATATTTAATTAAAAAAGTCTTCAGCCTGAGCATGCTGAGTGTGCATGTTGAAATTTGGTGAGCAAAGCTGGCAAGGCATTTTCAGCTGCCTTCCACTGAGTCTCTGCAGAGAAGGCTGCTCTGTGGTCCACTGGTAGTGACCCTGTGCAAGAGCCATTTTGGGGAAGGTTTTATTGCATCCCCATTTTATCCAATCTCAAAACCCCAGAGACAATCACACAGGGAATGGCATCTATTAAATTCTCTAGTCTGACACTGAAACTTGTTTTTAAAGTCAATAAGCCCCCAAACAGAATAAGACACATATTTTGTAAGGATGGGCTCAAAAAATGAGAATATTAAATTATCAAGAATTGCAAGAGAGCAAAAACAGAACACTTCCTGAGCACAGAGCTCCCATTCCCTTGAACATGTCCCCTGCCCACAGAAATATTACCCAGCTTCCAAAAAAATCAGTATTATATGCCATATACTGGCTATACTTCTATATATACAACATGATTCTCTGATCACTTTCATATAAATGATGCATTTACATGAATGTGTGCATGCAGGTATATGTGCCAAGAACCCCAAGGAATGAGTATATTTTTAAAAGAAGGATAGAGAATACTGGCTTATTTACTGTCTTACTGGCCTTGCTTATTTATGTAGTGTGTGTGTGTGTGTGTGTGTGTGTGTGTGTGTGTGTGTGTGTGTACTTGTGTGAACGCAGGTCCATGTGTTTGGGTATGTGGGATGTCAGAGGACAACCTCCGTTGTTAGTCCTCACTTACCTTCCACCTTTTCTTTGAAAGGATTTCTCACTCTCTTGAAACTTTGTCATACACATAGGCCAGGCTAGTTAACTCATGACTTTCCAGAGATCCACCTGTCTCCATTTTGCTGGGATTACATGCATGTGCCACCATGCCTTACTTTTTGCATTTTTTAAAGATCATTCTCCCCTTTGTGTGTGTGTGTGTGTGTGTGTGTGTGTGTGTGCGCGCGCGCGAGCGCATACACATGTGCATGTGCGTGTGCCTGTGTCTGTGTGGATGTGCACATACGGAGTTACATGTGGGTGCCTGCAGAGGTCAGAAGAGGACATTGGGTCTCTTGGAGTTGGAGTTACAGACTGTTGTGAACCACCTGGAATGAGTGTTGGAAACAGAACTCAGGTCCTCTGAAAGAGCAGCAAGAACTTCCACCTGCTGAGCCATCTCCCCGCCCCCATAGCTGGCATTTTGTAAGGGTTCTGGCCATCAGCAATCCAGTCCTCACAAGTGTAAGGCAAGCACTTCTCTGACTAAACCCCAACCTCACTGCTAGCTTTCTTTAGATCTGGGACTCACAGACAAAGCTCAAGATCCTGACCTTCAATCTTTCTATAAATTATTTGCTGAACATAAAATACTGCCCTAAGCAAAATAATATCAAAAGCTTACACTCAAAATAAAAAAAAATAATATTGAAAATTAAAATGAGGCAATGCCAGGTATAATGAAAAGGCTTCAGGGAGGTTAGACATAAAAATTAAACTATGAAATACTGAAAGAGGCATAGCTCCATGATATTAACAATTAGCATTCTGTGTTTAACCAGGTGCAATTAGCACATGATTTCTTTCAACTAATCCTACAGCATAATAGATTCAGAATCACTATAAATAATGTGAAGGCTTTATTTAACATTTGGTTTTCTTTAAGTAGAATTACCAAAGACACTGAAGATAGTCTCTTGATGGCAAACCTGGTTTTCTTCTTGTTTTTTTGTTGTTGTTGTTGGTGGTGGTGGTGGTGGTGGTTTGGTTTGGTTTGGTTTGGTTTCATTTTTCAAGACAGGGTTTCTCTATGTAGCCCTGGCTGTCCTGGAACTTGTTCTATAGACCAGGCTGGCCTTGAACTCACAGATCTGCCTGCCTCAGCCTCCCAAGTGCTGGAATTAAAAGCTTGCATCACATCACCATCGCCCAGATGGCAGATCTGGTTTCAATGACCCATCTTAGTTAGTCCAGCATTTCTAGAACATTGCTTGGAGCTATCTTTATGGGAAAAATAAATACAATGAAGCAAAAGGCTTGATTGAGAGAAAGAATGTAAAGCAAATGAACGTTCACTGTTTTTTTCCAGACAAGGTTAGTGTTTAGCCCACTTTGTGATTTTAACATGCTCAGCTAGCGCCACCTATAGGAATAAGAAGCAAAATGTCTGTCTTCCACAAACAGGCTCTCTGCAGTTACTGAACTGGTTCAAATGTCACAAAGAAGAGAGTCAGCATTTTGGTGGGAAATGCTGGGCTTCATCAAGTACACAAAGGGACAGAGTCTAATGAGCCTCGGCAATAAGCTGCAAGAGATTTACAGGAAATGGAAACGTGATTTATTATCAAGGCCACTTCTAAGTCTTACCCAGTGACAAGAGAAATACAAGAAGAAAGCTTCACAGGTTTGCCAGGGAAGGGGTGTTATCAATTCTTCTCTTGTTTGTGTGCTTCTTCATTAACTTGTTTGTTTACATTTTTAAATATTAGAGGAATACCTACCTACTTTCTGCCAAGTACTTGAAAGCAAAATACTTCTTCCTCCAGGAACGTAGGATCTGAGCAGAAAAATGCCAGTGCACAGAAGGTAGAATCCAATGTTGGAATCGTCGCAGTGTTAAGTTTGGTCTAAAGACGCCTCCGAATACATGGCAAATTTGGCCTAAAGGTTCCTTGTAGGTGCAAACTGCACCATAATTTGATGTATCAACAACATGTACAGGAATAAGTAGCAGAGACTTGGTGAGTCACAAGCAGATGAATTTCCAGGACTAGGGACAGCCACCTGTGTAAACCAGATCAAAGAAGGCAGCCGTCAGCTTTCCCCCATCCCACTGTCTTCAGATTTCAGTTCTGTGTCCTGCAGTCACTTCCCTCTCTTTGTCTATAAATGTTATCCAGCCACATGGCAGCCTGCAGTGACTCAAAATTCACTCTGCCTGTGAGTCTTGTCTGTCTTCTGAACCATTCCTTGTTAGTTAAACTTTGTTGAATTTAAGGTCTATGGTTTTACTTTTAACAACGTTATGAAGTGTGGGGAGATTCTTGTGGCACCAGAAGAAAGTATGCTCTGGAGAAGTCAGAGATACCTCCAGTACGGCGGATCAGAAGCTACGTGGAGAATTCACATGGGAGCTGGACTTTGAAGGAGTATGACTGTGATGGATAGAGACAAAATGGGAAAATATACAGTCTGTGTGCAAAGAAAAGCAAACAGTTCAAACTTGAAAGTAAGGACAGACATACTTGGGGAGCTGTCCTGGGAGCAGAGTGTAAAGAATCTTGGACTGCAAAATGACACAGGAGCGTCTGGTCGTGTTTGCAGGGCTCTGAACCCCGGCCTACATGGTTCCCATAGACTGACTCATGTCATCCTCAGAATGGCCCAGTGGAGAAGGAGTTTTGTGGATAAGAAACAGAAACACAACAAAGTCTCATCCTTTCTCCAGCATCTCATCACTGAGGAGGTTTGAAGCTTGCTCCTAACCACTATTCTGTATTGCCTCTTGTTAATATAAGGAGTTTGGACTTAAATTATCTCTTACATGAGGAAAAGCAAAAACCTCCTGAAAAAGAAAAAAGAAAAGGAAATTAGGAGAATTTCCTATTGGAGAAATTATTTTGGCCACTCCACGTAGTTAAAAGGATATTTATTTAATGGCGTAACTCACAAATTAAGTAATGGGTAGGTCGCAGGGTCTGGGGAAGGTGTAATGCAGTCCAGCGGTGTTCTCCGGAGCTCTGCACAGTCAATCTGCACCGGTCAGCGTCCCGGCACCGAGAGAGCGCCCAGAGCGAGCGCTGGCCCATCCAGCTCTCGGGTCCCCAGGCGCCTCCCCTCGCCCCGCCTCGTAGGCGTGACAGTTGCCAGAGTCTCAATGGGGATTGGAACTTCCAGAACCAAGCTGGAATGGCTACCCACTACAATTTCCCCCAGCAACCAGGAATGCAAGTGTCATTACACTATATTCCGAAATCCCTCAATGGTTAAAGTAACACGTGGCAACATATTCAAGAATGTAGAGGAGCTAGCTGGAAACAGGCTGCCCCAACCCTGGTCTCCACCCTTCCCTGGCCCTAGCAAGCTCTTCCAGATGTTCCGACCACAGGTCTTATCTACTGAACTCACGATGGATGGCTACAAGCACTGCCCCAGTGTCTGCCAGCCATGGAGTTGTTTTGAACTCTACTCCCGCTAGCTCAACCGTTTGAATAACACAGTGGTGCCCTTATTCCACCAGTATGACTGGCGTCTTTCTTCCCTTTGCAAAGCGAGGGGTGTGGTGCTACCCCTCCCTTCCCCGCTCTCCGCCCTTGACCTTCTGCAACTTCATTTTCCCTCTGCAGCACAAAGGCTGTCAACAACAGTCTCGAGGCAACCAAAAGCAAGACTTCTGTTCTTCATACTCAGTTGATTTTAAAAGCTAAAACCGATAAACAACCTTTATGTTAACATGACACTGATTTTTACCACAAGGCCAAGTACAAAGGGAGGATTATGTTTCTCTTTTTACCACTCCAGTGTCAGTTCCTGGACCATGAAGAAGAGGGCGATCCTTCCCTCTGAGTGAAATGGGTTCTGGAACATTCCATCAGTTGGGTTTAAATATCATAATATATTTTTTTCTTCAAATTTAAATCATAATGACTTGTGATCTTCCGTGAGTTTTACTACGAAAACAGGTTTTAAATTTCCTTTTAGAGCCTTCTGGACTGTTGTTCCAAGATGAGGTGCATATGCCTCTGACTTGTCACATGATTTCTATCCTCCATTTGCACTGCCTCTGTGAATTGAATCCCTCCCTCTTTCCCCTTCAGGCTAGGTATACCCTTTCCTCTCAAACTCTTTTCGTGTCTTTCTAGACTCTAGAAATCTAGAACCAAGAGAATATTTCTACAGGTGATGCTAGATCCCCCACAGGAACCAAGTCACTTAGAAGAGACAGAGCAGGAAGTTCAAATTCCACTACAGGCACTGGAAAGCCTAGATTCCTCCTGCTTTCCCCTGTTAAAACCTAAGCAACACCAGGAGGACTGGAGCCTGGGAAATGCAGTCTGTGGGACCAGTTTCCTGTCATACAAAGGAGGCAAGGAGTCCTTCCTAGAACAACTGATCTCTGAAATGGAAAACAACTACACACACACACACACACATTTTCTCTCTCCCCATGTTTTAGGTGACCTAACCCTTTCAAGACAATCCAGGATGGACATATGGACATGCAATGACTTCTTACATACTCACATGTGCCTGTGAGGTAAATAAATAAATACTTACCGGGCGGTGGTGGCACATGCCTTTAATCCCAGCACTCAGGAGGCAGAGGCTGGGGGATCTCTGTGAGTTGGAGGCCAGCCTGGTCTCCAAAACACGAGATCCAGGAAAGGTGCAAAACTACACAAAGAAACCCTGTCTCAGAAAAAAAAAAAAAAGTTTCAGCCCGGGAGGTGGTGGCACATGCCTTTAATCCCAGCACTTGGGAGGCAGAGCTAGGAAGATCTCTGTGAGTTCGAGGCCAGCCTGAGCTATCAAGTGAGTTCCAAGAAAGGCGCAAAGCTACATGGAGAAACCCTGTCTCAAAAAACCAAAATAATTAAATACTTGTAGGTTCTGGGAGTTGCTGCCACAAAGATATTTTATTCTCATTCTCTCTCTCTCTCTCTCTCTCTCTCTCTCTCTCTCTCTCTCTCTTTTTCAAGACAGAGTTTCTCTGTGTAGCCTTGGCTGTCCTGGAACTCATTCTGTAGACCAGGTGGCCTTGAACTCACAGAGACCCTCCTGCCTCTGCCTCCCCAGTGCTGGGATTAAAGTCATGTGCCACCACTGCCCAGCTGCAACATGGACATTTTCTTCTTCTTCTTTTTTCTTTTATTTTATTTTATAATACCATTCAGTTCTACCTATCAACCACGGATTCCCTTGTTCTCCCCCCTCCTGCCTCCCTCCCCTTCCCCCCAGCCCACCCCCCATTCCCATCTCTTCCAGGGCAAAGCCTCCCCCGAGGACTGAGATCGACCTGGTAGACTCAGTCCAGGCAGGTCCAGTCCCCTCCTCCCAGACTGAGCCAAGTGTCCCTGCATAAGCCCCAGGTTTCAAACAGCCAACTCATGCAATGAGCACAGGACCCGGTACCACTGCCTAGATGCCTCCCAAACAGATCAAGCCAATCAACTGTCTCACCTATTCAGAGGGCCTGATCCAGTTGGGGGCCCCTCAGCCTTTGGTGCATAGTTCATGTGTTTCCATTCGTTTGGCTATTTGTCCCTGTGCTTTATCCAACCTTGGTTTCAACAATTCTCGCTCATATAAACCCTCCTCTTTCTCGCTAATTAGACTCCCAGAGCTCCACCCAGGGCCTAGCCGTAGATGTCTGCATCCAGATTCCTCAGTCCTTGGATGGGGTTTCTGGCACGACTATTAGGGTGTTTGGCCATCCCATCACCAGAGTAGGTCAGCTCGGGCTGTTTTTCGACCATTACCAGCAATCTATTGTGGGGGTATCTTTGTGGATTTTTGTGGGCCTCTCTAGCACTTTGTTTCTTCCTTTTCTCATGTGGTCTTCATTTACCATGGTCTCCTATTCCTTGTTCTCCCTCTCTGTTCTTGATCCAGCTGGGATCTCCCGTTCCCACAGGCTCTCTTTTCCTCAACCCTTGCCCTTCATTACCCCCACTCATGTCCAAGCTGTTCATGTAGATCTCAGCCATTTCTCTGTCATTGGGCGATCCTCGTGTCTTTCTTGGGGTCCTGTTTTCCAGGTAGCCTCACTGGTGATGTGAGTAGCAGCCCAGTCATCCTTGTTCCACATCTAGTATCCTCCTATGAGTGAGTACATACCATATTTGTCTTTCTGAGTCTGGGTTACCTCACTCAGGATGATTTTTTTCTAGATCCATCCATTTGCCTGCAAACCTCATGATGTCATTGTTTTTCTCTGCTGAGTAGTATTTCATTGTGTATATGTGCCACAATTTATTTATCCATTCTTCAGTTGAAGGGCATCTAGGTTGTTTCCAGGTTTTGACTATTACAAACAATGCTGATATGAACATAGCTGGGCAAGTGCTCTTGTGGTATGATTGAGCATTTCTTGGGTATATGCCCAAGAGTGGTAGAGCTGGATCTTGGGGGAGATTGATTCCCAATTTTCTAAGAAATCGCCATATTGATTTCCAAAGTGGTTGTATAAGCTTGCATTCCCACCAGCAGTGGAGGAGAGTTCCCCTAGTTCCACATCCTCTCCAGCATAAAGTGTCTTCAGTGTTTTTGATCTTAGCCATTCTGACAGGCGTAAGGTGGTATCTGAGAGTTGTTTTGATTTGCATTTCCCTGATGATTAGGGATGTTGAGCAATTCCTTAAATGTCTTTCAGCCATTTGAGTTTCCTCTGTTGAGAATTCTCTGTTTAGTTCTATAGCCCATTTCTTAATTGGACTGTTGGTCGTTTTGATGTCTAATTTCTTGAGTTCCTTATATATTCTGGATATCAGTCCTCTGTCAGATGTGGGGTTGGTGAAGACCTTTTCCCATTCTGTAGGCTAACATGGACATTTTCAAGGTGTCATAATTGTACCTACAATGCCTACCTTTTGTCACCATTCTCTGATTCATCATTCATCCAATACTGAGATCTCCAAGTCACCTTCAAACTTCTTCTATGATACCTAAGTCACCTACCCTGAAGTCACACTCATAACCAATAATTACATTCTCTAAAATGTGAACTTCAAATACACTTTGCTTTTTATTACAACTTCATTTCATTGAAATCACCAACTCTAGGTACCTTTTGCTACTGTTGTTTTGTTTTGCTTTGTGAGACATGTTAGGTCTCAAAGAAACCTGAGATAAATGCCTTACTTATTGTGCCCAGGTCACAAAACCCCCAAGCAAGACCACCACAGAGCTGATATCCAATGCAAGCACACAGAGGTTCTTTAATGATGAAACAAGCAAGCCCAGGACTTGGTCCTTGTCCAAAATCCCAACATCCCACACAGTGGGTGGAGGAGGACGGCCCTCCCCGCCCCCAGCACTCACTTTAAGGGGTTTATATAGGAAAGATTTACATGCAGTTTGGGATTGGATGAGGGAGCTAGAGGTGAGGTAGTTCTTTGAAGTGTGCTTACTGATGGCTAACAGGATTCAGGGTATCTATAGAGACATAAACTTTTACACCCTATGTCCTGCTTTTGCTGAACCCAGGATATATACATTCAGATTTATTGTCCAGTCCTACTCTCTCCTGAGTTCAACTTCTGGTCAGTTGAGCCCATTATTCCCCATATCTTGTTTTGCCAAGTCCAGGATACATAGGTTTATTGTTTCAGCCTTATCTTCCCATAAGTTCAACTTCTGGTCAGTTCTAAAAGTGCTGGTCAGCAAATACCTTTAGAGGAGGGGGTGGAGGGGTAGGGAGCATCTCTCAAGATGGCTACTGATCTTTCCCTTTCAACTGAGGTGCCTATTAACATATCAAAGTGGGTGCTGGCTGCCAGGCTCTCACAAGTGCAAAGGCCTTGCTCCTCAGCACTTCTCACCCCCACTCCCACCCCCTACCCTAAACCTCTCCAACCCTCTCTTGCTCTTCCCTTCCTTTCTCTCCTCTCATGGCCCAGGTCAGTCCATGTCAGTCTGGATCTTTCCAGCTGCTTCTGGCTGTACCTCCCTCATATCTACAATAAAAACCTTCTCCTCAACCATCCCTAGGAGTAGTCATGTCCTCATTTTCTTTCAACATTTAGCCCAAGTTGACCTTAAACTTGCAATCCTCCAGCCTCTGCCTCCCAAGTACTTAAATTAAAAGGTATACCACCACACTTAGCTCTAGAAATCATGTAGATTCAAAGCCTTCTAATCTATTCCCCACATTCTTCCCTCCCTTCTCAACCTCCATCTTGACCCAGACAAACCCACAGTACATTATTATAATCTCTCTCATGAAACCCTTAATAACTTTGCCCCATTTCACACTCACCTGGAAAAGCTCTGTCCTTTGTTAAATCCAATTAAGCTATTTAAACTCTTTCAGATGTGTGCTCTACAGGGGAGAGACAAGCCTTTAGGGCTATCTCAGAAAAGTATACAATAGAACAAACATATAGTGACCAGAATAATAGGAATGTCTACCCCCACAAAAATCAACCATTTGAAGCTATTATCAAACTATTGTTTTGTCTACGTTCTGCATTATTCACAACACTACATAATATTTTTCAAAGCAACTTTCACAATGTTGCCCAGGCTGGCCTGAAACCCCTGACCTCAAGCAATCTTCCCATCTCACTTGTATAAGCAGTAGCCCCACTGTGTCTGGATTTAAAATTACACAATCTGGATGGCTAAGGAATTACAGCATCACTACTGTGGTGGTTTGGATGAAAATGGCCCCCATAGGCCCATAGGGAGTGGCACCATTCAGAAGTGTGGCCTTGTTGGAGTAGGTGTGGCCTTCTTGGAGGAAGTGTGTCACTGGGGGTGGGCTTTGAGATTTCGGAAGCTCAAGCTAGGCCCAGTGGCTCACCCTCTCCTCCTGCTGCCTGCTGATCCAGATGTAGAGTGCTCAACTACCTCTCTAGCACAGTTAGATGTGGGGTTGGTGAAGACCTTTTCCCATTCTGTAAGCTAACATGGACATTTTCAAGGTGTGCTACCATGCTTCCCGCTATATTAGACCAAACCTCTGAACCGGTAAGCAAGCCCCAATTAAATGTTGTCCTTTATAAAAGTTGTCATGGTCATAGTGTCTCTTCACAGCAATAGAAACCCTAACTAAGACAACTGCTATTCATGTTTTAAACACACAGTTACAGCACTTTCATGTTCTGATATGTGGGCAAGAACAAGATTCTGATAGCAGTATTTTATAGTTCTAAACATCCCCACCATTCAATAAAGCTAACTAAAAGCGAAAACATTTTTTATTATTTGTTATTTTATTCAAAACTAAAAGCTTAATGCTTGAAAATTACATAGAGAATAGTATGAAATGCATGCTTTCTGATCATAAGCATTTATTCACCAAAAAGAAACTCAAGGCAGCTTACAAACATGGGATCAAAATGAAAATGATGTTGGGTCTCCTGTTTGACATTCTGAAACATGGCAGGTGAATTTCATCAGGGATGGATACAAAATAATTCACTCAAGGGGGAAAAAAACCAATATAATCCATATTTATAGTGTAATGAGCTTAGAAGCACCTGCCCTAAACCAGTAAAGGCACTATAAACTACTAAAGTGAGACACTAATCAATATGATATACCAAGAATGGGGAGAGAAAGTATGACATTAACATAAGCAGATTACAAAGAGAATGTACAAAGGAAGGTGCCCTAAGCAACACTGCATGTATGATGCATGAGCCTCTTTGGTTCATCTCAAGGAAAATGGCTGAAGCTGAAAAATTACAAAGAATCAAAAACTCCTAAAGACACTATTTGTTAGTACTACTAAAATAATAAGAGTTGTCAATCAGATAACATGTATTAGTGTTTTTAAATTGCACACATTATTTTGTTTAACCATCATAGGAACCCTATAACATATGCATTATAATTATTCTTGTAGAAATAAAGTATTAGTTTTCTTGGGATGCTACAACAAAATACCAGTCTCAATGCCTTAAATAACAGAAGTGTATCCTTGTTTGTCTGGAGCTGGAAGTCCACAATCATGTGTAGCAGGGTGGGTGGGTGGGGCCTGTGGGCCAGCTCTCTGCCTTACAGGGAGCAACTTCTCATCTTCTTCTGACCAGGACAGAGGAAGACATTGCCTCTTAAAGAACACCAGAACCCTGACAGATCCAAAGGAAATGCCACTCCCCCAAATTCTGGCACCCTCCTCTCTACTAAAGGAGCCATTTTCTTATCACTATTAGGAGGGACAAATGGCTACCTGTTGTGCCTATTAACATACCAAAGCACATGTGGCCTCTAGGCATCCTCCATATCCCAACTACCTGTGGCTCTTCTCACCCCACCCCTACCCTAAATTTCTCCAGCTCATGGGCTTCCCTCCCCAGCTTTTTATTCCCATATAACCCTGCCATTTTTGCCCTGTGCTCTCATGGTCCTCTCTTTTGTTTTCTTCTCCTGGTTTCCTTGACCTACACATTCTTTCTCTTCTTCTCTCCCTCTCCTCTACTTCCTCCCCCACCCATGGCCTAGCCCATTCTGCTGGCCATGTTTATTATACTACTTTCTCTCCCTGCTCTGGACTCTTCCAGATGCCACTGGCTGTCATCTTCCTCATATCTGCAATAAAAACCTTCCCTTCAACGATACCTTGGAGCAGTCATTTCCTCACTTTATACAACCACCAGCTGTAACTCGAGTTCCAGCAGATCCAGTGCCCTCTTCTAGCCTCCATAAGCACCATGTGTGCACATAGTGCATAATATATGTATATATATATATATATATATATATATATATATACATATATATGAAGGCAAAACACTCATATGCATAAAAGTAAATTTAAGAGCAGCCACCCTATGCTACAGTTGACAGAATGATTGCCTCTGGGTTTGATCCCCAGGAGCAAATAGACTGGGTGTGGCAATGTATTCCTATAATCTCATCACTGGAGTGCTAAAAGCTGGAGGATCAGGTGTTCAAAGTCATCCTTAGCCACATAAGATTCTATCTCAAAAAGAAAGTGAGAAAGAAAGAGGGAGGGAGGAGAGGAGAGGAGAGGAGAGGAGAGGAAAAGGGAGAGAGGGGGAAAAAAAGAAAACATATCTATCCAGGTTCTGGAGTGGCCTACCAATACAGCCTTTAGCTGAGTACAAAGTTAAGCCAACAGTAATAGGATGTGGCATTTATTTCTTCCTCAGTTGGTCTGGGAAGAAGAGGAGCTTCCATACTCAAGTTTACATCATATTGAGCAGAATGCAGTTTCTATGCCCACCTCAACAAAAACCACAATGGTCAAAGATCCAAGCCACCAATTCTTTACCCTTTTCCTAGTATGCCCACCTTGCCCCTTCTTGCAAGGTGTCCTCTCCTCCCTATTAGCATTCCCTTAACCTTACTTCAGGTTTCTCTTGGATTGTGTCTGGGAAAGCATTAGGGGAGAACTCCCTAACCTTAAACCCAAGAACCCAGGCGCATCTTCAGTTCTCTAAAAACACAACATTATTTCAAAGGGACAAGCAAGCAGCTGTGTGTCCCCAGCCTCCTGCTGTGCTTATCCAACCACTGAGGATTCTAGGACTCCAGTCAGAATGACTATCATTAAGCACTCCAAGGCAACATGCCACAGAGAGATGCTCGTATATCTATGTTCTCTGCAGCACTATTCACCAGAGTCAGTCATGGAATCAGCTTGTCTGTCTACAGATGAATGGATGAAGAATACATGGTGTACACACAATGGAATTTTATTCCACTGTAATGAACCAAGTAGTAGCCTGTAATAAAAATGATGTTGTATATTGAGCATTGGAATTCATTATTTATCGGAGACTATAGGGGTCCAGCCCCTCCATAGTCCCCTCCCAGGGTCCGGGAAGAATCTACAACCAGCTGATAATTAATCTTTGATGAAAAGAAATGAATCTATGTACACGAAACTCCTTAGTTCATACACTTTATTATTCTGTGATAGTTCTCTCTCAGCAATTCTATTCTGCTCTCATGTCTAGCTCCTTTCTTGCCTGATTTCTCTCTATATTTATCTATTGCTCCCTCTAAATTCTATCTTAATTCTCTCATCTTAATTCTGCCTCATCTAGGTCCTTTTCAGCTTGTTCTTACCCAGCTAGTACTTTCCCATTTGGCTCTTCCTCATCTTCCATCTCGTTCCTCTGGTACTCTCTTCTAGCCCTATAACCTAGTTCTTCCCCATCTCAGTTTGTTCCTCTCAAGTTCTTACCCATCTAGTTCTTCCACTCTCTTTTTTCTTCTCTTTTTTGTGCCCTCTCCTAAGTCCCGGTATATAAAGGGAGGGTCCGAGCTAAATTGTATAAAGCTATTACTTAATGTCCACCTGACCTAGGTGGTGTCCCCTTGTGGAATTTACCTTAAGTCAGGAAAATTGTATGTGGGCTGTTATCACTGTTAGTCCTCGGAAATTGGGTGACCACCTGGGTGGTGTCTCCTTTAGTCCTTGAAAGTGGCTAGGGGAGATATCTGATTCCAGAGAAAGCCTTTCCTGAGGCTGTTCTCCAAATGCCTGGAATATATATGTCCAGAGAGTGATCAGTCTACACTGTTAGCCCTTCTTAGGGAAAAGTGAATTGGGAAAACTATGAAGGAACACATGATTTTCATAACAGAAGATAGCTGATATATAACAAGCCAAGTAACACCAAAAACTCCTTGGGATTTGGCTTCCTCTGGAGGAATTCCCTGATTCCTCCAGGTAGTGACTTTGCCATAACCAGCTGAGTTCTTATGATATATTTCTGCAGCCCGCAGCAATTATTCAAGTCTTTTCATCTGCCTTAGCACTAACATTTTAGAAGCAGTAAACTCATTTCATACTTAAGTATTTCTCTGCCATCTGTACCTTTTCCTGTATCCTTTCTCTAAATTAATAGTATAATCATCCACACAAATTCACTGCATTCAGAACAGAGCAATTACTCATCGTCACTCTTCCTGACACATTCATTTATCCAGTATAGCAATGTGTCTGTCATTAACCTCTCTGTCTTCTATTACCTTAATTCTAGCCTTCATCACCTTTTGCTTGCATTATTACAATTAGGTTTTGTTTGTTTGTTTGTTTGTTTTTGTTCTCTCTCTCTCTCTCTCTCTCTCTCTCTCTCTCTCTCTCTCTCTCTCTCTCTCTCTCTCCCCCCCCCCTTTCTGCTAAACCCTCAACCTCTCCCCATCCACACTGGCAGAAGAGAGCATATCTTCCTTATTATGTGAGCAAGTTGATTCCCTGTTTCAAAATATCTAATATGACAATACACACCTCAAATGTGAGAAAGAAAAATGGGGAAGAAAAAACCCTATTTTCTATACAAAGAAAAAGGTTTAATTAATAGGAACTTTGAGTCATTGACTTTTAGATTTTGTTTATTTCAGATACCATGAATGTACGAAAAATATTTTCAATTTAAGGAACTAAACAGTGATCCTGCTTGTGAGCTACTCAAATTGGGTGATGATCTGAAGGTTAAATTGCTCATCCTACATCTATGTTGCATATAGTCAATGTCTTTGGTGACAGTTTTCTCTAGAGTTTTCTTGCCATTTGCAGGGTAAAGAGACAAGAACTTGGATGGTATCAGACTGTTTTATTACCCATATAATGAGCAAATCATTTTGTCTGTCAAGATTCACCTGGTTAGATGATCATAAATCACAATAAACAATTGCTTAGGAGATAATAAAGGTTCATAAATTTTACATTTTGTTAATTATCCTATTTAAATTAGCAGACCTCTAGGGCTTTACCCTTCTTCTTCCTAGTACTTATTACTGTTAGAATTCCTAGCCACTCCCCCAGCTACATGACAGCGCATGTGCTCTCCAGGAGCCAGACAAGATGCTTAGTCATTCTAGAGCCTTAAGTCCTATATAATCGGTGCACTGCGCGATCATGTAATCTGCACCAGCACGATCATGTAATCTATGTGCATGGGTGGCAGAGCTATGTAAGCCCTTATGTGCGTGTGTGTGTGGGACCTATAAAAGTGGGTTCCACCTATTCCTTCTCCCTCTTCCTGCACAGTCATTCCATAGGCCTATGCACACCCTTTCTATTCTTTTCCCTTGATAAACTCTTAGAGTGGGTTTTGTTGTGCCTCGAGGCTTCTCTTGTATGGTAAACAGCACCACTTAATACATAACAATTACCACCTAACATTATGCTTTTGTGTTTTCTGTCTCCACAAGAAAGTGAATGCCTAACAGCAAGAGCAGCCAGTTCAGTTACTAATCATCCCTATTACTTGGTTCAAAATGAACATCCAGTAAATATTTGTTTACCAGGGAATATAGATAGTATAAGAACTATTAATTAGTCTTTTCTGTCAAATAGTGTAAAAGTAAATATTTTTATCTCCCCAACTTGTAAGACTTTTATGAAAAGCTTTTAATCAGGAACCTGTCCACATTCCTTATAAAACCTTTAGGCAAATGTTTTAATACCTCATCACACCACTGGGTAAAACTTTTGTTTATACAAAGGCCTGCAGTATTCTAGAATTTACATGACTTAAAAGGCCACCACCATCCCATTCTCTTTCATTTCCTTTACACAAATTCTTTTAAAACTAGCCAATCATGAAAAATTGTGAAGTGGGACCCCAGCCACTGGGGAAAAGATATAGCCATCCCTGACAATAGAATAAAAACCTAGTCAACTTCCTCTACTGATATGCTCCTTATCCTGCTTTAGCTTTTGGCACACTCTTTTTACAAAAATAAATTGCCTTGCTGAACTACGTTCGCTTTGTTCATGTGTTCCTTACTGCAACACTGAAAGAATTATTGGTTTGATTCTATCAATTGCTGTATAGATAATGATAAGATAAAGGGGTAGATTATTGAACCTACTTTTAAAGAACAACTTGTTTAAAAATGTTTTACATGCTATGGATTTTAGTTTATTGATACAAATTTAAAGTTAATTTTGTTATACTGTATATATATTTCTACTCTCATTGGAGGTATTATGTTTATTTAACTCATTTAAATTGTAATAGATAAGAAATACAGATTAATAACTAGTTTTCTATAATAGTCAAACTTATAGTCATGTTAAGTTTTCTAGATATAATTCAATTAGGTACGTAATCTTCAAACACTTCAAAGACCTACAGAATATGGCATTTAAAATGTTGTAAAAATTTAGACTTTCTGGACAGTGAGACATGTCTGCTCCTGGCAGCACCAATTTACCTCGGAGAAGAGGATGGACATCGAAGACACTCCATATGGAGTTTATCTTCTTCTTGGCGAAAATAGCCATTCGGGCAAGAAACTGTTCTTGCCTGGACTGCTTGATGAACTGGACATGCAAGACCCATAGGAAGATGACCACTGAACTTTGATTGGCAAAATGATCCTTCAGGTTCCTGCTATGCAGAGGAAACTGTCAGACATTCTACAGGACACAGAGAAAAGTGACTGAGAGACTCTAAGCCTGTGGGCGAAAGACAGATGCCCCAACTTTACAGAGAAACTTTAGATGATTGTCTAGGCTGTCAGCTGTCTCTGTCTACTCTCGCAAGACTCCCAAAAGTTGCTTGCACCCTTTCTCCCATTTCTCGGGTATTAGTATATCCTTCTGGGGTCTTTGATGTAGTTAACGACTAGATAGTTATAATTTCTTTAGTTTTGATAAGAGATAAGTTAGATATAAAACCTTAGACTCACAAATATAAGATAGATAGGATATCTTCTTTAATTTTGCCAAATACAAATAGACTAGATATTATTAAACAGACTAACTATTGTAATTGTAATTCTTGCTTGATAATTGTTTTGTTATATATAATTTTACTGTGTTAAAGTCAAAATCTTCCTTTTTAAAAAAAAAAAAAACAAAGGGGGAGTGCTGTGGATCATTGATTGATAAATAAAGCGCTGATTGGCCAGTAGCCAGGCAGGAAATATAGGCGGAACTAGCAGAGAGGAGAATTGGGGAAACAGGAAGGTGAGGTGGAGGAGATGTGACCAGTCACCACGATGAGGAGCAGTATGTAAAGTAGGAGCAGCATGTAAAGTACCGGCAAGCCATGAGCCATGTGGCAAGGTATAGATTAATAGAAATGGGTTAATTTAAGATGGAAGAACTAGATAACAAGCAGCCTGCCATGGCCATATAGTTTGTAAGCAATATAAGTCTTTGTATGTTTACTTGGTTGGGTCTGAGCGGCTGTGGGACTGGCGGGTGAAAGACATTTGTCCTGACTGGGCCAGGAAGGACTGGAGAAAACTCCAGCTACAACCAATAGTTGTATATTGAGAAATAACTCTAGGGCTGGAAAGATGGCTCAGGCCTTAAAGGATAGGCTCACAACCAAAAATATGAGAGAAATGGCTCTTTTGTAATACATTACTATGCACTGAAGCATTCTGGTAGCCTTCACAAAAACCCTTGGTAAGTGTGAGAGGATGCCAGGGTTGCAGCCATCTTAGGGAAAGGTCAGACAATGAGCAGCAGCAGGCCCTTGAACAAATTGTTCTAAAAAAAAAAAAAAAAAAAAACCTCACCAGAGATGTGCTGCCCCATCACCCCTAGGCCCAGACAATTAGGAACTACACATAAACAAGTTCCAGACATCTCCTGCCATAACCTAAAGGATACAATATGACATAACTGGCATGTAACGAACAAAGCACCAGATATGTCCCGTGGGGTGTTTTCTGCTGTTACAGACTGTATACCATTGCTGCCAGAGGGAATGAGTTTCCTGCAGATAAACATGGGATGTTTAACTCTCAGAGGAAATGGGTCTGCTGCTGATATAGATGCGATGGCATAAACTGTCAGAGGATATGGCCATTTCCTTGGAGCTGCAACTCTCCAACCAGTTCAAACCAAGCATCTCTAAGCTGAAGTAAGCACCAATCCTGAGCTTGTGACTATATAGAGTTAGAATTCCCCTAGACTCCTGACCTTAACCACTATAAAAACCCTATCCTGTTACTGCTTGGGGTCCTTCTCACTCCACCACTGGCTGCTACAAATGGATGAGGGGCCCAGTTTTACACTCTTTGCTTTTGCATTCGAATAGGTCTCTTGGTGATCTCTGGGGACATGGGACTTTGAGTGCAACAAGAGGCAGAGTAGCTTGGAAGTGTTCTATTACACAGGATAGCCTGAAGCTTGGGGAAAAAGACAAAACAAACAAACAAACAAAAAACACTCTTAAAAGGTCACAAGGCAACAATAAAAAAGAAAAACTAGGAGGTAAAACCCTCTAGATTTCACTAATAGCAGAATCAAGGAATCAGGTTGGCTCTAATCAAAAATTGCCACATTTGTTGAGAATGTTTTTATGGCAATCAGAAAGGCATGATTTTCAATTGTGGCATTATATTCTCTTCCAATTTCTTTTTCTTTTGAAACTGAGTCTCACTGTGTAGCTCTGGCTGGTCTGGAACTCACTATGTAGACCATTGACATTATTTTCTTGCTAAACCCCCAGAACAAGAAACTCAGCCAATGAACACTTAGTTTTTAGTATATATCAAAAAAAAGAAAGAAAGAAAGAAAGGAAGGAAGGAAGGAAGGAAGGAAGGAAGGAAGGAAGGAAGGAAGAAAGAAAGAAAGAAAGAAAGAAAGAAAGAAAGAAAGAAAGAAAGAAAGAAAGAAAGAAAGAAAGAAAGAAAGAAAGAAAGAAAGAAAGAAAAAAAAAAGAAAAGGTTAGTCATAAAAACTTAAACTTTAGCCAGGCGGTGGTGGTGCACGCCTTTAATCCCAGCACCTGGGAAAGAGAGGCAGTTAGATCTCTTTGAGTTCGAGGCCAGCCTGGTTTACAGAGCAAGATCCAGGACAGGCACCAAAACTACACGGAGGAACCCTATCTCGAAAAAACAAAAAACAAAACAAAACAAAAAAAAAAAAACTTTAAACTCTCAAGTAAATTTTACGTATAAATACATTTACACCTAGTACATGTATTTTAATAACAAATGCAAAACACTGAAAATGCTTAGATGGATCCTTTCATCCCATAAATACAAAAGACTTTTGGTCCTGGGCCTTATAATTAATTCGAGGTAAATTTACACATGCAAAACTCACAAATCCCTTAAAATTCACATGATGAATTAAAAGGAGAGGATATCAAGTACATATCACATAGCTCAAGACATCCTGTCTAGCCACAGCTCCACGGGACCCAGCAGTGATAAAAGTCAAGCAATTAGCGAAAGTTTGACTAAGTTATACCTCTTAGAATTGGTAAATATCGTGCCAGCCGCCACGATCATACGATTGACCCAAACTAATTGTTCTCGGTGTAAAACGTGTTTTATGATGACTCTCAAACAGAATTAAAATCCAACTTATACGTGAAGATTCATTGTTAAACCTAAATCCAATAACGAAAGTAATTCCAGGCTGGTCTTGAGCTCACAGAGATCCGTCTGCCTTTGCCTCCCTGGAATTAAAGGCATGCACCATTACGCACTCCTCTCTTTGTTAGCAGGTGTCCGCTGACAGTGAAAGGCTACTCAAGAAACGAAAACCCTCCGTTGCCCAGCGCTAAAATGGCCGCGTCGGCTTCGCAGCCCACACCCAAAATGAACGCTGACTGTGACGTTTCCGACCTCAAATCACCATTGGTCCCCTCCCTAAGCCAAGACCCCGCCCCCCCGCTGCGCCCGCCCTTCCGTCAGAGGCCTAGCCTTGATTGGCTGTTTGGACTATTTACCTCTCGTCCGGATGTTGCGTCACGCGGTGGGTCGCGCAGCTGCGGAGGAGCGGGCAGAGGGAGGTCGCGCGCTCTCGGTTTGGCCGGCCCGGAGGGGAGCCCCGTGGTAGAGGTGACCGGAGCTGAGGTACAGTCCCCCGGACGGGCTGCGTCCCTGCGGGGTCCAGGCCGGCCGCTGCGGCCGGGCCGGGAGGGCGTGGCTGGCCCTCGCTGTCCCCCTCCCTGGGCAGGGCGCCGCTGAGTCAGTCCCCCGGGTGCCGTGGGGTGGGTGGTGCGCGGACGCGGAGGCCGCGGGCCAGCGGTGCGAGGGGAAGGACCAGGCGCCGGTGCGCCAGGAAGCCTCAAGAAGGACCGGCAGTAGCTCGTACAAAACTAGCCCAAGGCCCCGTTTCTGAGGTCCAGAGCCCTCCCTTCAATAAGTGTGGCAGTAACTGCCTTGGGCCCTGACACTCAGACTTGGGCCTCTGTCCGGGTCAGTAGGCTAAAGGCTGAGGAAGCGACAGGTTGAGATGATGTAATGGCATGAAAGTACCAGAAGGGCCCTCGGTTTTTCCCCAGCAAGGTCAGATGCGTAGAGTTCTGTGCACTTCATGGTTCCTGCGGAAGGACTCTCGGGTGTTTTAAAGTAACGTTCTTCACGTTGAAGATCCTGGTTAAGATTTCTTTCTCATTACCTTCCCAGAGTTTTAAGGTAAATCTTGAGCGATTTCAAAGTCCCAAGGCTCTGCTTTGGTCCAGTTTTCTTGTATTTACAAATGGAGGAAAAAAGACGCCAAAGGACAGTGACTTGCCTAAGATTCATCATATCTCATTGGCCAGAAGTGTGCATTTAGCATTACAAAAGACCTCCGCGTAGCCATTTATCTGATATAGTCTTCCTTGAGCTAAGATAAATTCAGTTTTAGTGTGTTGGGGCAGAACTGTTTGTTTACCCTGTCGAGGACACCAGCAGTCTTAACAGTAGGGAAACGTAGCTGGGCAATTATGTTTATTTTGATCAGGTGTTATGTAGTAATGGAATAAAATAACATAATTGAATGTGTCTGTCATATCTTAATATTTGAAATATTTACTAGACATTTCTCATGCCTGGCTTCTGTAGATGTCTTTTAGTCTTGTACAGTTTGACCTCAAATGGTTATTCATCTTTTCCTTGGATAATGTTTTTCCTGTGCTGAAAAATTTCACAGATTATTTTAACTTTACTCATTGAGTGATGGTATAAATATCAGTCAACACTACGATTGTAAAATCTGTCAGAATTTGTAATTGTGTTAACATAGTAACATTCAATATTACATATATCTAGGTAAACTGGGATTTATATTATTGGGTGGCCCATCAAAATTGGATTTCATGAGTTAGAAGAGACAAGGGGAGGATTCAACATTAAGAATTAATGAGGCTACTGTTGTAGGGGTTTGTTTTGTTTTCTGCAGAACCTATTTGTTCTATTCTTTGGTTATTCTGTTCCCTTCTCAATTAACTTAATTATTTCCCCTCTACCTTTTTAACTAGCTTTTCAGATCTGCTTAGTGAACCGGTGTATCACCCACCATGCTGGTTTCAAGGCTCGTGTGTCTCCGGACACTACCTTCCAGGGTTTTCCAGCCCACTTTCACCAAGGCCTCCCCACTCGTGAAGAATTCCATCACGAAGAATCAATGGCTCTTAACACCCAGCAGGGTAAAGAATGGTTTTTCAACATGTGTTTCCACCCCCATCCAGGTTTTTTGTTTTAGGATTTCTTTTTTTCCCTTTTTTTTTGGTTGGTTAATTGGTGAGTTGCCTGTGAGATTCTCTGGTTGTGCTTAGCTTACTCTCTTTAGTGACTTACTGTAACAGTGACTAAGTAAAGCAACAGTAAAGTTTCCAGTGAGCGTTCTCCCTATCGATTTACATTATTCCAGTCTCTCCTTATCACAAATAAGTGATCGTATACCTTATGTCTCTTGGAGTTTCTCACTCAAAAAACTGAGAGTAAACATTGGGAAATTGAGTTACATGATACAACAAAAGGATTGTAAGTGGGAACTATAGTCAAATGCTTAAGGACCCAGAGATATTACCGGTTGGTCCAACTGATCAATTAGTTACTAAAGATGGTGTTACAGTTTTTGCTTAGATGAGGATAAAAATCTGTCAGGTTATCGAGAAAGGCCTATTTTCTTTGGCAACAGGCTTTTTCCTTGGAGACAAGATCTCAATCTATAAAACTAGCTGACCTCCAGATAGTGATTTCTCCTGCTAGGTGCTGAGATTGCAAGCCAACTAATAGGTCTGTCTTCTAACATTTGAATGAGTATACCATGTATGTTTTTAAGTGTGAAGTAATTAATATAGAGAAGAGAATATACAGTAGTTAGAAGGAGATAATTTTCTCTTAAAATAACATTGCTACTACTGGGAAAGAACTAGCTAAATGATTGAATGCTTTCCTACAGTTCATGAGGTATTAGGTTCAACCCTCACTGCCTGGGGAAAATTGTATAATCATTTCAGAGATGGAGCACAGGTCAACCTACATCTAATCTTAGTTAACTTTTATACTGATACTGTATTAGTGTAAAAAGATCCTCTGTTTTATTGACATACTGTTGGTCTGAATGGTACATGTCTTTTTTGTATATGTCAGGAATATGCTGCCAAGACAAGAGTAAGGATCCACCGTGGGAAAACTGACCAAGGACTGAAAGAGGCAGCTTTGGAACCATCAATGGAAAAAATTTTTAAAAGTAGGTGGAAGCTGCTAGGTGTGTTTAAGAAGTCCATGAACAACTTCCTGAAAATACATTCAAACGTGTGTATGTGTATTTTCTGCAAGAAAGGTCACACTACTAAGTAAATCTGATAATCCCAAAAAAAGTGGTGCTTTGCATTGGGTTTGATATTTGCTGGTTATATTAAGATTTACAGTTTTTAGGGGGAGCTATTATCATATTACCTAAAGGAAGTTTGTTTCAGGTTATTTAGAATCTTCATTCAAGCATGTGTTTGTGAATGTCTCAAGTTAGAAATAAATCACTAAAACAGATCTTAGTAAAAGCTAACTCATTCAAGAAGAGTCCATGAGCTTTCCTAAGTCCTTTTAAGAGAGCACTATCTTTTTAAGTTTATATTTATTCATGTGTATGTGTGAGTGTCTACTAGGTGTGTGCCAGTGCTCACAGAGGCCAGAAGAAGACATCTCATCTCCTGGGACTAGAGCTATAGGTGATTATATGCCACCTAAAGTGGGTACTGGGAACTGAACTCAGGTCCTCTGAAAAACAGCAGCATGAGCACCTTCTGCAGAGTTGATAAATTTTCAGTATTCTAAAGCAAGAGTGTCTGTCCCTTTTTTGGGCACATAAACATTAATAGTATTTTTCTGTGTTGATTCTCTAGACTCACTTAAAGTTTCACCTGGGTTAATACATAAGGCACATTGTGGAATGACTGATACCATTTTTTTTAAAGGTTTATTCATCTGGGATATGTTCTTGCTGTGTAGACTCTGCTGGTCTTAGACTCATGATTTTTTGCCTCAGTCTCCCAAGTGCTTTAACAGTTACGTATACATATGTACCAAAATGCTCCTCTATTCTTTGCAGTGATTATTGTACATTTGTTTCAAGAGTGTCCTTTCCTTCTGGTCTCCTAGTGTTGAGAATTCTCTATATCCCCCATGATACTACTGTGAAGAAGCAGTTAGGATTTGATCCCCTCCTGAATATTTTGAATAGTTAACCCCAGCACTTTCATTGAAATGTGCTGACCCTAGCCTGTGTTTGGTGCTATGCTTGCAGTTGATCAGATGGGAAGGTGGTTTGTTGCGGGAGGAGCAGCTGTTGGTCTTGGAGCGCTGTGCTACTATGGCTTGGGAATGTCTAATGAGATTGGAGCTATCGAAAAGGCTGTGTAAGTAAATTGTTCCCAAACAACCATAATCCTTCCTTCAAATAAAGGGTCCCTTTTTCTCCCCATCCTTGAGACTCTAGTCACTTTTGAAATGCCTTGTCTGGCTTTCATTTTTGAATGTGCATAATTATATAAAGTCTTTTTCGTTCATTTGTCATAGATTTATTCAAGCCTATATAAGCATCTTTTACCAAGGTTATGCTTTCAGACAAGGAGAAAATGTATTGCTTTTTATGTGTATCAAATGTATTTTTTTTCCTCCAAGACAGGGTTTTCTCTGTGTAGTTTTGCGCCTTTCCTGGAACTCACTCTGTAGACCAGGCTGGCCTTGAACTCACAGATCCGCCTGGCTCTGCCTCCCAAGTGCTGGGAGTAAAGGTGTGTGCCACCACTGCCCATTCAAATGTATGTTTATGTCATTTAATCATAAATAGCTCTAAGCTGTGAATAATTATTTACATCGTAGTTGGGTGTGGTGGTGCAACACTAGGAGACAGAGTCCAGGACAGTGTGGTCTGTGGTCTACAGAGCCGGTTCCAGGATAGCCAGGGCTATATAGAGAAACCCTTTCTTGAAAAACCAAAAACAATAATTATTATTATTATTATTATTATTATTATTATTATTATTTCCATCATAATTAGATTGAGAACATTGAAGTGATTTATTCCAGAGTCTTTTGTGTCTAACAAATGATTTACTCAGAATTGACACCTATAGTTCTGTAAGCTAACCTTGTCATGTTTCTTACAGAATTTGGCCTCAGTATGTGAAGGATAGAATTCATTCTACTTACATGTACTTATCGGGGAGTATTGGTTTAACAGCTTTGTCTGCCTTGGCAGTAGCCAGAACACCTGCTCTTATGAACTTCATGATGAGAGGCTCTTGGGTGGTAAGTTAACTATTTGCTATTTTTCTGGGGAAGGTGGTGCTGGGTGATTGGTTGTTTTTGTTGCTTTTTGGTATAAGAACAAAAGATTTCGTGAAGTAGTAATTTAGTGCTAAAGAACTTGCCTAGAATCTGTTGAACTATAGGTTCAGTTCTTGATATAGGGAAGAAAAAGAGATTTTGCTAAAAATATTGTGGGAAAGGGAGAGGACATTAAATGGAAGAATACTGTATTACTCTTTATCAAATATGTTTTTTAATCAGATCAAAGGAGTTGAAAACTGAACTTAGGAGCAGATAGCAAACAACTTCTGTTTTGTACCCACTTGGTAAAAAATAAAGTAAATGTGCCTAGTGATGTTGGCACTTGCCTTTAATCCCATCACTTGGGAGGCAGAGGTGGGTAGATCCCTGAGTTCCAGTCAGCCTGGTCTACAGAATGAGTTCTAGGATAATCAGGGCTACAGAGAAACCTTGTCTTAAAGAAAAAAAAACAAAGTAAATGCAAATCCACCTTGAGATCAATGTGAACTTCCTGTCTCCAAAGGCCAAGCTGTCTGCACTGTCAGAGGAAACAAGTTAACATGGTGCTGCTGCTACTCCTGTGCTTCCTGCCTTACAGGTGCTTTGATCAGTGGATAGTTCTTCTTTTGTGAGACAGGGTTTCTCTATGTAGCCTTGGCTGTCCTGGAACTCGATCTGTAGACCAGGATGACCTCAAACTCACGGAGATCCACCTGTCTCTGCCTCCCAAGTGCTGGGATCAAAGGTGTATACCACCACCTCCCGACAAAGTGGATGGCTATTTCTTAAGCACTTGCTGTTTTGCTAGCTAGCACTGTGTGCTTTCAGGTATGGATTCTGCTCTGGTGGAGAGTAGAGGAGATCTAGAGTGCACCATATTGGATGTGCAATAAGACATAGAAAGTTGAAAGTGAGGTAAAAAGTCAGCTGAAAGACTGCCTCAGATCATCTGGGCAGTCCTGTAGAAGAGACTTAGTTCTTTTTTTATCTTATGTGCATTGGTATTTTGCCTGCATGTTTATGTGTTGGGTTCCATGGAACTGGAATTACAGTTGTGTGGATGTTGGGAATTGAACTTGGGTCCTCTGAAAGAGCAGTAAGTGCTCTTAACTGCTGAGCCATCTCTGCAGCCCCTGGTATTTAGTTCTTCAGTGTTGTTGCTAGCAAACGTGTTTTGTTTCAGAAGAAGACAAGGCCAGTCCAGCAGGACAAAGGAGAAGAGCTGAGCTAGGAAGGCATAATGGGTAAAGTGGTTTACAGTCTCGTTCAAGTGAAATTTCAAGTGAGAGGAGATGCTTATATAGGATATCTTTGATTTCCAAGCTGAGGCGAAGAACCTAACAGAGACCACTGTACAGACTGGGGTGTCAGAAAATGTGATTCTGTTTGAGTGTTAAGAACTAATGTGGGAGACACAAAGCAGGTGCACCAGCTGTGCCTGGAAGTCTCAAAATGAGGGATTAGAACACAAACTACACTGAGTGTGAGACTGGGTGAGGAAAGAGATGGAAATTAAATAAAACTGTTTCCCATAGTTGGGAACCCAGAACTGTTAAGTTTGGAATCTATGACATTTCCTATGTTCTGTATTCCAAGAGGAGAACTTATGGTAATATAGACATTACATAGTCTTAAAAGCCATGTTCACCAAGAGGAAAACCATTATAATAATATAGTCATTTGAACTTAGTCTAAGAACCATACTTACCAGGTGAGTATCCTGACTCTTCTAGCCTAGAGGTTCATGGCAAAGAATAGGTGAAGGTGAATTCTCACTAGAGAAGTCCATTTGAATCAAAGCAAATAGTTTAAAATGATGCTTAGCCTAATAAACACAGCAGTATTCTGAAAGATTAAAATGTATGTAAAAATATAATACCAAAGATGACAAGGAAGCTTTGTGGTAAGACCATAACCTCTGCAGCAAAATGTCACTTTTCTGCTACTAAGAATAGTTAAGAGAAATGGTTGAGAAAGCTAGGCAAATGTTACAGAAAGGAGGGAAGAGCCTTGTGGAGGTGATACAGATAGATAAGCAGGAAAGCACAGTTTTTCTCAAGTGCCTTTGGAACAGGAGGAGAGTCATCTGCCACTATTGGGCAAAGTGCCTACTAGGAAAGCTTCTGAGATAAGTTTAGTAAGTCAGTCAGGTAGTAAAGTAGGGGTGGGTGGGGGACTTGCATCTAGAGGTAAGAGCACAACTTTATGGAATTGGTTTTCTCCTTTGTATTCTGAGGTTTGAACTCAGATCCTCAGACTTACGTTTGGGCTCAGCAAGTAACTTGCCATCTCACTGACCTGCCAGGATGTTTTCTGTTGGTTGGGTTGGGTTGATTTTTTTTGTTGTTGTTACTTTTGGGTTGTTTGCTTTTTGAGACGGGTGTTTGTATCAACCCTTGGCTGTCCTAGAACTTAGTATGTAAACTAGGCAGGCCTTAATTGAGAGATCCACCTGACTGTGCCTCCCAAGTGCTGGAATTAGTGCATCCTTAAAGGCACGGTGGATACAATTAAGGAAACATTTATTCAGTCCTACCAGTTCAGTATCACTAAATGTAGAATGTGGAAAGGTAAAAAGCAAAAAAGGATTTTTAAAGGAAAATATACAATTGAGATAAACAACTAGAAATTTCCATGAACAAAGGATGTGTGGAGCAGTTTGTAGTAATTGTTTTTCCCATCAGAAAACAATGAAGTAGAATCCATTGTTTGTCAGCATCGATTTTTCTTGTCCTCCACAAAAGCAGCTGTTTGATTTTCCTAGGTTTACATCAGGTTGAAAGTTACATCTGTGACAGTAGAGGGCACTCTTGCCAATGTGGTCTGACTAAAGCTGAAATGAACCAGAAATCTAAGTGTACTAGAGAAAAACAGGATTCAGTTTCTTATTCTTCATAGTGATTAATTGTACTTGAATCTGTGGGCTTCTACTTTAAGGATATGTTTGTTTGTTTTTAATGTGTGTTTTCTAGACAATTGGTGCAACCTTTGCAGCCATGATTGGAGCTGGAATGCTGGTACAATCAATACCATATGATCAGAGCCCAGGCCCAAAGCATCTGGCTTGGATGCTTCATTCTGGTATGTTCTGTTTCAAATTCTTGTTAAACTGTCTTGAATAGTATTCACTTTCCTGTTTGTTATTTGTTTGGTATGTTTTATTTTGTTTAGTTTTTGAGACAGGGTCTTGACATGTGTGCCACACTGGCCTGCAGCTTGCTGTCTTCCTGCTTCAGTCCCTTGACTCACCTGACTTAAATATTGGCCTTTTTGAGTGGCTCTTCAGTTGTAAATGACTTGGTAAACCTCATTTTTAGAAAACAGAATTTCATACAGTCATTGTTGGTGCATTATTGCCAGGCCTTTGCTTTAAATGTATTGGTATTGAAGGTTGGTATTAAGATAGCTCTAAGGTTATGCTGTGAGATACACTATGTATAAGAAAAGAGCTGAGAGCCAGCAAGGTGCTCAGCAGATAAAGGCATTTACTGCACAAGCCTGGTAACCTGTGTTCAACCCCTGTGGTCTCCATGCAAAGATAGAAGAGAACGAGACCGAGTTGTCCTCTTGCCCTCACAGTATGGCATGATGTGTGCCCACACACACACTATGTATACATGCTTATACAATAGTAATTTAGAACAAGAGCCAGGTCTGGTGGTACAGGCCTGTAATCATGCCTACTCAGGAGGCTGAGTCAGGGAGAGATTACAAGTTTAAAGACAGCCTAAGTAGCATAGTGAGACACTATCCTAAAAGACAGATGCCAAGTTCGTAGCTCAGTGGTATTAGGCTTGCTGCACAAGCTCTGTCTTGATCCCCAGCACCATGAAAACTAGGGGAAGCAACTACATTATTTCTCTATTGAAATAATTTCATAACCTGGAGTCTTCCAGTTGGAGGGGTTCCATTGATATTTGGTGATTGGCAATAGCATATTCCTATAATAGGTTGTTGGTGGTGGTGGTTTGTTTTTTTTTTCCCCAAGACAAGGTCTCACTGTGTAGCTTTGGCTGTCCTGTGTGGACCAGACTGGCCTCCCACTCACAGAGATCCGCCTGCCTCTTCCTTCCTAGTACTGGAATTAAAGCCATGTGCTACTATGCCCACCTCCCCTGTAATTCTTAAGGAAGGTTTTTTGGTAAATTCTGACAACTGAGGTTTCTTTCTATGCTCCTTATTAGGTGAGGCAAATCCAGTGCCTGCCTGGGAAGCCTCTACATTTCTGAGTTCCATCACATACTTCCTTTCAGTAGTCGTGAAATCTAGTGGTGGTCTCCAATCAAAATAGTGACCTACACAGACTTTACAAAGACCAGCTCCCACATTTATTTACCCCATGGACTCTTGAGGAATGAGGGATAAGAGACTTAGTAGAAATAATGAGGGGAGAGAAACAGAAATGCAGGATAGACTCGGGTGGGCCTGGATCCTTATCCACCGGCCCAGAGCTTTATTCAAAAGGGCTTTTTATAATAATGTCAATGGGAGGAGCAAAGGACCTCCCCCTTGCTACATACAGCCAAGCGTAGACCCTTCCAAACACCTGGTACTCAGGCCCGTTGTCCAGTCAGCCTCATGCAGTTCTGGTGGGGAAAGCCACTAAGAAATATAGAGAGGCTCTAACAGTTACAAACAATGCACACTACTGTTTGTATTTGAATTGTGACCCAGTGTTGATGTAGTAAAGAATTTGTATAGCCATTGATTGTATAATTTGGATGGTAGGGTAGAACTACCCAAACATGAAATTTACTGTACTAACATTATTTAACACAAAGTCCAGTGTTAAGATAATCTTCACAGTGATATTATCTCTTTGATGGTAGATCTCTTGGTAGATCTCTAACAAGACCTTGCTCTCTCCCCAGGTGTGATGGGTGCAGTGGTGGCTCCTCTGACGTTCTTAGGGGGGCCTCTTCTCCTGAGGGCTGCATGGTACACCGCTGGTATCGTGGGAGGCCTCTCTGCTGTGGCCATGTGTGCACCCAGTGAGAAGTTTCTGAACATGGGAGCACCCCTGGGAGTGGGCCTGGGCCTTGTCTTTGTGTCTTCACTGGGTAAGCTGCTATGCTTTAAAGGGTTTGGGTTCCTGAAGCATTAAGATTTATTTTTTAAAAAAAATTTTTAAAAGATAGACTAATTTGATTATGTTTGATTATTTGACATCATAAAATCTTAGCTCATGGTTAAGTATTCATTTTATTAAATACCTCTGAAATGATCAAGCTGACTTAGAAATTACTCTACTGTTGGCATGTAACCCATTAGAGGAAAGGTGATCTGTGAGATTGTATAAGCACCTACTCAAATATCAGATATACCAAGGTAGCTTTAAATAATGGAAACTATAAGTGCAGTTGCAAGAAATCCCTTTATATATATATATATATATATATATATATATATATATATATATATATATATATATACATTCTATTTTTTTTCCCCTTGTTTCAGGGTCTATGTTTCTTCCCCCTACCACAGTGGCTGGTGCCACTCTGTACTCAGTGGCAATATATGGTGGATTAGTTCTTTTCAGTATGTTCCTTCTGTATGATACTCAGAAAGTAATCAAACGTGCAGAAATAACACCAACGTATGGAGTTCAAAAGTATGATCCCATCAATTCGTAAGTAAACTTTACTGTTACTGCCGTATTACATGGGTATGGCTTTTTGGTTCTGGTTGCATTAGTTTCACAAGGTACCATCATAGCAAAGTAGCATAAGATAGGTGGCCTAAAATTTATTCTCTTTAGGCCAGGCATGGGAGGAAAAGGCAAGCAGATGTCTTTGAGTTTGAGGCCAGCCTGATCTACAAGAGTTCCAGGATAACCCTGTCTTGAAAACCCACCCAAAAAAAAAAAAAAAAATTCTCTTTTTCAAAGCCAGAGGACTAAAGATGTGAGCATGGTGGAGAACTTTGAAGGCCTTGAGTGAGACTGTATTCTCTGTCTCGGCTGTATATGATCAAGTGATCCTTAACTAGTAGATACCCACCTTCATCTTCATCTGCCATTGTCCCTGTGCAGTATGTCTTTGTTCTCTTTTTAAAAAGATTTATTTTTATTTTATGTGCATTTGTGACTTGCCTGCATATTTCTATGAGGGTTCCAGATCCCCTGGAACTGGAATTACAGGCTGCTGAAAGCTGCCATGTAGGTGCTGGGAATTGAGCCCAGGTCCTCTGGAAGAGCAGCCAGTGCTCTTAACTGCTGAGTCATCTCTCCAGCCCCATTTCTCTTATTTTAAGAAGGCCACCAGACATATCCTATTCCAATATGGCCTCATTCTAACTCACATTGTAATTGTGTCTGCTTTGTTTTTGGTTTTTTGTTTGTTTGTTTGTTTGTTTTTGTTTTTTGAGACAGGGTTTCTCTGTGTAAGCCTTGGCTGTTCTGGGACATGTTCTATAGACCATGCTGGCCTTGAATTCACAGAGATATGCCTGCCTCAGCCTCCCAAGTGCTGGGGAATAAAGGTGTGCTACCACCACCCACATAATTACATCTTTGAAGACTATATTTCCAAATAAGGGCACACAGGACCAGTACTGGGACTTCCAACAGGTTAAATTTTGCTACATCTGTTGGAGTATAGTTTGGGCTCTCTACTTAGAAAACTGATTGCATTGCAGCTGAGTATAGCATTCAGGTTATCAGTTACAAGTAGTGTCTATTGGAAGGCACATAATTAACTGAAATGTTTAAAGAGAGGAAACCAGTTCTGAAAATATTTTTCCTTGTGTTTGTGCTAGAGACATTCAAGTTTAGTTGACATTAAATAATATAAAATAAAATAATGTTTTCACTTTTCTTAGATTCTGCCTAGAGTTCCAGAGTGTCTCTCACATTTTTAGTAATGCTTTCCTTTACTAAAAATAAAATAATGTAATAGCTTTTTAAAATGTTGCTATAACACTTGGAGTTTTATAGCAGCTTTTTTGAAGACGATGAAATGGATATATTCTATTTGAAAATGCTCGACTGTCTTGCAAGTTTTTAAAGGTGTGTTTCTTTGATTTGTTTTGGTTATGCCGTTGTCTAACACTCAGGTTTGATCCTCATAGCAGGATGTCAGAGAATACATAATCCTTTTAAAAATTGTGTTCTGCATTTAAAAGATGATTCTTCCAGAAGGAAAACTGAGCATTATCTAGTTTAGGACTCCAGCTGACTTTTAAACATTGTATTTTTAGTTTCTATCTAATAACACTAGGAATAATGAGTATTATTTTTTCCTTTTTTTGTACTATGAAATAGGTTGTCATCTTTATTGTTAGAGTCACATCTTTCTATAATTTTCTTTTCTAGGATGTTGACAATCTACATGGATACATTAAATATATTTATGCGAGTTGCAACTATGCTAGCAACTGGAGGCAACAGAAAGAAATGAAGTGACCGCTTGTGGTGTCTCTGCTCACTGATGCTTGCTTGTTTATTAGGAGCAGATAGTCATTACAGTTTGCACTAGCAAAACTCCTTTGAGGTTTAGAAGATAACCTGTCACCATGTTGAAAATGTTCAGTAATGTGACCCTTCAGGCTTGCTTTTTCTTTTAGAGAATAAATTCAATAGATGTCTTCCAAATAAGCACATATATTTTCACCTGTCATATTTGAGTAATTTAAAAATGCTTTGATAAGTGTGGGAACTAAGATTTGTGTTACAATATTGCAAGTATTTTTTTTTTAATTTATTGGATAGGTAAAATTTAGCAAATTTGTGTGTCTTCATATTTTGGGGAGCTTGCAGAATATTTAAGATCATGAATGATGTAGAGGTTTTAGTATAGAGATCAGAGAGAGGTAAAAAGTCACCTGTAGTCATATTTTGAATGCTTAGGAGAGCACTGATTATGGTGAGCCAATAAGAGACATCTGAGATGTGGAAACAATTGACCACTCTTCATGGTCTCTGACTGAAGACACAGATGTTTCTTTCCGGTGTTGACTACTCACTGTCAGGATAGTCCAGAGTGTTCTTCCTTCAGAGACTCCCTGGTAGAATTATGTATATGAGTTTTACTGTGAAGTCGTCTTAAACAAATGTCCTTAAAACTATACTCACTATAACATACTCCAAAGCACGAGATTTGTTTTCAAATATATGATCTATTTGTAGTTGCAGAAATTTGTTGAGTGTTTTCTCAGTGTCTAATTGAAAGCATGCTTGCTTCTCTCATCACAGCTTTGACAGCTGTCAGAAAAGCCTCTGTGGCTTATGCTAAGATTAGGAGCCTTTTTTTTTTCTTCTCTAAAACTGTTGGCTTCCTATGTTCCTTCTCAGGTTAAGCATGAGCAAACAAAGCAAAGTTAGTTGACCTTGGGAAATATTTGACTGAAAAATACAATGGGGAGGTGCTTCTTTGGCCTCCCTTAGCACTTTCTTTCCGTGTACACCAGTGACATTTGTAAGGTTTTAATACAGATCAGTTATGTGGGGGTGAGGGGGGCTTCAGTGTAGTCTGTATAAATATATACACAATTGCTATTTTTGAGAAATATTTATTACAATAATCAAGAAATGACTAGTTTAATCATTTTAAAGTATACAGAATGCTTATTTCTAAAATAAAAGTTTTAGCCAGATGGTGATTTCTGTACGTTTTTCTCTCTGAAACTTCCACCCCACTGGAGTCTTGGGTAAGAAAGCAACTTGGGCTTTTGCCCCTCAGTACATACTGCAGTCTGGTAAGATGGGGAGACTTGTGGCTGGGTGGCCTGTCTCCATTTGGATCTCAACTCAAATTTTCACTGATTTCTTAATTGATGTGGGACAAATTACCTAACCTCCCCAAACCCAATTTCCTCATCTGTAAGATGGAGACAACATCTACCCTGTGGGGTTAAGGCTAAACTCAGACATGGTTGGGCATTGTCTGAAATTTAGCTGTTGCTGCTGTTTTTGTTTTTTTCCCTTAAGTAAAAAAGACTAAATGCCTAATTTTTGTCTTTTAGTCTTCATAAAGTTATACTGTCATTTTAAGTTTAAATCTTAACCACCTATTGTTTTCCATTGCAGTTTAGAGCCCAGAGTTTAGTCCTTCATTTTGTATAGTTACTCACAAAACAACAGTATGATTTCAACAGTGGTGTCAGGTAGAAATTGATAAGATCAAGGGTTCTTTTGCATTGTGAGCATGCACATGTCATGGTGTTCTGTGGGCCTGTGATGATCAAGACAGCTTGAAGCGTTCTCTTCTACTGTGTGGGTCATAAGGTATCAGCTGAAGTCATCAGGCTCAGTAACACGCACCTTTTACCCACTAAGCTGTTTTGCCTGCTGTCAACTGTTTTACTTTATGATAGTATTTTATAGCAGCTTCATCACTGAGACAGTGAAGACTGTAAAATGAGTTCTATAAAATATGATTAGTTAGGCAGTGGTTCTGAAATGATAATGGAAAAACCTGATTTCTTGGATCTTGATATAATCTTGGTGGGTGAGTAGGTATTCTCACAGAATAGAATTGACCTGCAAAATAATAGATTTTCGGCAAAAATGGAAATTTTGTATCATTTGAAATCTTAAGTTATAACAAATAGATGGTTTAAAAATCACAGGTCCTTGGGATTGCTTAGAAGGGTTTTGTTTTTTAATTTGTTTTGGCAAAGCTTGGAGGCATGTAATTGCTAAAGTAGTATACATCAATTTGTTCTAGTCAATGGCAAACTGAGCTTGGGGATTTTTGTTTGTTTAGTATTTGAAAGCTGTTTTTGTTTGATTGTTTGCTTTGTTTTTAGTATTTGAAAGTTTTATACATTTATCTTAAATACCCACTTATTCCCCCTAGTGCCCCACACCCTTGTGTGCTCCCTGTCCCTCAGTCCCCCTTTTTGTTAATAACTCAGAATCCATATGCACATGGATATATGTCCCTGATGGAGAGTGACTCCCTCAGCTGCCATCACCTACAATCAATTTCTAGGAGGGTGGGACCTCAGAGGTCCCTCCATTCTGGAGTTTTGACTAGATGTGCAGGTAGTCACATGCTGTGAGTGGATGTGTGTGTAGCAGCCATGTTCAGAAGTCAACAGTTCACAGTACTCTTTCCTACAATTTGCACATTCCGTCAAGTTCCTTGAGCTTTGGATGCTGGAAGTTGCTATAGATGATTTGCCCACAGCTGAGCACTCAGTCACTTAGACAGTACTTTAGCCAGTTATGAGTCTGCAGCAGCCACTACCCACTGCAGAAAGAAGCCTCTCAGCCGGGCAGTGGTGGCGCACGCCTTTAATCCCAGCACTCGGGAGGCAGAGGCGCAGATCTTTGTGAGTTCAAGGCCAGCCTGGTCTACAGAGCGAGATCCAGGAAAGGCACAAAGCTACACAGAAACCCCGTCTTGAAAAACCAAAAAAAAAAAAAAAAAAAAAAAAAATGACATACATATTTGGAAGTTAACATGACATTTTAGCAAAACATTTTATTCCCTAGGGTTTATGATCTCCTACATTAAATATGAAATCCTTCCTGAGGCACAGACCATATCCAATCAGCATTTGGTGACCTTCATAACCTTCATGTAACACCTGCCCACAAGTCAGTATTGTAGCATTCAAGGTGTAGCATCAAGTAAGATCAGCAGCCTGCTCAACACCTTCTGGCACTATGTAGGTTAGCCAGGAGGGAAAGTATCCTGGCCAGTTCAAAGTTGATTTCTGTATGTCCTGAGCAAGTGTTTTGCAGTGGGCAGTGAAGCGCAATGGCAACAGTATATTTGGGGTGCCTCTGGGCCTACCAGACCAATAACTCTAGATCTCATACTTGGCACTGAGATTTTCATTTAAACATGCCTTCTGGAAGCAACAGCATCTACTCAGTTTTGTTGAAATTCCTTTCATATGTTAGCTTACAACTTAACTGATATCCATAATCTTCGTGTATTCTTAGTTTTGGTTAGCAACCCTCCTACTTTCCTTACACCCATCACCCTATGTATATGTATGTAGTCCCAAGAATCCCCTCTCCCCCTTTTTCCTGTAACCTGTATTCTGCTGCCCCCTCTAATGGAGCTTTTTTTCTTTGACTAGAAGATCCTGGGTTTCCATACAGCTTTGCCATGTCCTCTTCCCCTTGGTTGAGTCTTCTGCCCGACATATTCCCCACCCCTTCCATGTTTGAACCTTTCCACCACTTCTCTACTTTGACTTTACCTGTATTTTACTAGCCCCTCCCTTAAGCATCGAGTCCCAATGGCTCATTTCCAGTTTCCTGGCTTCCACATGTACTCCAGGTTAAACATTAAAAAAATAAAACCAAAGCTAGGATCCACATATAAGAGGAAACATGGCTTTTGTCTTACTTTCCCCAAGTAACTACTTTCATTTTGCTAGTTCCACTTACCTGCAAATTTCATAATTTTTCTATACTACTGAGTACTACTTAATTATTCATCAGTTGATATCTTGGTGGTACCATTTCCTGGCGACTATGAAGTGGGCATCATTCAGAACTGCCAATATCAAGATATAAATGACAACAAATGCTTTCAAGGACACTTGAGTGTGAACTAGTAGAGTCACTCTGGAAATCAGTCTAGGGGTTTCGAAAAAGCTGGCCAGAACTACCATGACCCAACTAAATCATTCCTGAGCATATTCCAACAGCACTTTATATCCTACTGCAGAGAAATGCATCCATAATTGCCTTTACCTTTTTTTATTTTTTATGTATACAGTGTTAAGCCTGCGTGTGTGCCTGCATGCCAGAAGAGGGCACCAGGTTTCAATCTTATTGTAGATGGTTGTGAGCCACTATGTAGTTGCTGGGAACTGAACTCAGAACCTCTGGAAGAGAAGCCAGCACTCTTAACTGCTGAGCTGTCTCTCCAACCAGCCTTTACCTAATTTTAATGAAGGCTAGAGAGATTGCTCAGCAGGTAACATGCCACAGAGCCTGATGACTTTAGTTGGATCTCTGGGACCCATATGGTGGAGGGAGAGAACAAACTCCTGCAGACTCTAGCTTCCACATGTGTGCCCATGTGTCCTTTTTTTTTAAGGAGGTGGGACTTCAGAGAGCATTACAAGAAAGCATGGACAAGTCAGCCCAGTTATGTTCTGAAAGCATGTTGAATAAGTTGATCTTGGCAATATAGAATGACTGAGACTGAATGATGAATGGAAATTGAGATCTTTACTTGTTGATGTGATCTGTGTTCAAGATTATAAAATTTGGTAGTCCTTGAATTCTTGGCACCAAGTGGAAACAAAGAGTGGCCTGAGGCATGTCAGTCTGAAAGCTTGCAACTGATCACCAGTAACCAAGAGAGGTCTAATGGAGTTAAAGCAGTTAGCCTTGCTGACCTTGGAGCACACAGTGCTTACGGCAGAGGTGGAGAATTTTAAAGTCTCGACAACACTATCCTTCAGAGCTTGAGTCACTCCAGATGTCAGCACACCTGAGTGACCCATGAATCACTCTTAGGGGGTTGGTGTATCTATTAGACACTCTTAAGTAATAGTTGGAGCACAAGAAGTAATACTTAAGTGACTCACGATTATCCAGAAAATAAAAAACGGATTATCCATAGTAATTTTAACGAGTGCTGAGAAGTCTTGGTACTTCTGGGAAGAAGAAAGTCTGACCTCATATCCACAAGCAGCAGGTGTGGGGAGTGTCGACCTACTTAGCAGAGAATTCAGCTCCAACGCAGGAACCAATCAAATCCTGCATGGTATTGGAAGCTGTAAAGTTTGGAGGACTACTTGTACTCAGAGTCAAGGACTGCCACTCTGGGTGTCTCAAAATAGAAGTATAATCGGCAGACTCATTTAAGTAGAATAATGCATCCTAAAGCTGATATGGTTGGGGGCACCAAGATGACTTGCTGGGTAAAGGCACCTGGTGCCAAATCTGATGACTTGAGTTTGATTCCTAGGACCCATATGGTAGGTGAAAACCAACTCCAGTGAGTTGGCCTCTCCTCTTCATACAGGTATCACAGCTCATACATGGGTGCATGCATGTGTCTATGCACGCACACACACCACACACACAGGCACAAAAGTAACATACTAAACTACAAAAATGAGATTTTTGTTTTTCAATTGGTAAATTGAGGAAAATGGGGAGTTTGATATTTTTTAGTATAGTTCAATTGCCCATGGTTAGTATTTTACATGTATGAGTGTTGTGCCTGCATGTATATATGTGACCCATGTGTGTGCCTGGTGCCCTTTGAAGCCAGAAGAGGGTGTCAGAATTCTTGGGACTGGGATTACAGACAGTTGTAAGCTGCTTTGTGAGTCTGAGAGTCAAATCTGAGTCCTCTGGAAGAGTAGCCAGTGCCCTTAACTGCTGAACCATCTCTCCAGTCCCTGGGTAAAATTTAAAAATGAAAATCCATATGGAGAGACATTGAAACAGTAGATAGGGAGCTCCTGGGGAAAAGGTCAGACCCACTGCAGTGCTGGCCTTAAGCCTTCAATCCCCCATGGCCCAGCATTCTTTGCTACCTTGATTCCTCCAACTGAGTTGACTTTACCCCAGGACTGCCCATCTCCAGCAGATCCACACAAATCTCCATTCTGTTTTGGGTCTTCTAGTGGTGGAGAAGCAAGGTGACACCTTCTGGGAAGGCTGCTGTTGAGTAGCAAGGAACAGAACACACCAACAGGATCCATCCTGAGCCTTCATGCAGCCCTAAGCAGAAACCCTTGTCCCTCCAGCTCTATCCATACCCTCCCTGCCAGTTCTCACATGGGCTCTACTTGTCCTCACCTTTCTCTATCAAAATCCACATGTGCACTGGGCAGTGGTGGCGCATCCCTTTAATCCCAGCACTCTGGAGGCAGAGACAAGTGGATCTCTGAATTTGAGGCCAGCCTGGTCTACAAAGCTCCAGGACAGCCAGGACTACATGGAAACCCTGTCTCAAAAAATAAAAACGAACAAAACAAAAATCCACATGTGCAAGTGTTGTCTGTCTCCTATTGTAATTAAGGAAGACCTAAAACTCAGTGTGTGTATGTGTGTGTGTGTGCCTAGTGTAGCAAGAAAGTGCCTATTAAAGCATCAGATATCTTTTAACACAGGTGGTAGTTGAATACTATTTGGAGACTGGTTGTTATTGGAAAAGAAGAGCTAGCCACCCCATTTCTGGATATACATCCCAAGAATGTGAAGTCAATATGTTGAAAAGATATTTGTGCACCTGTATTCATCACAGCCCTGTTCACAATAGCCAAGGTAGAGAATCAAACTGAGTGTCCATCAGTGACTGAGTAGATAAAAGGTATCCGGTATATATATCCAACATAATCCTACTAGACCTTGAAAAGGCAAATTTGCCATAACATAAGCAACATCCTGGGTATTGTGTTAAATGAAATAAACAAGGCACAGGGCTGAGCGGTGGTGGTGCAGGTGGATCTCTGTGAGTTCGAGTCTAGCCTAGTCTACAGTTCCAGGACAGCCAAGGCTACACAGAAAACCATGTCTCAAGGGGGATGGGGTGGGGTGGGGTGGGGATAAGGCACAGAAACAAAAGGAATGTGTGCTCTTATATGAACTCAAGCCATTAAACTCAAGCAAAGCAGCAAATGGAGATGGGCTGTTTCCATCAAGAGCATAGAGACTGGCATCCTAATTTCAATACCAACTTGCAGTGGTCATGGAAGAGTAGAGAAAACAGAAAAAAAGTCTTCCTGCAAGCCTCTGTGAGCTGGTAAAGAACATGACATTCAGGAAACTTATCAGTGGAGGAAACCCCCGAGTAGCTGCTTCTATGGAAAGTCAGGGTGGCCCCAGAATCAAGGCTGTGGGAGAAGTATCTGGGGACCCAGAGATGTGAGTTAATAGTAGGACGACTCAGACTCACCACAGCAGTGAGAACAGAGGTCAGGCCTTTGTCAAGCAAGGGCAAGGACTGAGGGAGCACCTCCACAGCCGCACCCCAACCCCACCACATACACCAGCCTTGCTATCAGCTTCGTAATGTCCATAGGCAGGCAAGACCAAGTGGATAGAAAGAATGAAGGCATGTGAGGAAGTTCAGTTCGGGTTAGCTGAATTAAAACCATCTTGCTGCTCCTCCTCCCCACTGTGCTCACACCCTGGAACTCTGAGGGAGAACAACAGCTTTGGAGTCTGACAAACCTAGTTCCAGGTGAGAGACCCTCATGACTTCAAAGCCAATTGAAACTTTACATTCCCCGGGATCAGGTAGAGAAGGAATTCAGTGCAGCGAGGAAAGCCTGGGACCTGGGGCCTCTTGTCACCCTCCATTAGTTGCTGCTCTGCAGTTGGCCAAGCACACAGGAGGGAGAGTCATTTCTGGTCAACCACAAGGTCTATAAAGAAAAGGTAGGTGCTGCCTGAGGTGTGGAACTCAAGCCAAAGAGTGAGCGAACTGGGTGGGGAGGCGGCAGGCAGCTTCCTCCTCACGGCTCTCAGAAATGACAAAGTTGATTGGAAATGCTTTTTTCTTCCTTATAAACCCCCCTTGTTTTAGGTGTGTCTCTGAGAGATTCTCTTCTCAGGATGGCTGCCAAGTTTTCAAAAGCATCCTTGGAAACCATTCAAATTTGGGTATTTCGTTTTTCCATACTAAAGTTGCATATGCTTGAGACTAACAGGCATCCCCATTATACTCCTCATTTTCACCTCTCAGCTCAACATGAGATTTTGAATATTCTAAAAAGCCAGAGGTGTTTCTTCCTTTTTTAAAGTAAGAAGTTGACAGTTATCTTTGAAATGTTAAAAGTAAGTGAAAATCTGAGAAGAGTCATTGTCCCTGGGGCTGAGCTTGGAGTTTATGTTAATACCCTGTACTATTTTAATTTGCTTCAGTCAATTTTTGTGAGCATTTAAAAAGCAGGCAGAATCCCAACATAGGACTCAATTATTCCCCTGAAACTTATGACCCCAGGAAAAAACCTGCAAATGTGAGAATTGTGTGTGTGTGTGTGTGTGTGTGTGTGTGTGTGTAAAAGCCCCCAAGATAGCCAATTCACCCAACCCTTAGCTGATACTGGCCTTGTAGCTTTCTCCTGTGATAAGGAACAAGCTGTGCTAAGAACCAAAAGCCCCTTTCTGGTTCCACGATGGAGTGAGGAGAACTCCCGGGAGAACGATGGCAGCCTGTCCTAGTGGGTCAGAAGGCGAAGGCAGCGCTCCCCTAAGCAGTCTACGTTCAGGAACAACACTAGAGCTGGTGCCCAGGAAAGAGGTGGGGCGGCCACTGTTGGAGCAAGGTGTGTATTCTCTAGAAGTGATATTAGAAGGAAAAAGAACAACTTAGCTGGCAGAAAGGTAAGTACGCCTAACGTGACCTACAGTCCGACAGACCAGGAACCTGAACTAGTTTCTGTGGGTGAACTAACTGAAGTTTTTTTCACCCTATAAAAAGCATCAGCTGCTGGTCAAGATGTCCCTTGCCTATTGGTTTTTTGCACTGAACCATTTGGGGCCCGAGTCTAAACTGCTTCTCTGGCCTGCAACAAACAGAGCCCCAAGGTTAAGTGTACCATGGGACAGACTCCATCAACGGGATGTCTGACTTGTCTGTTTCCAGAAGGGAGTTCCTGCAGGCTGGCCCACCTTCCAACTTCACATTTCTTCTTAGGTCAGAGTCAGCTGCTGCCCTGTGCCTACCCATATGGAGAGCCCCTCCCACATGTGTTCCTTGCACTCTTTTGGCTGGAAGGACATTGCATGCTTCTCAGTCTTCTACTCCTTAGGTTCTGATCTGACCATATGCAATGCAGTCAGTTTTCCTATCTTAGTTTGCCTCTTCTGGGCAGAGCCTTACTCTTCCAGCCATCTCTGGAATGACAGCCTGACCTAGGGCCAGGTGGCCCGGTGCTTTCAAGTCTCAAGGCCTGTACCACCCTCAGCTGCCCAGAGATGCCCACGAATCACAAGGATGCCACAGGCCCACAGTGTCTGCCCTGCTCTTCTTTTGCTGTGTGGGTTCAGGCCGTTCGTCTCTCAGACCTCTACAGCTGGGAGGAAAGAGAAGTTGGAGAGCTAACAGTCAACACCAGCCACCATCACCACCGCAGCGGCCAGGAAAGCTGGGAGAGAAGATTCCTGAGCTGGGTCTGGAAGGAGGAGCAGGAGCTGGTTCAGGAATCTAGGATTTGGCTAGAGCTGGGTAAAGGCTCAGCGGAGTGGGTGGGAGTTGTCCACCCACTATCCCTCATAGGCTGGCCCTTTTATCCTCAAGACCAGGGCCTGGTACTTGCTGAGATGCCCATACAGTATTGTTAAAGGCCTCTGGTACTTGCCTTGCCCCCCAGGAAGCTGTCTTCCATTCACTCCCTAGGCTTCATAGACTGTTGTTAACAGAAAAAGGGACCCTAAGTGTCCAGCCATCTGTCTACCCAACCAAAAGACACCAGGCCTCCCTTTTTCATTTGGCCCATATAACTCCTCTGTTCAGGAAGCCCACCATGACCTGACCTACCATACCAAACCACTGCTCTACCCAACCCTATCTGCTCCATCTCTGCACAGCCTTCTCTCCTTCCTCTTCCAACCGACTAGACAACACCTTTTGTGGGCCTTTGGTATGGTACGGCATAGTGTGGCAGTCACCTCTTTGCACAGCAGTCTCTGGGGTCAGGCACAGTATTTTTCATGTCCTTGTGGTTTGGCTGACATCCCAGTGAAGGGCCTATGTCTAAGGGATGGGTGACCTAGCCTCCTGCAACTGTGACACATTCCCTTACTCTTCCAGTCAGATTCTCCCCGACGTCATGCCTTGCCAATTGCCCACCAGGGGCTAGCTGTGGCCCCCACATAACCTCACAGTGGCATAAGTACCCAGCTTGGTACAGATGACTTCTGGATCATGTCGTCAGGCAGCTCTGTGTCCACTTCACATATGGACAGCAGACTAGAGACATTTAATGACAGCAAGTTCAAGATAACACGGCTGATAAACATGAGAGAAAGGATTTAAACCTAGGCCATTTGGCTCTCCCCAAGGCTTTGCCTTTGGTTTTATGGCCCCTTTCCCAGCCATATTCACAAGAAAGCAGGAAGATCTGCATTTGATGAAGTTATTGCTGACTCTAAAAGTTAACGTTCAACCTGGACAGTGGCTTTTCCTTGCACGAGAGCTTCCTTCTCTAACCAGCTCTCAGGGCTGCACATTTCCAAATCCCTGCAACAAGTCATCTAATCCTCCTGACTTCTTGAAGAGCTGGTTTATTATCCTGTTGGGAGGGGACTTCTAGGGCTGGGATGCCTTGCCTGTGGGGAACGCCTCTCTCTGTCACTATAAATGTCTTCAGAGGCCAAAGAGAGGCCTTCTGTGTCACCGCTCCCTCCCTAGCTGTGAGACTCCAGCTACTTCACCATGAGACTTCTAGCCCTTTCCAGTCTGCTCTGTGTGCTGCTCCTCTGCTTCTCCATTCTCTCCTCAGAAGGTAAGGCTGTCCTCTAGTCCCTGCGTAGTGATTCCATGGTCTGGCAAGGTTTCAAACAGGAACTAATGGGGCGCAGGTCCCGGCAGACAGTCCTGAACACTGGAAAGAACTATGCAGATACTCTATCCACCACAGTGCCCAACAGGTAGGGAGCTTGGGGACTTCAGGCTTTGTATCTTCTACGTGCAGTCCTGTATTCCTAAACATGCCGAGGGCATACTGTATAAACTAAGGGTTTGGCATGAGATGTATAAATTAAGGGTTTTGACACCAGATGTATAAACTGAGGGATTTGGTATCAGATGTATAAAGAGAGGACATGACCACTCCAAGGTATGGTTGAAAGTTTTTATAGTAGATATAAGGTAAGTACAGCCAGAAGCAAAGAGAGGAAGTAGAAAACTGAACATGACCAGCAGAATGGACTCGGTCGTGAGAGGAGAGATGGGAGAGTGAGACAGGAAGATAAAAAGAGTTCCCAACAAAGGAAACCAAGAGAGAGGAGGCCAAGAGAGGAAGACAGAGGAGAGTGCCTGGCTGAAATGGCAAGGTTACATGGAAATAAGAAGCTGGGGAGGGAAGCCCGTGAGCTGGAGGAGTTTAGGGTTGGGGGCAGGGTGAGAAGAACTGAGAGGAGTTGTTCTACTGAGAGAGCCTGGGGAAGCTGCATGTGCTTTGGTATGGGAATGGGCACCATGGACAGCCAGTTGTCTGAAAAGTAATAAGGAAATGGCTCCTTTAGTTGAAGAAAACATGCAATGGAATTCGGGGGAGTGGAGTTTCCTTTGTTACCTGACACCTGTATGAAGCTGCATGCTCACCCTGCAAACACAAATCCTCTCTGAGAGCTACTCCCCTGAGTCTTGACTGGGAAGTCAGGGAGTCTCTGTTGCCACTTGTGTTGTGTTGGGGACAAAGTAAGTGAACAACTGATCATCTGGACTTGAGTATCTCAAATCCTTATGAGAGGAAAGCTCCATGGGCAGGTGAAATGGGGTTATGCATGATAAGGGGATATGTGTGTGGGATGCTGCTGTGTGTTCAGATGTGGGGAACGTACATGATCTTTTTGTCCCTATAGAGACGAATATTTATATCTCCTGCCTTTAAGATTCATTTTATTTATATGTCTATGTGTGGATATGTCACACGTGTGCAGATGCCCTCAAGGGCCGGAAAAGGGTGCTGGATTCCCTGGTGTTGGAGTTACAGGTGGTTGTGAGTCACTTGAGTTCTTGGACCCAAGATTGGGTCCTCTAGAAGAGTGGTAAGAGCTCATAAAGCCTGAGTCACCTCCCCATCTCCTTACTATCTTTCTTCATTTTAAAAGCTGAGTGCCTCCAGCACTCAGGAGGCAGAGGCAGACAGATCTCAGTGAGTTCCAGGCCAGCCTGGTCTTTATAAAACAAGTTCTAGGACAGCCAGGAGGAACCCTGTCTTGAAAAACAAACAAACAAAAAACAAAAAAAAAAAGCTGAATATTGGAGCCTTTTTCTCTTACTTAACCTCCAATTAATTTTTTGTATCAATAGTTATGATGATTTTAACACTTAGACATAAAAGGTTTTAAAAAAAGAACACCCCTCACCATACTTTATCACTCAAAATACTGATGGTTGACCTTCGTCCTCCTGTACAGCATCATCTCTGAGTAGCAGGGCTACAGGAAGCCCTTTGTTCTGATGGAAGCCCTACCTCAATCCCCTTCCCCATCTCTTCCCAAACCCTGCCTGACCTCAGAAGCCCACCAAACATGACTTCTCCCCAGAGATGCTCAAGACCACTCCCACAGGGTAGTTAAACTGCCTCCCAGAAAACAGACATGTGGTTTTTCTGTCTCTCTTCCCAGTCTCCTCTCTGGGGGCGGGAAGATAATCCAGGAGTGCTTTACCCAGTAACCCTGGGCTTTTTCTTAATTTGGTTTGATTTGGCCTGATTTGGATTGCTGCCTTATAGAAGAGGCTTATGGGGTGCAGAAACTTTTCATACTTGTTTTTGGTTAGTTAGTTGGTTGGTTGGTTGGTTTCATTGCTCAAGTTTCTGTGGTGAAAAGGTCAGCACAGCCCACAGCATGACATTTATCAGACCACTATTTTTGGATTATTTCAAGGTCACCAATACAATTCTAATGGAAAATAAATGAGAATGAATGTCTTTGACCATAAACCTTCCCCCCATTCAGGACTCTGTCTGGGAGCTTCAGGTTATGGCATTACTAAAAAGACATGTGTTGCCAACCTATGAGTGTTCACCCATGAAGTCATGTGCTTGGACACACTATATTAAGCATACAGTCACAAAAGCTTTGTGTATACAAAATGTTTCCTGTATTGTTTTCTTAGACTACAGATCTGGATTATCAAGTCAGAATTCATGTCTCAGTGCAAAGACATTTCTCCTCAGTGCTATGCTTTTCTAAACAGCATTATGAAGAGGAAACATCCACAGGGCACAGTGACCTCCAACATTGTCTTTATCTCTGGAAAGTCACACAACATAGGCTACTTCTTCCCCAGCCCTCAGCCCACCTCATCCTGTTTGTTTGTTTGTTTGTTTGTTTTGGGCAGTGGTTGTTTGTTTTTAATAAATGTTTGTTTGTTTTGCTTTGTTTTATTTTTCAACACAGGGTTTCTCTAGAAAGCCTAGGCTATTTTTGCTCTGTAAACCAGTGTGGCCTCGAACTCAGGGATCTGCCAGCCTCTGCCTCCCCAGTGCTGAGACTAAAGGAGTGTGCTACTACTGTCCAGCTTTTAACAAATATTCTTGACCTCTGGGTCTTCTCAGTAGAAGCCCTCCCAGTCATATCCAGGTACAGATTGGCCTGATGGTGTCCCTGGCCCACTAATTGGAGAATCTGTACCCTTTTACTTCTCAGGGAAAAGGCATCCTGCCAAGATCCCAAAATCTTGCTGTAACCTGGTTCCTAGATCCAGACTGACAACCCAGAAAGGTAAGTAACCTCATCCTGTCTGGGCTGGGAGTGGGAAGATTTCTAGGGTGGCCATGGGACAGGCCAGATTTGTGATCTGCTCCAGCCAGTATCTTGTGACAAGCTCTAGTACAGATGACCCACAGTCAATCTCAGTCACAGAGGTTAGAGTTCTCTGAAGAGGCCATGACTTAGCCTTTAAAACTGAACATGTTCTGTCAAGAAAAAACTCTTAAGAAGGGCATAGGGCCCAGGCATGGTAGCACATAGCAATCCCAGAATTAGAGAAGCTAACAAAACATGATGATGAATCTTGAGACCAGCAAGGGCTTACACAATGAATTCAAGGCTCAGGGGCCTGTGATCTGGCTCAGTCAGTGGAAAAATGCTTGCTTAGAAAGCTTGGGGTCCTGTGTTCGATCCCTATTGCAAGAAAAAGAGAAGAGAGGAGAGATGTGGGGAAGCACCCATCCCTGGATGGGAGGCCTCATGAGAAAGATTAGGAACCCGACTACAGATGATAGAGAATGGGAAACTGGTACAGAGGAAACAGCAGGCATGAAGGTGTGGTGTGGGCAAGCAGGAGACACAGACAGGGGAGCTATAGGATGGGAGGTGCCCATTGGATCTGCAAACCATAGCCCACCTGGAGACCTGAAGCAGGACCTGCGTGAAGGCCTCCAGCCAGTGTGTGGAGTATGTGGGTACAGAGAACTCCAGGAGACAAGACAGTGCCAGAGATGTAGACAGGTTCACTGAGGCTCAGTTTGACACCAGCATGACCATGAGGCCTGAAAGAGCCAAGCTGCCTCCTCCCAGACCTGGGGCACCTGACAATAGGTAGTGACAAAGATAGGCCCAGGTTCAGATCTCAAAGCACACAAATCCCACCAATGGGACTCCAGGCCAGCAGCAGGCCAAAGCTCTGAGCTGCTGGCCCAGGGTGGGGGGTTAGGATGGCTGGAACTTTGCAACTTTTGTACAGAGAGTCCCGGAGCTTAGAGCAGGCAGAGACCTGTGGGAAGGCAGGCTGCAGAACTCAGAGCAGACATGGCCTGACTTGAACTTAAGGCCTGTGTCTCAGCTCTCCATAGCCCCAGCGCTAATTCCTGGGAGCCCAAGGCTCCAGCTCCCCGTGTTGCTACAAGTAGCGGCACCTGAAGCCCATGACCAGCTACCAGGGGTGCTGTCTTCCAAGGACTTCCTGTCTTCCTGTGAATGAAGAGGGGGACAGAATTAGGAAGACAGGATAGCTCCAACCTTGGTACCCCTGAGAGGTTGACAGCCCCTCCTCCACACTGCCATCACACCCAGTCAGGGCTGGGTAAAAATAACCACTTCTCTCACACATGCCTTGTGAATAACCAAGTGTGAGGCACCCGCCTAGGCAAGGTGGAGGGTGAGCACTGGCTGCCAGCAGCTCTGCTTCCCATAGGAGCTTGTGAAATAAGGTGCAAATGTAGGGGAGAGAAATGCCAGCTCCCCGCTAAGGATGGCTTGCTGGAACTTGTCCTCACCTCTAGCCCCTCCCTGCACAGATGCACAGAGGCAGGAAAGAGAAACTGGGGGAAGGAGGGCTGCACACACACACTACACATACGCATATACCCACACAATCATACAGACGCAAATGCAAGTACATGCATGCAAACACCTGCACACCACATAATTACACACTACACACACAAACCTACACACACCATACCACATCACACACATACATACATACACATACTATATATCACACATCTAGAGTCACAGACACAAATACATGTGAATATACCACTTACTATATATATATAGCCACAAATACTATACACATATAGACATACAAATACATGCATATACACACACATATATACACAACTATATACAGATATGTACACCACATGCGCACAAACATACCTACATGTCACACGCAGACTTAGGCACATAAATGCACATATAGACTATGTACAGAGAGGCATGTATAAACACATTCACCACACTCTACACACAGCTCCTAGAAATGTGGAACATGGCCAGGTACACTCCTTGTGTCCAATACAATAACAGCCTTTTGTTGAGTGCACAATTCTATGGGAGAATGAGCTAAGTCAGGGATCTTATATTGAGACTGGATTTCCATTTGAGCATATATTTCAAAAATTCCATGGCAGAATTCATGAGCAACTTAGAACAAGAAGACTTAATTAGGCATCTTTGCTGGACTTTAAAGGCACATAGTTGCCTTTAAAGCCTCAGACCTACTCCAGGGAGTTCTTGTCACAATTATACAGATTGGGGAACTGAGGCTCAGAAGGACCCAAAAGCAGAGCTAAACACCAGTGTCTGTGGGTCCCTTGCACTAGAACAGACAACCTGGTCTCTGGAGGGAAGTTTTCTGCAGAATGTGAGCATGAAACCTCCTGGAAGGGAAGTGCCCTGTTGGGGGGGGGGGTGTCCCAGCTCCACCACCTGCTGGCCCTGTGCTCCTGAGCAGGCTCCTCCTCTGTAGAAAGTATGTGGCTGCAGGATCAAGCTTGCTGGTATTGAGAAGTCAGTAAGGTATGTTCACAGAGCACACAGCATCGGGTCAAGCCCATAACACCCTATAAACCTGTCTTGCTGTCACAATGGAGGAGGCTGGGCTTCCCCGGCAGCTGCACCCACCCCAGAGCCCATATGTAATGTGTATATTTGTGGATGGAGTTACACGGCACATAGATGTTGTGTATGCTGTATTTGTATACGTATTTGTGTGTGTGTGTGTGTGTGTGTGTGTGTGTGTGTGTGTGTGTGTACCTCTCCTTCCAGCTTCTCCTTTCAGTCCTGACTCTTCACTGCTGCTGATTACCCAACACCTAACCCAGAGAACATGTTTGCCCAAGCTTGGTGCTTCCACCCAGAGTCTCCTGGGACAGACCCTAAGATCCAGAGAGAAGAAAAGAGAAGATGAATCAGGGTGTTGGGCAATCAACACAGGATTTCAGGGTGCTTTGTGTTCCCGTAATCTAGTCTCCTGTACCTGCTTCACAGGCACGAGAGCAGGGCCTCCTCCACTTTCCACGAGGAAGGAAACTGATGCCCGCTGAGACAATAGAGGCACTCAGAGTGGCTGCAGCTCATGCCAAACCTTTCCTGAGCTCTGCTTTGGGTCTACCTGCTGGGCTAGGCCCACAGAATGACCCAATGTGCAAGGCATGGGATTCTGGGTGGAAGTGACAAATACATCTTTGAAAGTTAACAGGATAAATGACTAGCAGTCTGGCTGAAGTGAACGCACTTACCAGTTTACTAGAAGGAGATGGGACAGAGTTTTCTTAAAGCAGGCTTACAAACTGTAGAGCGAGCTATGTAGCAACACTGTCCAGGCAGCACCTTTGAAAGGAACATTCAATACACTGACACAGACAATGGTCTGAGCCAGACTCTTAGCTTCTTAGATCCCACCAGATCAAAGTCAGGAGCGAGGAGCCTTTGTGAAGCCATCTTCTGTCCATGTGTCACGAGGTCACCAGGGGATGCTCCTGCGAGGCCATGTGGACCCGAGACAAGCCCGGGTCCTGAGGATTTGTGCCACACTCCCTGTTTCAAAGCTCAACAAAATGAGTTAATCCACAGGGGCAGGCTCAGGGTAGAAGTCTGCAGGACCACCCCCCTCCCCCGACACACACACCACCACTGCCCACCATGTAGCTGTCTGTCTTTAAAAAGGGACTTAACTACAGTGGTAAAGGTCACCCACTGGGGAAGAAGGGCCTATTGGTAAAATTAATGTGTAAGAGTGAGTTTTAATTGTTTTTTGCTCCTTCTCTTCACCCTATTCTATCCTCTTCACTTTGCCTTCCCATGCCCCTCCTTCTTCTCTGCTGTCACTCATCCCCAGGAAACCACCTGAGGCACTGCAAACCATGCAGAAACAAGCCACCATTCAAGTCATGGGTGGTGCCTGGTGCTCTCCCACAGGTATAGAGCTCCTGAAGCCCGGCTCCACCCAGATGAGACCTTCATGCCCAGCTGTGGAGACACCAGAAGCCTTGACTTGCCCCCTGCCAACTTTCATGGTGGCAGTGAGCTGTGATAGCGAGCTGGGAGGTTTCACTTCAGACATCCAGGAACAGTCCAAAATTCCTAGACCTGGTTCCAACGGTGCCACCAACCTTCAGAGTCACTGTGAAGCCCACATGTCTTCATGGCTCCGCAAGAGTGAAAGTCAAAGATTCCTCCTGTGGGAGCTACAATGCCAGAGATTTCCAAGCTGGCCAGAGTGCAGAATAGCAAGACCTCAGTGCGATCAGCCAGGACTACAGCACCACGGGCAGCCACAGACAGCCTCAAATTCCTAGCCTTTAACCAATGGTCTCTGGACCAACTCCTGTAACTTCCTAATTACGTCACCAGGAGAGCACCCAAAATAATAAATAATAAATTGGCTATACATGGAACATCCTTGTCTGAGAAAATAATGTGGCCTGAAGTACAGTGTTATGCTAAAAGGAAAGTGTCTGGAAAACCTTGGTGTCTACTCCATCACAGGACAATCCGACAGTAAGAAAGAGACAGTAGTTAGGTGTTTGGGTCCCACATACCAGGACACAGAGCCTAGTCTTGCCCAGGTTTCTCTGTAGGCTTGACAGTTCAATTTTCTGTAAAACAGAAATGACTGGAAGGATCTACTTAGGAGCAAGCAGATAGTGATAGGGTCCCTGCAAAGTACTAAACTTAGAAAGGCCCAGCAATCCACCCACCCTGGAGCAGTGTTTATCTCCACAGTGAGCAAAGAGCTCAGAGGAGACAGGTGGCTCAGGTCTAAGAGGCTTGTCTCAGTAAAGCTCCCTCTAATCGGATCCTCCCAGCAAGGTGAGAAGCCCCCTTTCCTGTATTACTCCCAGGCCTGAGTGAGAACACCAGGGCCATCAGGTGTGAGGCTGATAGGCAGGGCATCCCTGAGGACAGCCATGCCCAGGCAAACCAGAGCTTGTGGCTTGTCAAGGGCCAACGTTCCACCTCCCTTTCATAACTGTTCACTCACTCACTCCTCCGCTTACCATTCCCACGGAGAACAGTGGTCAGACTCTGCCCTGGGTCCCAAGGTTCAAATAACATGGTTCTCTGACACCTGAGAGACTGCCATTGCTGCGTAAGCACAAGGTGAAGAGCAGAAGGTGAAGTGTAAGAATAAAGAAAAGGGGGGGCTGGAGAGATGGCTCAGAGGTTAAGAGCACTGTCTGATCTTCTAGAGGCCCTGAGTTCAATTCCCAGCAACCACATGGTGGCTCACAACCATCTATAATGAGATCTGGTGTCCTCTTCTGGCATGCAGGCAGAACACTGTATACATAATAAATAAACCTTTTTTTTTTTATTTTAAGAGTAAAGCAAAGAAGATAAGTAGCTGAGGTATGAACTCAATGAGAGTCAGATAGAATCCCAGCTAGAGAGGGATGTGCTGTGCATGGGAGAGTTGGTCTATGCGCTGTGGCGTATGTACTTCACTATGCATGGTGTTGGTGTGGTATGTAAGTGTAGAGTGTGTATATGGCCCTGTGTGTTTTAGGATGATGTAGAGGTAGGAAGGTTTGAGAATTGGAGCAGAATTCATTAACTAGATAACTGTGTTGTGGGCCAGAAGAGAAGCAGAAAATGAGAAGGACTCAGCATGTCCTTGGATTTGCCTTGAGAACAGGAAGGATAAGAATGGGGTAGAGCAGGAGAAAACGCAGGTAGCAGCAGCTAGAGTGAGCTGAGGTGGCAGAAATACAGAAGGTAGGAACAGGCTTTATGGTGGCAGTGGTGTGGTTTCATGCTTCCCAAGCTTCCTGGGCAGTGGAGGATGTGTCCACAGTCCATTCGTGGTACTTTCAGACCTTATTAGGAGCTCCTTGTGTCTGAAACTTCTACCTCATTGACAATGGGAGGTCTGGTAGCTTCTCTCTCCCATCCTTATATGCCCTCCATTCTCCCTTGAAAAAGGCAAAGAAACACATGGATAAGACTTTACACATGTACTTGGGTCTACCAGGAGAAAGAAAGATAAGAGTCCAAGGACAAAGCCTGTGCCATCCTGAAAAGGGCACAAGGAAAGCACACGTGGAAGCCTCAGGATCTCTGAGGGAAGGGGGACAGGTTAGTTAACATTAATAAGTAATAGAGGGACACAGCTGATCCTTGGAGAAGAGAGCAGCTCTTGGGACAGGGAGTTGTAGGGACTGCAGTATCCCAGCTCAAAGCTACTTCCTGCAAAAGAGTACTATGAAGGTCAGCCTTCTAGGGACACCAGCCCCAGAGGAGCCCAGGTCATAAGGACTTAAAAAGGAACTACAATCTGGCACCCGCTCCTCCCCACCCCAACTCATACCTACCCTATTGGTGAAATTATTAAGGCCACTCCACGTAGTTAAAAGGGAGATTTATTTAGTGTTGTAACTTACAAATGAAGGGATAGGTAGGTTGCAGGGTCTGGGAAAGATGCAGCACAGTCCGGCAGTGCTCTCTGGGGAACTCTGCTCAGTCTATCTCCAGCGTCCAGGGTCCAGGAAACAAGAGAGGGCAGCGCATCTGGATCTCGGGTCTTCAGAGCCCTCTCTTGGCTCTGCCTTGTAGGCGTGATAGTTACTGAAGCTTCAGTGGGGGTTGGAACTTCCAGACCAAAGCTGGAATGGCTACCCACTACACTACCCCACATATGTCCTTTCCCCAGGGAATAAAAGAAATCTCAAGTCTGGTTTCTAGCTGGAACTTAGCTCACTATCAGGCCTCACCAAGGCCCATCAACCCAGGAGGTGGGTGCTGATCCCCATAGACCAAGCATCTCCTTCTTTCACTGGCTCCCAGCATCAGTACCACGGGCTTTTAAACATTTCCAGCAGTGAAGAGCTTTGTTCACAAAGGGCAGACAGGGAAATTAATGAATGTAGTTCCTCATGCTTAGGGAGAAAACCCAAGCATATAGAAGTGACTGTAAAATAATAAGACTACAAGTCACATATTGATTGCCTTTTTTAGCTCCTTGAAGAATCTAGGCATGTTTAGAGGATAGAGTAGGGTTATTAGAAGAAGTGTATGATTTCTGTGGTAACTAAAGGAGTCCATGGTCCTTGAAGGGGTGGGACACTTGGAGCAGTTGATAGAGCATGAACGTCTGAGACAGATTTGGGGATCAAGCAATGGCTCTGTCACACATACATTTATGCGATATTGGATGAGGTCAGGTGACTTCTCAGATCCTCAGTATTTCCATCTGTAAAATACTGTAAATTACCCATCACCTCTCCCAGATTATCTGTGTGTCAATGGTCATCGGGAACATGAGCCTTGATAGCATAGTGAGCACCTGCCACAGTAGAGGGAGACTGGGAAGCCTGGCCCACTTCCCTTTTGTGTGTTCATGATGGACATGTATATTTACATTGAGAGATAAGGTCACATGTAGATGAGGAAATTCACATGCAGATGGTGTGTGTGTGTGTGTGTGTGTGTGTGTGTGTGTACACAAAGGGGTCTGCAAACAGAGTAGAACTCATATGATTGTAGATAGCTGTGGGAACATGTATGAGGGAAAAGGACTGTGGCTTAGCATGCTCTGCTACAACCTGTGGGTTGTGACCCTTTTGGCAAACCTCTGTATCCAAAAACTATTTAATTATGATTCACAACAGTAGCAAAATTACAGTTAGGAAGTAGAATGAAAATAATTTTATGGTTGGGGTAACAACATGAGGAACTGAATTAGAGGGTCCCAGCATCAGGAAGGTTGAGAACCACTGTTCTAGCAGATCAGATGAAGGTAAAGAACTTGTGCTGACATGTTGGAAGAGTGACCTGGAGCGCACATTCATGACAGGCTGGCAGGTGACATTCTAAGTCTTGTTTATCAAGAACTGGGCCAGCGGCTATAAATCCATCAGAGGAAGAGCTATCAGAACCGGAATTAAAGACGACCTAATTTGGAAGGGCATACAAGGAGGATAAAAGCTCATGAGTCACCCTGCAGAGGTGATGGCCATATGGGGGTCAGGGTAAGTGATGTATGTGAAGCTGCCCAAGGTGACAGAGTAAGAATCAAGCCCTGAATTCCACAGCAGATGATCCCCCCCCCCCAGATGCATCAAACCAAACCCTCCAGGTAGCATCCAGACTTTCTACACTGTAAGGTCAAGATTATGGTACCCAACAGAGTCAACAGGAAAAGCTGCTGTTTTCACGTGTATTGAGGACAGGGCTACATCTGACCATCTCAGGTAGCCCACTCCCCTGTAAACTGAGATGTTCCTGATTTTAGTATTAAAAGTCTTGCATTCCTGGAAATTCCTAAGTTGTAGGTAAAGTCATGCAGATGAATGGCAGCCCTTCTAGCAGATCTTGTACATTTGTGGGCAGGGAAGCCTCTTTAAGGAAAAGAACATTAGGGTATAAGTATGAAATTACAGTTCTGGAAGGACAGGTGAGTGATTGAAGGGCCTGAAGTTGAAAGCTTCAGTAGCTTTATGACTGTGTACCTAAAATACAGAGAGTTTCAACTTGAAAGATAGTACAAACCAGATATAACTCCAACCTCTGCCCCTCATTGACTGGGTGAGCCTATGTAGTGGTTTAAATGAAAATGTCCCCTATAGGCTCATAGGGAGTGGCACTATTAGGAGATGTGGCCTTGTTGGACTAGATGTGATCTTGTGTCACTGGGGTTAGGCTTTGAGGTTTCAGAAGCTCAAACCAGGCCCAGTGTGCTGTGGGATGTCTTCCTGTATGGTGTGGATATGTGTGGCTCCCATTAGCTAATAAATAAAGCAGCACTGGCCTATGGCAGGGCAGGATGGAGCCAGGCAGGAAAATCCAAGAGAGACAGTGAGAGGAGAAAGGAGAGGAAGGGAAGACGCCGAACTGCAGTCCAAGGAGCAACATGCCATGAAACATCTGGCAATACATAGATAAATAGAAATGGGTTAATTTAAGATGAAAGAGCTAGCTAGCAAGAAGCCTGCCATAGGCCATACAGTTGGTAATTAAGATAAGCCCCTGAATGATTATTTTATAGGCGGCTATGGGACCTTGGGGCAGGGTGGGACCGGAGAAACTTCTGCTATACCAGTGTCACTCTTTTCCTGCTCCCTGCCAATCCAGATGTAGAACTCTTGGCTCCTTCTCCAGCACCATGTCTGTCTGCATGCCACCATGCTTCCTGCCATTATGACAATGAATTAAACCTCTGAACTGTGAGCCAGCTCCAGTTAAATGTTTTCCTTTATAAGAGTTGCCATGATCATGGTGTCTCTTCACAGCAACAGAAGCCCTAACTAAGACAGTCTACGTAAGTTTTTTTCTTGGCTTTAAAACTTTCCTCTGTAAAACATGGGCAATCATACCAGAAAGACTGGGCAGGCTAAATGAGAGACATGGTTGAGAGTGTACACACGCGCGCACACGTGCACACACACACACACACACACGTTAGGCAGGCATGTGGCCTATACATCTTCTCTGTCCCTCTCCAGTGCAAGTCCCTTGATTGAATGGACTGACAGTAGAGAAGTCAGAGGCCTGAAGGAGCCTCTTAGGAAGGAGGTGGTAGACAAGATTCAGAGAAAATCAGATCTCAGCACATCAGAAAGACACCTGCTTGAGGAACCCTTACATCAGAGCAAGCTCCAGCAAAGCTATCTTCCACACTCAGTGTGGGACCTGGCTTTGTCCTAGGATTTGGAAAAGCGAAGAATCAGAAGTACCTGTGTAATGTGCTGTGCACATTCTCAGCCAAAGGCCCACCAGAGTCCACACAAAGGCCTTTGGTCAGACTTACCCGGAATTTGCCGCACTTCCTAGGTGTCCTGATTCAGCCCCACCCTGCTGCTCTCTGAATCCCTGGTCCTTGCTAAGAGTTGATCACAGAGGCCTGCCCCAAGGGGTATAGGTGCTCTGCTTCCTTGAAGTACCCTGGAAAGGGAGGATGCCGAGAGCTCCATGGAACACACAGAGGGTCTCCTTTGTATCAGGGCACAGCATCCCATGGGCAGCTTTGAAAGCAAAGTGGTTTCAAGTTTTGCCTTACTTCTCACCTCAGCTGATGAATGACCCAACACGGAGAAGGGTACAGGGGACATCTCTGCTCACACTCTAGTGTCAGAGATGGAGGGTCCAAGCCAGGAACGCTCCTGGGCTTTCCTGTTCCTACTCTGTTCCGATAGTATCCTCTCTACTCTTGCTCTTTGGTCTAACTCAAAGCTAAAGGGCCTGTTTGAATTGCCAAGACAATGCCGCTTTTCAACACCCTTTCTTTCCCTCCACGCCGCCCTGGAAGAGGCTGGGCTGTTTTCCTGCTCACTATTTTATGTTCATGAATGCTTTGATTAGAGAGGTCTGACCCCCTGAAAGCCACAAAACAAAGTTAAATAAGGAAGGAAAATTCCTGCGCAGCCGGAGCCCCACCAAACCACGGGAAACCCTGAATTTCTTGTGGCTTGCTCAAGGTAGTCTGGGGCAGGCACACAGTCCCTCTGCAAAGCCCCACCTCTGCACCTGGCGCTCCTGAGTTGCTAGGGCACAGAGGGCGTGGTAGGAGGGAGGCAGTCTTGTCACGCCCTCCCGCCCGCCCGCTTCTCTAAGCTGGTCCTGGTAATTGGTCTCATTAGTTGTCTGACCGGAGCCATCCAACGGTGCAGATCCCGGAGCGCTGTCATCCGCTTAGCGCCCTCGCAACACCCGCGCTCCCTCCCTGCCACCGCTGCCGCCGCCGCCGTCACCTGCATCGTCGCCTCTGCCCTCCTCCCGCGCCTAGGGCATGCTCCGAGGTCCAGCACCCGGCCCCGGCAGTGGCCAGGCTCTCGACCAGTCTGCAGAGACATGAGGTGCTGCCCGCGGGCCGCCCTGGTCCTGGGGCTGCTGCGCATTTACCTGGGTGAGTGGCAAGGGCCCAGGAGGATGGGTGTTGGCGCTTCCTAGGGAAACACGGAGACTGAGGCTGCACTATCCAGTTGCAGACTATGGGAAGAGGGCAGCCAGCCTTCCATGAGCGAGGCAGAGCGATGGGACACTCCCTGGGTGCTTCTCCAGAGGCTGAGAGCCAGCATCCCCACAGACTGGGATGTTTTGGCTCCTTCAAACTCGAGCTGGGAGAATAGGGGGCTGATTTGCTGGCTGCCCTGGCAAGGCAGGAAATGTGACCTTGGGCGGCACACTACCCCTCTTCGAGCTCTTTGATGGGGTGGGATTGTCCTTCACCTTGATTCTAGGTGCCTGAGATAAAAGGTGTCCCTGCAAAGCTTGAACCTAGCCCAAGCATACCGTCACCAGGTACCCCAGGGAGGAACTCCTTGCAGGGAGACAGAACCCCTCTCTCATTAGCTGGGTCCAGACAGGTGATTTTGCTGGTGTGAAGCTCCCTCGAGGTTTCTATTTGTCTTCATTCTTTTAGCCCAGGCCAACTTTGCCCCTCACTTCTTTGACAATGGAGTGGGCAGCACCAACGGCAACATGGCACTGTTCAGCCTCCCAGAAGACACTCCTGTAGGTAAGAAAGTAGCCTTGGCCGCTGCATCCCCGGTCTCTGAGGGAGTTTTCCCCAGGGGAAACTCATCTCCCCAGAACTCAAGGGCACGACTCATGACTCCTCGCAGCCTATGGCATGCTCATGTCGCACGGTATGGGCTCCCATGGGTACTCTGTTTGTGCTCTGAATGCCCCAGGGTAATAGCAAGGAAGGAGGTCATTGCTGCTATGGTGCCCTAAACTGGACCCCTCCGAGAGACCAGGATGAAGACCCAAAGATGGGGGTGGGCTGACTCCCTCTGGAGCATAGTTGTGAGGAGCTTGCTGCTTCTTAGGGTGTGACCTTGGGCAAACATATCTACCTCCACAAGCCTACTTTAAAGCCACCCAAGAATAACCAAGAGATGTGCAGAGTGGTGGGCAGAAGGAGAGAGGGAAGGTTAACACCCTGTACTTCACCTTGTCCAGGTTTACCTAGCTCCTGGGAAGAGAGCAGAAAAACATAGGTGCCAGAACTCAGAAGTCCCCTAAGAGTCAGTCCCTCCTCCAAACAACTATGCTTTACTCCACTTGGCTCCTGATCCCAGGGACCCCTCCAGCTTCCACTTCCCAGAGGGAATTCATTCCAGGCAGAGGGAAAGTCACTGCAGTTACACACCTCCTCTCCAGGCTGTATTACAGATCGCCATCTGTAAAGTGGCTGATAATAACATCTGATAACTTTAGAGAATTAAGATAACATAGGAAGCAGCCAGCAGGGGTGAGGCCTGGTTGGGCTGTCGCCATGGCACTGAGTATTTACAGCGGAGTCTCTAGCTCTGAGCATCCGATATTTTCAGGAAAAGCTGGGTCCCAGGTTCCAGATATTCCCTTTGTCTCCTTCCAGGTTCTCACGTGTACACCCTGAATGGGACCGACCCCGAGGGAGACCCTCTCTCCTACCACATCAGCTTCGAGCCCAGCACTAGGAGTGTCTTTTCTGTTGACCCCAGTTGTGGAAGCATCACCCTGGTGGAAGAGCTGGACAGAGAGGTACAAAGAAGTACAGGAGAAAATTGGGGCTACGGCTTGCTTAGTACTCAGAACCTCTGTGCTGCTCTCTGTGGGAGAGGGGATGAGGGAAGGGGTGATCTCTACACTTCAGCTCTTCCCCTAGACCAGTCACATTAGCAAAGATTTCTTTATCCTCCCAGGGTGAACAGTCACAATCCTTCAGTGGCAGCTCTCAGCCTTGCTTGTCTTTAAAGCACATTCAACTAACAAGCAAAGCAAAACAAAATCAGTACTTGGGAGTTTCTGAAAGAGCCCCCCCCCCTTAAAGTAGGTTTTTAAGCCTGACCTTGGAGGAGCCCCACACACCACAGGGACTTCCACAGGCGAGGCTAGACTGAGAGAGTGCATCTGAGTTTGGGACACCCTGGTTCTGGGTACTTCTGAACCGTGGAATGATAGAGCATACATACATAATTCAGCCTTGGTCCTGGGGCTACAGCTATTTCTGGTTCCACAGCAAAACCCACTAACCACAGGTGAGTGGAGGGGACAGGAGGGGGGCTGGGGGGACGACTGCACTCAGCACAGTGGTGAGGATTTTGAAGTGGAGGCAGACTGCTGCCAGCACACTGCCCTGCATACCTATGGATCTGGTGACCTCCTCAAAATGCCAGCAAGTCTTTGGAAACACTTGGGACACCATTAACACGGACCATTGCCAAACCCTGGACTTCAGAGAGGTGCAGAGAAATAAGGGAGGGGAGGGGAAAAGAGAAGTGAGGAAAACTCCTCTCTTGGGTATACCAGAGTCACCCCCTCCCCCTTCTCTAGCAGGGCAACATCTGTTGGGGACACAAGGAGCCCTCTGGATCTATAAGAACTCTGGACACACATAGCCCTCCCAAATAAGGTCTCAAGCCTGGCGGGAGGGAGCTTCACAGGCCTTGCACACTATCACAGTCTTGTTCGGCTCCTGGGCTCCTTAAAACAGTCTTCTCTGATGGGGCCACAGCTTAGCACAGCCTCCAGTCTAAGCTGCTCCCAGCTTCTCGCTCAATCTTTTTGCTTCACAGAAGGAAGATGAGATCGAAGCCATCATTAGCATTTCCGATGGCCTGAACCTGGTAAGTCAGCCTTTATCATCTATGCCTGAACGGGGCATGGTTCCTCTTCCAGCTGTGGCACTCCCTGAACAAAACAAGCCAGGGACCGTGCAGGCCTGCCCAAAGCGCCCACATCTAAGGGGCACAGTCAGGCCATAGGTGAAGGAAGAAAAGGGATAAGCAGAGAGCAAGGCTTCGCTTCACATGGGTCTCACCTACACCACACATCTTCTCAAACCTGTCTACTCATTGCCCATCTGCCAGCTTCTGCTTCTGGCTCCTGGCCCGGGGGTGCCAGGTGTTCTCCCTCACTTCTCCTCCACTCCCACAGCCACTACTTTCTGCCTGTCACTTCGGTGCTGACATGATTACAACAGGCCCCAGGGGCTCCCTGACCACCCAATCTGCATTCAGAGGGCTGTCAAGGCTTTCACTGTCTGACATAGACCTGGCCGCTCTCCAGGTGTGAAAGCACTGACAGCTGGCCCTCCCCTCCCTCAGGATGAAATCCAAGTTGCCCTGCAAGGCCTCCCTGTCAGGTACCATCTGCCTCTCCTAACTCTTCTCCCCCATCCATCCTGCCAACCATCCAGACAGACTCTCCGTCTGTGCTCTGAATTCCTTTTGTGTCCATCTCCTCTTGGCTTTGCACATTGACCCCAGATTCCCAATTCATTTCTGCCTCTTCCCTCTGACAAACTTGCACAGGGTTGATACCTCTGGTCCCAGAGGCTCCCAGGTGTCCACCACCACAATTCAGGATACTTGCAGGACCTCTGGCAGAAGCATTCAGCATGAAAGACACATTGGTAGGGGTCATGGGCAAAGACTTTCTCAAGTGTTTCTATTTAGAGCATTGCTCCTTGGACTTGTATATTACATCGCCATTCTAATGGTGTATCTCTATGTGCTGATTTCTCCCCATGTCTAAGCCACTGTGGTCCCTGAAAATCCCCATCAAGTGTCCCTCTGTCTCTAGAGTGAAACAAAGTGCTTGTCATCAAAGGGTTGCTGAACAATATTTATTGCATGAATAAACAAAAGCAGGATGGAAAGGAGGAGAGAGAGGGGGAGAGGGAGAGAGAGACAGAGAGAGCAGAGAGAGAGAGAGAGAGAGAGAGAGAGAGAGAGAGAGAGAGAGAGAGAGAGAAATAGTAGAAAACATCTTTTTAATAGTAGGCCATCTTTTTAACCTCCCAAGAAGGTCTTCCTGCTCCGACTCCTGACTCTTCTACTCCTCAGGTGGCAGAGAAAGTCGTGATACTGGTGACAGATGCCAATGATGAGGCGCCAAGGTTCATCCAGGAGCCTTACATTGTCCTGGTTCCAGAGGTGAGTGAGGGGCCCCATGCAGGGACAAAGCTCTCATTTGGGTCCCGGCCTGATCCCAAGGCTGCCCTATGACTTGTGCAGAGGACCAGAGCCCTGGGTATAGTACAGCTATCTGTTACTCACTGCAACCGCTTGCTATTTTCACCATAACTGTAAATGCCTGCTTATTGTAGAAATGTTAAATGCATTTTCAAGTCATTCTCACGCTCCTACTTTGAGATCTCACTAAATTTTGTTATATTTCCTTTTAATATTCTTAGGTGTGGTTATAAGGTTTTTATTCTTTTTGTTTGATAATTGTGATTCTTAAAATATGCTCTCTGTATCTTGTTTCTTCATTTCATTACAATGTAAGAATTGTGTTATTTTGTTCCTTCATTGTCAAGCTTAGGCAATTAGCATCATTTTGATAGCTTCTATCAAGTGAACAGCCATCATACACTGATGGAACCCAAGAATCCCTTATATTTGGATATTTAGGCTTTAAATTTCTACTGTCACAGAAAACATCAACCTTTAAGCACAGCTTTTAAAATATTCACTTATTTATTGTATGTGTATGTGACTGTGTGTGTACCACATGCACACACAGGCCAGAAGAGGGGGTCAAGTCCCCTGAAACTGGGACTACAAATGGTTGTGAGCTGCCATGTGGGTGCTGGAAACCGAACAACAAAGGTTCTAAACCACTGAGCTATTTTTCCAGCCCCACACAGACATGTTTTTCCCCTTTAATTTTCTTTTTGTTGTTGTTGTTCTTCTTTTTTTTTCAAGACAGGGATTCTCTGTGCAGCCCTGGCTGTCCTGGAACTCAATCTGTAGACCAGGCTGGTCTCGAATGCAGAGATCTGCCTCTGCCTCTCAAGTGCTGAGATTCAAGGAGTACATCACCACCGCTGGGTTTCCACTTTTAATTTTGATTGTTTTTGAGCTAAATATGGTGACATACATCTGTAGTCTTATTACTCGGGAGGCAGGAGTGTCACCAAAACCAAACGGTTCTGGTTTTGTTTTTGAGACAGCTTCACTATGTAGAAAGCATGGCTTTGAATTCTGTTCTTCCTATCTCCACCTGAGATGCTTAGTGTCCAGGCTGGGGGTACAGTTCCATGGAAGGAAATTTGCCAGTAATGCTTGGAGCCCTGAATTTTCCCCCTATAAAAAGAATCCATAAGATAGAGTGAAAAAAAAAATGAAGTTACTGTACTGATTTGCTCACATGAAGTTTTTATTACTTGTTTTTATGAGCATAAGTATTTTCCCTGAATGCATATCTGCACCGCATGTGTGCAGTGCCCGAAGAGACCAGAGTTACAGATGGTTGTGATCTGCCACGTGGGTGTGGAGAACTGAACCCGGGTCCTCTGAAAGAGCAGTTGTCACTCATTTCTTACCTTACCAAAGTACTTTACTAAAAGGTCGCTTTGTTTGTCCTCTGCTCTATGATGCAAGAGAGCAACTGTCTCCATCCTGATGTTTGCTAAGGGGTCACTCGGAGAGTTTAGTGGGTAAAGGTATTTGCCAACAAGCTTGACTATCTGAGTTTGATCCCCAAGACCCACAAGGTGGAAGGAGAGAATCTGACCCGCATACAAGAGGCTGTACGCACACACACACACCTCAAAAAACAGGTCTTCTACATCAGTGGTGAAAGATACTCCATTCTTGCTGTAAACTGTTCTCTGGTGGTCCTGAAAATGCCCATGTTTATGGGCTGTGTCATTGTTGGTAAATTACAATTTCATATTTAAATCCTTTAGCTCTTAGTTTTTGCTAAGTCTAGTTTTAGGCCTAGTTTGTGCCTCTCACTCTCCCCTTTAGGACAGCCTCTCTCTTCTTGCCCTCCCCCTTTCCCTCCCTTTTCCTTGTATCCACTCCCTCAGCTCCCATCTGTCCCTGTCCCTCTCCATTCTTGTTGCTGAGTGCTTTGTCACCACTGTTCAGTCACCCTGTCGATCCCTCTGTTCCATGGCCCCCATGCCTCTGCCTCCCACATCGTCTTGTCATTGACACTGACCCTTCTCTGTGACCCCTCAGAACACACCTGCTGGGAGCAGTATCTTTAAGGTCCATGCGGAGGACAAGGACACAGGCTCTGGAGGGAGTGTCACCTATTTCCTACAGGTAAGATAGGACACACAGATGCAACCAGGGCCTTGAGATGGAGAGGACACCTGGATGTCCTCCATTTCCATCACCAGCTAGCATGTCCCCCATGCCTGCCAGTGTCTCTGTTCTCAAGGGTACCCCACAGGGATGAAGATCAGAAGGAGACAGGAGACTTTGCCCCCAATAGCCCATCTTGGCTTCCTCTGAGTTGGCCTAGAGCCCCCCCTCTAGGATTATTAGACCCTTGGCTCTCTACTTCCCCCACCCTTTCCCCTAAAGAAGTTCTGGACAAGTAGCACCCACGCAGGATGCAAGAAATCCATTTAGGACTCAAACAGTCATTAGGAAAAAGAAGAGAAGAGAAGAGACTATGCCAAATAAGAGAGCTGGGGTGCCCCAGCCCCCTCTTTCATCCCTCTATGCTGTGCTGGCAAAGATGGGGGCCTTCTCCCCTGAACCGCTGCCTTCTCCTGCTCTCCCAGGAGCCGCTGTCTACCCTCGAATGGCAATGGCTGCTGTTTTTTGCAGCACATCCTATTCTTTCCATATTTGCTCACCTGCCCTCAGATTCTCAAGGCAATACAGCCTTGTGGCTAGCACTACAAGTTCTAGAGAAATCCTCTGGACTCATAAGAACTAGAGAAGAACCCTTCCCCTCAAACACACACTGACCACTCATGTTCCTTCAACACGTTCCTTAACTCTTCTGCTGGGAGTGAGAAGCATTGCTTATTCAACCAGCATGAGGCTTAAATGTGTAAAGCTCTGATTGCAGTATCTAGAGTCTATTTCCCGACCTTCCCCAACTGGAAGAGCCCCTGAGCACCTTAGCAGAGGCAAGTGCTTTTACAGCCTGTTCCTGGTCACCCACCATCTCCTGTCAGACTTATAATCACCACAGCCATTTTTACCTGGTCTGGTTTGAAGGTCCACAGATCTCTCTCTTTCGCTACTACATGTAAGCCCCAGCTTCAAACCAAATCAGAACACTGAATGTTTCTTCCTGCTACATGTTAGCAGGCTTTGCTGAGAGGGAGAGAGCTGGTTTCGCCTGAAGATGTAGAAAGTTGAGCAAAACTATTGTTGATGGAAAATCCTGAGTTTAGACAGGCAGGACACTTGAACTTGGAATCTATGCCCCCAGGGTTTCTGGAATAAAAGCCAATGACTCCTTTAGTGGGCAGTGTGAGAACTCCTGACATGGCCTGGTTGCTCCTTGAGTTCAGCTGCTCCCCAATTTTACAGAACCTACACTCCTCCAAGTTCACCATGGACCGCCACAGTGGTGTGCTGCGTCTCCAGACTGGAGCCACACTGGACTATGAGAAGTCGAGGGCTCATTTCATCACTGTGGTTGCCAAGGTAACAAAGGAAGATCTAGGGGGAGCATCCAGTGGTAATTTCATCCTTTGCTAGGCTGGAGCACAGTGAGGTTCTATGAAGGAGAGGGTATTTTCAACAGCAAGAAACACAATGTGGGTGAGGCAGGGGCAGGGAAGGCCAGGAGGCAGCTGCTTGGAATCTCTCCTGCCTGAACACATTTTCCAGGAAGGCTGGTGTCTCTAGGCTAGAGGGGCCACATTTCCTTTTAGGGATGTCCTATGACTCTCTAGAAACTTAAGCTAGGTGCCTTCGTAGGGGAGGGAGCCATGACACAGATCTGTGTGCCTCTCACAATCTCCGGAGCCTCTCTCTATGCAGCCAGAGTGGCTCATGCTCCTCTTCCTTGCCATGTGATCAGCTGTCCTCTCTGAACTCGGTTTCCCCAAGTGCCTGCTTCTAAAGCCTAATGAAGTTCCTCACTTCAGTTTGGGAAGCACATAGTTGGAAGTTGGGAATGAGCAGACACTCAGGCAAGCCTCTTGCCCCAGGGAGAAGGAAAACCCAGCCGTCCCATTAGACTTACTGGATTCTTTGGTAGGAAGCCCCCTTCAGATCACAGCTTGACTGTAGGCCACCCTCCTGCAGCCTGTACCAGGAGGCTGGGTACCACTCCACCTGCTGGCTGCTCACTTCCCTTACTCTTACACAGAGGGGTCCCAAGTCACATTCCTGGGACTCCATGGCTGCCATCATAGAATGGACATATGGATGGTTCTTAGGAGCTGCTTGAGGCTTGGTTTCCAGCTAGGAATAGGAATTTCAGTCTGATTCTTCCTCCCCGGCACTAATCACACATAGAGAATGTACCCGGAGGGTTAATCCTGTGTCCAAAGAAACCAGTCAGACACCTGACACAAAGCCCCCACGGGGTCATTTCTTTGGCATGCCCAACACCACTGAGAAAGGAGAATGGACTCCAGAGACCCAAGAACAAATAGACACTAGAAGGAGCCAACTGGCTTCACAGCCAGGAGGTGGCAGGGGTATGTTAAAGTAGAGCCTGTCAGCTAGAGGCCAGCTTGTCTTCACCTTCCTTCTCTGGCCTAATTCCTTCCCAGGATGGTGGAGGCAGGCTTCGAGGGGCTGATGTGGTGTTCTCAGCCACCACCACGGTCACCGTCAATGTGGAAGATGTTCAGGATACGGCCCCTATGTTCGTGGGTACACCTTATTATGGTTATGTATATGAGGACACCCTTCCGGTGAGTGGCTGCATCGCCTACCCAGCGTTCCTTGTGTGACTCTCTGGGACTACCCTGAGGGTGGCTGGATTCACCGCACACTAGCCAGTCTCCCCTCTGGGAGGCTGGCTAGGAGTCAATCAGGAGGCCAAAAGTCTTTGGAGACTAATGCTTTGATCCTGGGGCCAGGGAGTGGCAAAGTTCATTCAGGTGGTTCCTTCAGCCTTGGGAGGCCAGGTGTGGAGAGCCCTAAGCAAGTCACAGCAGGGTCACCTTCTGGAGCCCCCCAAAGCCTAGCTTTTTTCCTGGGTGCGATGATGCCTCCTGTCCATGACGGGGCAGTGTTGGGTTAGGGGAGACACCCCTATCACCATCAGCCTCAGACAGCGGCTCCTGTTCTCCAAGGGCTCGGAGGTGCTGACGGTGGTTGCCATAGACGGAGACCGAGGCAAACCCAACCACATCCTCTACAGACTCTTGAACGGTAAGTGAGGGTAACTCTCTGCCACATCTCTGCTTCTGTGCAACTGGATTTTGGTTTCCTCACCTAGGGGACCGGGATGACAAGAAGCTGGGGGTAGGGCATGGGGGCTGGTCTCCTCAGATGACACCTTTGCTCTGTGCTTGTCATTACATCCAGTGAGAGGGAACACCACAGGGTCCCAAGAGAAAACGTACACTCTTTTTGTCCCAGACATAGCTACCAATGGCATGAGTAGCAAAATGTCTCCCGCATTCAGCATTTCTGTGTTTTGCTCTTTTTCTTTTCTGTTTGACTGGGGCAGATGACTGAATGACTTAGCTACAATGATGTTGTGGCATTTCCGTAATACTAGGCCTGTATGCAGAAAACAGGTCCAGAAGGCCGATAGGTATTGACTACTTCTTGATTTTAGTCTAAGTCAGATGACTCTAGAATGTTCTACTACTACAGCTGGACAGCAGGCAAGCAGGCCACAGTGTCCCTGGGGCGGGCTCCATGGCCTCAGGAGACCAGGCCAGCACACCTGAAGCCTGATCCCAGATAAACTTACATCTGTAATGCACTACCCTTCCCCTAAGACATGCTGGCACACAGTCACCTTCCAGGAGTTCAAATAAAAACATGCTCAGGGCCACCAAGAAATCACTGTGTAGGGCTACTTTTCCAGGGGTCTGACCACCACCTCTGAAACTGCCCTCCAGTTACAGTACGCTCATCCCACATCCCTCCTCTCCTCTCCTTTATACCCTCCATCTCCTGCACCTTCTCCAAGCTCCTCTCTGTCCTTCTCCTCTTCCCTCCTTCCATTCCCCTCTCTCCATCTTTCTTTCTTATCTCTTATCTCTCTCTCTTCTTAAATCTTCTTGTTCCTTTTTCCCTACACACACACACACATACACACACACACACACACACACACACACACACACACACTTTTATGTATAAGAAAAGGCACATGGGATGGATCCTGAGAGCTGTACAAAAGTTCAAGTTCAGATCTGTACTGGCTGAGGGATGTTAGACAAGTTACTTGGCTCCTCTGGGCAAGACACAGATGGCTGACAGGGTTCCATTCTATGAGGAGCTCTCCATGAGATGCCAGAAGACTGTGTGGCATGACTCCCATGCTACCTCCTATGACCTCGTACTAAACTGCGAGACATTTTTCTGTGACAGAGAGTGATGGAGTCTTCGAAATTAATGAGACATCTGGAGCCATCTCCGTCCTTCAGAGCCCTGCCCAGCTCCGGAGAGAGGTGTATGAGCTTCATGTGCAGGTGACACCCTATTTTCTTGGCTTATCCCCCACCCCCTACTCTTCAGTCTTGGAGAGCAACAAAAACTGATGAGACCCACGGGCTCAGTCTGGGGAGGAATTGAAATGTTTCTCCAAGGAACACCTACACCAGGCTGCAGCAAACACGTGCAAAGAGAAACATAAGATCACAAGCAGGGTTACTGAAAATGCGGAGGGTGCATCCCTCTGTGGGCTTGAGCCTGGACTCCATACAAATAGAGAGAGCTAGATGTGTTGTAAGCAGCAGGGAGCTATCAACATGAACACATACATTCCTTTTGCTCTGGACTGTGAATGCTGTCTGACCAGATGCCTCAAGCACCTACTTCTGTAACTTCCCAGCAGTGATTATCTGTATCTGGAACAGTAAGGAGGAGTAAACCCCTTTCTCTCCCAAGATGCTTTGAGTCAGGGACAGCCACTGAAAGAAAACTAGGACAGGCATGGAGGGAATGAGACAGTCCCCTGAGAGGATAGTTGTTCCAGGAGAGGAGCTGCTGGCAACATCCGCAACTGCAGAGCCTCAGAGGCTAAGGGTGAGGAGGATGTGGGGAGCAGGTGGAAGAAACAGTAGGGACTGGAGAAGTCTATGAGAATGTGCCAAGAATTGACTCACATAACCAAGCTAGCTGAGCCCTCTGACGCTAGGATGGTAGCGCCAGATGTGGTGTGGAAGTCTGTGTGAAGAACCTAAATGGGGATGGGTGAGAATTGAGTGGGATAGGAAAGAGAGACAGCATGCAGGGGCTTCTGAAAAGGAGTAGGTCTACAGATAGGTGTGGATTGGGGTCTGGGAGGGTCATTTTAGAGCAGTGGTTCTCAACCTATGGGTCATGACTCCGAAGACCATTGGAAAACACAGATATTTACTTTATGATTCATAACAGCAGCAAAATTACAGTTATGAAATAGCAATGAAACTAATTTTATGGTTGGGGATCACTACAACATGAGGAACTGTAATAAAGGGTTGTAGCATTAGGAAGGTTGAGAACCACTGCTCTAGAACATCTTTTTAGAAGTATAGAAGTAAACATCCTCATCCAGCACAGAAAGGAGCTCCTGGAAAAGGGATATTTGTCACAAGTTTCATGGGAGTGTCTATGATCACCCAGTCTTGGCTTTACAGCCTGTATTAGTTAGCTAATGCTTCATGAGAAATCACCCCAAGCTTAGTGGCCTAAAACAATATACAGGGGTAGGGAATCCAGATTCAGCTTGACTGGATCTTGGATTCCAAGGTCATTCACATAGCTGCAATCAGAGACAGTCAGGGCTGGGATCTCACTGGAGGCTTGGCTGGGGAAGGACTGGCTTTATGGCTCACTTGGTTTTTGGTATGACTCAGTTGTTCACTGGCTGTTGCCTATGGGTGACCATTAGCTCCTTATCCCATAACCTCTCTAGCATAGCTGCCTGCTTTGCAAAAGCCTTGGGAAAGGGAAACTCTGTTAGCCAAAAAGGAATTATAATCTCTAGTAATCTAACCACACTGCCAGTCAAAAGCAAATTTTCAGGTCAGGCCATGCTTAAAGAGAGGAATTGCAAGGGTATGCACACCAAGAGGAAAAATTACTAGGCCTAGTAACAGTCTGCGTGCCACACAGCCGTAGCCATCTGTTCCCATGCTAGGTGACAGAAGTCAACTCTCCAGGAAGCCCAGGTGCTCAGGCCGTGGTCCCAGTCACCATCAGGATTGTGGACCTCAACAACCATCCTCCAACATTCTATGGAGAGAGTGGACCCCAGAACAAGTTTGAACTATCTATGTATGAGCACCCACCCCAGGGGGAGATCCTTCGTGGACTCAAGATCACTGTCAATGACTCTGACCAGGTATGTGGCCATGCCCTTGACTTTGACTGGGTCTATGTCAGCGCTCAGTATCAGTGAGAGGGTCCAGGCAAGTCACAAATGAATGAAAGAAGATGGTGCAGCTAAGAGGTAGTGGAGCGAAGGTAGTCAATCCCATACTATTTGCTTAGACATTAATAATCAGTTGCAAAGTAAAAGGCAGTCAAAGCATGGGTCTTCTGCATTTGACCTTCTGACTGCACATGTGTAAATGTCTTTGCCTCCTCCAATGCTCAGCACAGAGTCAGGCTGTATTTATCTTTTACCTTGCTTAATTGTCATGCCCTGCTAAATCTGATTCTTAATCAATTCACCTTTATAGAGAAAGACTACTCACTGCTTAGGGTTAAGGGCATGTAAGGGCTCCTCAGCTAGCACAAATATATAATGCATTTCTATTCTTATTTATCTTCTATCTTCTCTCTTCAAACTCCATTGCCTAGGGAGCCAATGCCAAATTCAACTTACGGCTGGTGGGACCTGGAGGCATCTTTCGAGTTGTGCCACAAACGGTCCTGAATGAAGCCCAAGTCACCATCATAGTAGAGAACTCAGCTGCCATTGACTTTGAAAAATCTAAGTTGTTAACCTTCAAGGTAGGTGGGGCATTGCACAGCCCTGAGTGGGAAGGTAGGGCTGGGAGTAGGCTATCTCACATCACTGTCTGCATTCAGTGTGGGGGGACCATTGCCTTTCCCAGACCTGAGTGGTTCAACTCCTTTTTTTCCCAGAGTCTCTGCCCATCCTGTGGGCATGTGGACAATAGGAAGTAGGGTGGGGGTGGGGTGGCGACATTACCCTGCATCCTGTCTTCCTCCTTCCCCCAACACACACAGCTTCTGCAAAGTGCTCACAGCCTCATTCTTACTGAGGTGCCAGCTTCTAAACCACCACTGGCTGAGGAATTTGAGAGCTGGGGAGTCGAGGGCATACCAATATACTCTCTATTAACTACCAATATAGTTTGCTGTGTCAATAGAGGGAGAGAGAAACTATGTGGTTATCAAAATAGAGGTTTCTCAGGTGCCTTTGACATTTATCATCTGTTCCAGTAACAGCCTTCACAGAAGTGGGGAAATATATTTTTGATGTCATTTATAATTATTTAAAACTATGACTATGTATAAATTATTTCTATCATATATTAACATGCGAGTAATATATTAATTAAGAGGGAAAATAAGTACTTCAGTAATATTATTTAGCTCGTCATTATTTATAATTCTATATACACACAGAGTGTGAAGCCAGCATCATGATAAAAAGTGAAATACTAAAAGGCTTTGTCTGAAGTTGGGAGTAAAAAGTAAAACACAAATGTCACCAAGATGATTTAGCTCAACGTTTGGAATGATGCCATTCCAGACAAAGAGGAAATAAGAGCCAAAAATTTTCGGAAGGAGGAGCTAAAAAGTATTATTGTTTTCTCAGAAAAAAAATCTAAGAAAAATGATTGAAAGACTATCATAAGTAAAGCAGAGTCACAGCACAAAGTCAACACTCTACAGCAGCAGCTTTCTTAGGAAGTGAGAGGAAGGGGAAGAGAATGTGAATACAGTGGAATAAGAGACACTTTTGCAAAAGTAATTAATGCAACATTATTAGGAATTACCCTAATGAGAAACATGCGACACATGCAAGTTTTCCAGTGTTATCTAAGGAAAGCAAAGCTAGGAAGGTATTCCTGCCTTCAAAAATGCAAACCTCCCTAAGTTGGTTTTTGTTTTTGTCTTTTTGTTTTTGGGTTTTTTTTGTGTGTTGTTGTTGTTGTTGTTGTTTTTAAGACAGAGCCTTGCCATGTAGCTCAGGTCAACATGGATTTCACTGTGTAGCTCAAACTCACAGTCCTCCTGTCTCTGCCTCCTGAGTACTGGGATAATAGGCAGGTGCCGCTATGGCTACTCAAGCCAAATTACCTTTGACCTAAATTTCCTTTGGTGAGAAAACTTGATAGGATTATACTGGTTTGTATCTGGAGAAATCAACTCATGAGAACAGCTGGAAACTTGGATTAGAAAGGAATATGTAGATCCATAGAACAAGACAACCACAATAGCGATCCCAGGCCTGGGTACATTGGGAGTGACAAGAACACTAGGACTCACAGGGAGGCATGAGGAGGGACTGTGAAGAAGGTAGCAGGGATGGCCCACCTGGAGCCAGAGTAAGCACCGGATGCAGGCTGGGAGTGGTGGTACATGGCCGTAATCTTAGCGCTCAGGAGGCTGAGGAAGAAAGCTGGTCAGTTAAAGCTGGAGTTTGTAGTAAGACCCTGACACCAATAAATAAATAGATAGATAAACAAACAAACAAACAAACAAATAAAAATGCAACTCCACAGCAACAAAAGTCAGAGAGAAGAGCACACAGTTGCAAGACCAGTTCTCGGAGGAGGGATGGGTGGTAGTGGGCTTTTAGTGGGTAGCTGCCCTCCCTCAACTGTGTTTCTCCATCTTCCTCCAGCTCCTGGCTATTGAAGTGAACACCCCGGAGAAGTTCAGTTCCACAGCAGACATTGTGATCCAGCTTCTGGACACCAATGATAATGTCCCCAAGTTCACCTCTCACTACTACATTGCCAGGATCCCAGAGAATGCTCCAGGGGGCTCCAACGTGGTGGCTGTCACAGTAGGTTGAGGACTGGCTCACAAAGCCTACAGTCATGAGCTGTGATCTTTTTGTTTGTTTGTTTGTTTTGTTTTTCAAGACAGGGTTTCTTTGTGTAGCCTTGACTGTCCTGGTACTAGCTCTATAGAGCAAGCTGGCCTCAAACTCAGAGAGATCCATCTGCCTCTGCCTCCTGAGTGTTGGGATTAAATGTGTGTGCCACCACTGCCCAGCTGTTAGCCGTGACCTTGAATAAGCCCCTTGCCCTCTCTAACTCTCTGATTCTTCACCTAATGATAGTCCGTCTTCCCTCACTGTTATGTAGCTGGGGCCATATGAGGAAAGCGCCCCGTATCATGGCAGAGGGCACAGTCTCTTATAATTTGCTCATAAAGGATTATCTCCTTCCCTTTGCCATGTGCTGTAGAAGCAAGCGGTGGGGCCAGGTCCTGCTGGTGATAATGGAGATATATGTGCGAACGCCAAGCACAGGGCCTGAGGTCCACTCCCTCTCCTCCTCAGTTATGAAAGAAGAACAGATGTCTTCCAGACATAAAGCTTTTTGGTTTGCTCACATTTACTACCTCCTTGAAGAAAAGCAGGGCACAGAGCGACCCCCAGGCTTCTTCCTCCCCAGCGGGGCACACTCCAGGCTAGGCCAGCTTTCCATTGACTACCACACAGTGCGGGTCCCATTAGGAGCTTTCTTTTTTTCAGGCTGTGGATCCAGATACAGGACCATGGGGCAAAGTCCAGTACTCCATCTATGGGACCGGGTCAGACCTGTAAGTAGATCCAGAACACCAGACAAAGCCGTCTACAAGGCTCTGGGTGAAGGGAGCCTCTGCTTAAGCGGGGTGTGTGGGGGGGGACCAGTAAAAGGATAAGAGCCAGCTTAGGGAGGTGACCATCCCAGGGTACAGGGTAGAGAGGGACAAGGAATGGAAGGAAGCCATGGAGAGCCTGAGGTAGAGATAAGGGACACGCTAGTGAGGTGACTGGGAAAGAAGAAGGCCGGGGGTGTCGGTGTTGACCTCAGAAGGCAGGTAAGCCGGGATAGGATGGGGTGTGGATGGGGTGACAGGCCAGGGATAAGGAAAACAGACTGCAGTTTGCATTGTTGAGCTCCATAGTCAACGGCTGGATCTGCCTCCTAGAGTCAGATTGTAAGGATGGGGCAGGAGCAGGTGGGATGCTTTCAGAAGCTGCCTGATGTCTCACTGAAGACTTTTGGATGCATCTTATTACTGCAGGTGTGTGTGTGTGTGTGTGTGTGTGTGTGTGTGTGTGTGTGTGTGTGTGTGTAGGTGTAGGTGTAGGCATAGGCATGAGCATGCATGTACAAGTGTGCATGAGCAACTGTGCTTTCTGTGTTTGGTAGATTCTTGATTCACCCATCAACTGGGCTTATCTACACTCAGCCCTGGGCCAGCCTGGATGCTGAGGGCACTTCGAGGTACAACTTTTACGTGAAGGCAGAAGACATGGATGGGAGGTACAGCCTGGCTGAGGTGTTTGTCACTCTGTTGGATGTCAATGACCATTACCCTCAGTTTGTACAGAGCATCCAGGAGAAGACAATGGTGCTGGGAACCCCAGTGAAAATTGAGGTGGGTTTCAGAGACAGCTGAGCACTCCTGACTGAGCCATAAGAATTTAACTTAAAATAAATGTATCCTGATAAGGGCACTAGGCTACATGGCACTATACATAGCTTCTTTTTCACCCCAACTAGAAAACTTCCCTAGGAAAGAATACATCATCAATGAAACACCTGAGGCTCAGGGAGTACGAGTCCTGTTCTTGCCTGAATTCATGTAACTGACCTGCCTGCCTACAAAGCATGCTTTTCCCACTGTACACTATCTTCTCAATGCAGAAAAGTCATACATTCTGAATCCCAACAGACATGCTTTGAATACCAGATATCCCCCTTCCACCTCATTCTGGACCCGTCACTTGGCATCCAAGCTTTCATCTTTGCGTGTATAGTAAGGAGTCACCAACACCCACTTCACAAACTTCTGAGGACGGAGCCACACAACACCTGCTAGGGCCTAACATAGACCATGGCTCAGAGTAGCACACACGTTCAACTCTATCTACTCCAAATAGGATCGGAATCCTTTCCCATCAACCCAGAAAGCCTCACTTTATATACTGACTTAGCCAATATTCAAAGACATCTTCCCCAAGTGATCCTCTATCCCCCACCCCCCTGCCCTGCCCAGGCTACGGACCAGGATGCAGAGGAGCCGAACAACTTGGTAGACTACTCCATCACCCATGCAGAGCCAGCCAATGTGTTTGACATTGATGCACACACGGGAGAGATCTGGCTCAAGAATTCCATCCGCTCCTTGGAGGCCCTACACAACATCACACCCAGTGGAGACTACTCGTGGTCCCTACAGGTACAGGCCAAGGACCGAGGCTCCCCGTCTTTCAGCACCACAGCCTTACTCAAGATTGACATCACAGACACAGAGGTGAGTACAATGCTGCGGTCGGGAAAAGGGGGCAGAGAGCAACTTGTGCCAAAGGATACTGAGTCCTGTCAAGGACTTTCTGTGAAATCAAACCCATAGGCTTGGGAATCAAGTTGAAATTCTACCTTCAATATTAGTAGTGTGACTCTAGGCTATCTAAGCCTCCATTACCTTTCCTGTGTTAGAAGGTAGAAGTGAAAGCATTATATGTAGTTCTCAGCTCAGTGTCTGGCAGGAATTCATCATTTTGGTTTATGGTCCTCCCTGTAACCAAAGACAAGCAATATTCTGTTATTTCAAGGAAAGACTCCAGGAGTTTGAAATCTGCAGGAGACTATTGTGGTCTGTCTCAGTCTATTTTGCCTGAAGTTCTTATAGGGACGCCTTGGCACAGGATGTTTAAACCTGTCAGGCTTAGGGAAGCTCACTCTATCACTGTCCTCCAGGGAAGAGGAGGAAGCAGTTGACACAGGGTGTGGCTTTTTCTTCCAGACGCTGTCCCGAGGCTCCATGGCTGCCTTCCTGATACAGACCAAGGACAATCCCATGAAGGCTGTGGGTGTGTTGGCTGGAGTCATGGCCATTGTTGTGACCATAACTGTCCTCATCTCCACCGCCACCTTCTGGCGTAACAAGAAGTCCAACAAGGTCCTGCCTGTGAGGCGTGTGCTCCGAAGACGGCCCAGCCCTGCACCCCACACGGTTCGAACAGAGTGGCTCAAATTCAGGAGGGCCAAGGCTGCTACCAAGTTCATACTCAAAGAGGATCCCCCCAATGAGAACTGCAATAACGGTAGGGCAGGAATCACAGTGCCCCCCAGAGCTCCAGCTCTCCCGCCACCCCCTAAAATGTCATCCAGTACAGTGGCCCAACAGACAGTGCCTACTGTATCTGGATCCCTCACCCCACAGCCACCCCAACAATTACCCAAGCCCAAGCCCTCAGGAGGCCCCATTCAGTCCTCTCTGGTCTCTGAGCTCAAGCAAAAGTTTGAGAAGAAGAGTTTGGACAACAAGGCTTACTTCTAGAGTGTGTCCCATGATGCGTCTCTTCCCTTCCCCCAGTACTGACCCTCAGGGTCACCTCTATTTCGTACAATGTTGTAACCCTATATACAGGGCTCTGCAAAGTGCTTTGGGATGGAGAGTCCTCAGATGGGGTGCAGCTGGCAACCACAGGCCCACTACCCAAATCCTTGGCACAGCTACAAGGCTTTCTATTCTTCAGAGACTAGAAGCCCACAGGGAGTCAAGTCTGTGTGTTTCTACTCACCAATCCTAGACCCCATAGGCATTCGAATCCTACTGGGACCTTGTCATCCTTAGTTGAGAAGTAGGGCCCAGACCACGGGTGACAAGACTGGCAAGAATCTAGATCCTGAAGCTTCAGCTAACAGCAGGTTAATGGAGGTTTGTCCTCAGCTAAAGCTGAAAGTCAGTGAGCTTTGTGGGCTATAGAAGAGGGCAAAAATGCTCTAAAAACTCATGCTAACTGTTTAACTAGATGCAATAGAACTGGCATCTAGAAAAGACTGTGCTCCAGACTTGTAGGTGTAAGGTGAGCTTTTCTAAGAGTGAGAGCACATGTCTCCAGGCTGGCTTGAAGAGAGAGGGCAAAGCAGTAGGTGGATATCAGGACTGAGCTCAGGCAAGACTTGTGTGTTGATCCAGCTCTTCTCAAATCACATGACCTTAGAGATACTGTTTAAACTCTAATCGTCTTCTTCCTTGTCTGTAAAATGAAGCAGTGACTCTGAAGGCTTTCACCAAGTGCAGAACAGCATGATTACAAAGTATTTGTCCTAAGCCAGTTCTCTGGCTACACTTCATCCAGAAAGTATTAGCACCTTCAGCAACTCCAAGTGTCTACAGGAGGGACTATTCTGAGATTGGGGACAACCATCATTCTAGACAGCCACAGTCTGATCATGGCTTTCCCTGGACTCACACAACTTTCCCTCCATTCACTCCTCACCCCATGTCACTCTCAAAGAAGCTAAGTCAGGCAGTAACATCCAGTCCAAGTCTATTTTGCTGACACAGAGAAATGAGTCTCCCAGAGTGCTTTGCTCCATGAACACAGTGGATCGGTAGCAGGCATCTAGTCTGAGAGCTCCTGGTCCATACCATTTTTCTCTAGTTGGGACACAGCTTGTTAGCATGTGATAATCTTACAGGAGAGAAATCCTGCAAGCTGCCATGGTTAATACATAGAGGTTCTGTTGGCCTTTGAGAAAGGACTTTAAGGAAATTTAGATATGTACACTCGGCAAAGCCCTCTAGAATTTTGTGGTTTCTAATGTGATCAGATTGTATGAATATATGGTTTTCTTGATGCCCTAGTCTGTGTTCTGAAGTGTTACACAGATGTGCTAGTATGCAGAGTCCTCACCTGGAGATCTGCTGTTGCTGGCCTACACAGTATTAAGGTATGGATACTAAAAGTCCAGCCTGGAAGGCACTATCTAGCCCACGTTTCAGGAAAGTGCTGGGCTGGATCATGTTTGCCAACCCAGGGAGTTCAACATCCTATAATACGCATGCAGTCAAACTCTTTTGTAAGTGGTAAATAAAATCCATTATTCAAAGGATAAACTGACCTCCTGGCACTCTTTTATTTATGTTTACTGACTTGTGGAGACCAATATCACTGACCCCATAGCTCATTCAGTGGGAGATAGTATTCATTACCTCCATTCTGACACTGAGGGAGATTGCAACATTTTGTCTTAATTGTCTGCCTACATCTTAATTTCAACACCTTTGCAAACCTTGTCTTGTCCTGGATTTAAATTCTATTTTTCCTAATCTATAAGGATCCAATCAGAATTGCTTGGAGGAAGAAATAGGTGTGAAGCATGGGCTAATGACCCCTAAAGCAGTCCAGGAGGGGCAGGATTGGTAAAGTCTCGTGTGGGCATGAGGTTAGAGAAGCCGTTTATTTCTGGCAATGTAGTAGGGAAGACCTTTGGACTGGAAGTTCTGTTCAGCACTGTGGTCCTTAGGAGGAGAATGGATTTGTAGCCAAACTCAGGACCTTGACCAAGGAGAGTCAGTCTTGGAAGTGATCACAGAAGAAGAAAGGGCCTAGTAGCCAACATCAGCCACTGGAAGCGAGGAGGATAGAGCCAAACAAGACCAGCAAATGTGGTCAGCACTGGAGAAGACCCTGTCAGTGGGGTGAGGCCTCCAAGTCCCACAGCATGAGGAAGTGGCAAGCTGAAGGGCAGCCTACTCTAGCATGCTGAGATAGGTCCAGATCTGCAGTCTGCCTTGATGATAGGTTTCCAAGTCAGTAGGTGGGATGGAGACAGAACAGCTGCTGAGAATGCCATCCTCTTTTCAAAGCCCGCCAATGGAGCATTAGCCTCATGCGCAATCAGTAGGGGTGATTCTAAGGGATCTGAAGCCATGTTTCTGACCCTGTGAACTTGGACTCATGTGTATATGTGTGTATGCAGGTACACTGTGGGGGATACCCATGCATATGAGGAGATCAGAGGTCTCTCTCAGATGTCTCCTTCAACTACTCTCCATCTTGTTTATTGAAACAAGGTCTCTCACTTTTACCTAGACTAGCTGGCCAGCAAACTCTAGTAATCTGCCCATCTGTCTGTGCCTATTTGGGACTACAAGCATGTTCCATAATGCCTGCCTGACCTTTTTTTTTTTTTTTTTTTTTTTAAATGTGATTCTCGAGATCAAACTCAGGTCTTCAGGCTTGCATAGCAAGCACCTTACTGACAGAGCCATCTCCTCAGCCCTCCAAGATCAGACTTCCTCATTTTAAGAAATAATAAGGTGCTTTTTGCAGTTTGACAGTTTTAGGTGTGAATACAGGCTTTGCTACTTTTGTGTGAATTTGTGCAAAAGACCAAGGTCGTCTGGGCCTCACTTTTCTCATCAGCACAGAGTGCAAAGGCTTATTGCTGTGAGGGCAGCAAGAGCTAATAGATGCAAACACCTAGCGTCTGCTTGGTAGCTACTGGTAGAAGCTCAGCTGCTTGCTATTCTGAGTTGTGTAAGGTGCATTTGAGGATGCCTTGCTGTGGCCCACATACAAGAGCGCATGTCCTGGAGGAAAGAACCTTTGCCCACAGCCTTACACATGGATGATCCACAGAGAAGGGAGGGGGACAGGTGGAAAGAATTGGAGGAAAGCAGGTGGACACACTACAATCCATCTGTAACTTGGAGCCTTTTGGCATCCTCGCTCCAAGCAAGATGTCACTAACAGAGTCTGCGGAACTTTGTCTTGCAGCTGCTCTTCCTCAGAGCCAAGCTGGCAAATGTGATAAAAAATGGGGATGAGAAAACTGTCCTCATTTCTCAAGGCCTTCAAGGGTTTTGTCTACATAAACAAAGGTGCTTTGTTGTTGATGTTTGGTTGTTGAGATAGGATCTTACTGTGCTGATCAAGCTGGTCTTGAACCCATGGGCTCTAATAACCCTCTTGTCTCAGCTTTCTGAGTAGTTGAGACTATAGACTCCAGGTCACAATGGGAGCTTTGAGAGAATCCAGACTCTGAAAACCTGCCATGGGTGTTTGGTTGGCAGCAACTTCTCTGATGGTTATCAAGACTCTTCATCGGGAAATGGACTGAGATAAGAGAGAAGATGCCACATGAGAACTAAAGCTATACCTGATGTATGGACACATGGAGGCCCCTTTAGGAGGATCAGGAAGAACTGAGGGATGGGGCTGGGTGGCTGCTCTAAAAGACTCAGTTTCTATCATGAGGTGACAATGTAATTTTTTTCTACCTTTAGTACAATAGTGTCTTAGTAGAGTTTCCATTGCTGCAATGAAACACCATGACTAAAAAGCAAGTTGGGAGGAAAGGGTTTACTTGGCTTACACTTCCATATCACTGTTCATCATCAAAGGAAAGCAGGGCAGGAACTCAAAGAGGAAGGAACCTGGAGGCAGGAGCTGATGCAGAGGCCATGGAGGGGTGCTGCTTACTGGCTTGCTTCACAAGGCTCATTTAGCCTGATTTCTTATAGAACCCAAGACCACCAGTCCAGGAATAGCACCACCCACAATGGGCTAGGCCTTCCCCATAAATCATTAATTAAGAAAATGCCCTACAGGCTTGCATCATATGAAGGCATTTTCTTAATTAAGGTTCCCTCTTCTCAGATGACTTTAGCTTGTGCCAATTCGATGTAAAACTATGCAGCAAAATAGGGAATTTCCATTTAAAAAGGTTTATTTCTTCTTCTCAGAAGGAAAAAAAGAACCTAAAGAAATGAAAGATGATTAATTTCAATATCAGTGTTGTCATTAATTCTCAAAATGTTATTTGACCTGCCATTGGTTCTCAGTACATCCTGATGAGCACAGTGGTTGTAGTAAGGTCAGGCTCTGACTCATTTGTAGAACAAGAGGATTCATCCTCTGTAGACCAGTGCTCTGCCACCTGCTAGATAGGTGATGGGCAAATCATTGACCTTTCTGAGGTCAAGTTTCTTTACATACAATAAAGACTGTTCTGTCATTCTTTGAAGGATAATGCATATGAGATATCCTGTGTTCTGTAGAACTGAGTATATACAAAAATAACATTCATTAATTTCTAGCCACTGTTGGGCACAATAAAATGACCAGTTTAATAAGACAGAGCTCTATTGGCTTTAGGTGTGTGAAGATAAATACTGTGTTCCCTTTCTTATGTCTGAACTCCCTCCTTCAAGTTCCTTGTTTAGAATACAATGGATACTCAACACATACTTGTTCGATAAATGTGTGGAGTCAAGTTGTTCTGTCATGGAAGGTTTGTTTCAGGGACTGGAGGTGTTGTGGGATGTTTGTACACTATGTGAAGGTGTATTGCTGTGATTGGTGTAATTAAAAGCTGACCTGCCAATAGCTCAGCAGGACGTATAGGTGGCACTTCCAGAAACAGAAAGGACTCTGGGAAGAAGAAAGGCAGAGTCACCAGCTCTGCAGACACAGAGAGGAGACACGGAAAAAGCAGGATGGGTAGTACATGACAGAATAAAGATAAGTAAAAATGGGTTAATTTAAGTTATAAGAGCTAGTTAAAAACAAGCCTAAGCTAAGGCCAACCTTTTATAATTAATAAGTCTCTGGGTCATTATTTGTGGGCTAGTGGTCCAAAGATAGTCCAACATGAGAGCTTGCTACATGGAGGTCCACCCATTTCCATTCCATGGTAGGTTGTTAACTGTTACTCTCTTTTTCTATCTCCTCAATCCCCTCCATGACCCTGTGACCGTCACCATCCTCGTAGACAGCTGGAAGATCTTTGAAAGAACTATCCTTGCACTGTGGTCTGGCTTGGGGGCACCTGAGGGTTTTCCTGTGAAAAGAGTCACAACATAAACACCACTCACTACAGTTGTATGGCCCCTGGGCAGCCCACACATAAGCACCCACAGGCAGTGCCAGGAGCACAGCACACAAGACCACAGTGACATGCAAAAGGCGCTCACGACCCTCCAGCCCACCACTGTCTTTGCCTGTCACGAAGACCACACACTGGCCCTGACCTGAGGGCTGACTCCTCAGGCTGAGGCATGCTTTATATTTTGTAGCAGGGAGGAGGTCATCCATAGCATATGTGTTGATTCCAGGGCCTATGTGGACCACTTTCTTCCTGAAAGCTTCATCAGATTCGATGTGGAGGGTGAACCACTGCTCCTCTGGGATGTTGGCCACTGTGAGCCACTCCAGCACGATGCCATGTACTGTCTGCTTGACGACCCGCAGGTCAACATAGGCACTGCCTTCTGAGGAGATGGAAAAAGAGTGCAATCCAGGCATAGCCTGGGCTGGCTGGATGTAGAGTGAGATGACAAGGGAGCTTCTGCCAATGGAGTTGAAGGCCATACAAGTGTAATTACCTCTGTCTATCAGATGAGCTGCTGGAATGACAAGCTGGGACAGGATGGTATCTTCTGCAATTGATGAGGCCAACACTGGGTGAAAAGAAGAACAAAGCAGCTGTGCATTTCTTTGATAGATAACTGGGAAGTTCTAGCACTGTTAGGTCTTGTGTTAAAAGGATGGTTACTATTTATTAAGCATGTACCTGTGTCAGGGGCTATCTTTCTAGAAACTCTATGGGGTAACAACATAATTTGTATATAAGACATTGAGGGTTGGAGTAGCTGATTAACTTTTCCATGGTTGTTCACAGACAACAATTATATGGAGCCCATTCTTCTATCTAAGGAAGTCATATTCTTTTAACATTAGTAGTGCCCACTTTGGCCTTGCTGAGCCTAATACCATGGCTTAAGGAGATTTTTCAAAATGGGGTGATTAAGAGATATTGTGAGCTCCAAATGAGTTCTTACTTTCCAGATGTGCCTCAGAACCTGGAAATCAAATACCTGGGCTCCCCCCTCTTTCAAGTACATGGTCCTGGGCAAAGTGCTTAAGTTCTCTTAGCCTCAATCTCTTTGTCAAGAAAGTGAGATGTCATGCTCTCCACAAGTTTTATAGAAAACACCAGTAAGTCTTACCTGTTAATATTTCTGGGAGGCTAGATATAGCATAGTATTAAGAGTAATTATCGTGGGGCTAGCAAGATACCTTAGCAGTTAAGGATTTGGTCCCTAGCACTCACGTGGTGGCTCATAGCTACCTTTATCTCCAGTCTCAGGGGAATCCAATGTTCTTTTCTGGCCACTGCAGGCACTAGGCATGTATGTGGTTCACAGACGTACATGAAGGTAAAACACTCCTTGGGAAGCCTAGTTTTATGTCAACTTGACACAAGCTAGAGTCATTGGAGAGGAGGGATCTTCAATTGAGAAAATGCCTCCATAAGATCAAGCTGTAGGCAATCCTGAAGAGCATTTTCTTAATTGGTGATCAATGTGGGTGGGACCATCCCTGGGCTAGTGGTCCTAGGTTCTATTAAAAAAGCAGGCTGAGCAAGCCATGTGGAGCAAGCCAGTAAGGAGCACCCCTCCATGGCATCTGTACCAGCTCCTGCCTCCTGGTTCCTTCAAACCCTGTTTGAGTTCCTATCCTGACTTCCTTCATTGATTAACAGTGATGAGGAAGCATAAGCCAAATAAACCCTTTCCTCCCCAAGTTGCTTTCATCATGGTGTTTTATCACAGCAAAAGTAACCCTGACTAAGATGCTATACACATAAAATAAACAAATGAAACATTTTAAAAACAAGCAATGGTAGAGCATCTCTGGAGACATTTCTTGATTTTAAAAGAAAGCTACAATGATGAATTTTGTCCTTCTCTGCTATTAGCATTCAACCCCCAAGTCCATAGGGTAAGATCAAAATAAAGAGAAAAGTGAAAAATTCAGTCAATTGTTTATTTTTTTAACCACCTGGGGGTTCATCATTTATGATAACTGACTTGGCTGCAGCCCTCAAATTTTACTCCATTTCAACTGTTCTAGACAGAGGAAGAGTTAAGAAGCTACAAATGTCCTTCCAGCTCCAACATGCTCCTGGGGAGCCTTTGCCTGGCTTTGGGAAATGCTGAAACCTACTTCAAGAAAGGAGGTGCAATATCAGGTCCCAGTTTTGGGCCTCTGGAAGTCATTTCCTCCCCATAGGCCGTATTATAATTTTGAACTAATATTGAAGCAAATATTCAGTTGGTATGTAGGACTTGCTATCCTTATCTTATGGGGACCACTCAAGGGGAACACCATGGGAGTACATATGTAACAATGCATATTATTGGCCCTGGACTCACTGAGTTCAAATCTCCAGGGCAGGACCTTATAAATATTATTTCAAATAAGCACCCCACATGATTCTGGTGACATATGGTAGAATAAGTTCTAGTTAGAAATTTTAGAATTCTAAAATGTCAATATTATGCTCTTTGTCTAGAAGGTTCCCCCAAATTTATTTGTTCATATGTAATTCTATTAATATTTATATGCTATATGAAATCATCAGCTCCAGTATATTTGTTTACATATGAGATCTGCATGTACCCACTTTAAACAGTGCTGATAGTAGAATGCTATCTTGGACTCTTTTTTTGTTCTGAATAGTTTTTTTTTTTTTTTTTTTTTTTTGGTTTTTCGAGACAGGGTTTCTCTGTGTAGCTTTGCGCCTTTCCTGGAGCTCACTTGGTAGCCCAGGCTGGCCTCGAACTCACAGAGATCCGCCTGGCTCTGCCTCCCGAGTGCTGGGATTAAAGGCGTGCGCCACCACCGCCCAGCTTGTTCTGAATAGTTAATGCACATATATGCCTATCTTACCTGCACCCATCCTTTATGACAGGCACAGTTTAATCCTCTGTAACGGGACAGTGTCACAGACATACCTCTACACTGCTTCCCCCATATATTTCCAGAGGGTACATGTGGCTTACCATCAAATTCTCTCCACGTGCTCAGAGGATACTTCCATGCTATGCTTGGTGAGGGACTGGCTTGTGCCAAGCATTGCAGGGTCCCATTCTTTCCTACCTGGATAGTGATGTTGGCACTTGGGGTTGAGATTTTTGGCTTCATACAAACACCAAGCTCAGTCTCATGTAAAAGCTGTCCTGCTTTAGAGAAAGGGCCTTGGCATATCAGGTAAGAATTCACTAGGATGAATGGGAGACCAGTGGACTTGACAAACTGAACAAGCCCCCTTAAACGACAGTCACAGAACCAGGGATTATTGTGCAGTGCCAACACCGTGCTGGAGATAATTTCAGCTCCAAAACCATGCTGCTGGCGTTTCTGATAGACTGGCCAGTTCAAGAAGACACCCTTGGATACAACTGTCAGCCTATTGGAGGATATGTCAAGGTATGTCAGGTTGGTTAGGAACTGAAGAGCCAATTCAGGGAGTGCATCAATCCTGTTGTGTTTGAGATCCAAGACCTGTAGGAGAGGGGTGGTGCGGAATGCTGTCCATGGTACTGAACGGAGTTTGTTCCCCTCCAGTCTCAGTTCTCTCAGCTCTGGCAGATCCTCCAGGGCGCCTGGGTGAATCACAGTGACATTGTTAAAGTTGAGCCAAAGGTATTCCAAGGTACTCATGTTGGCGAAAAACCCCTGGGGAAGTTCAAATAAGGGTGAGTTTTCAATTCTCACTTGCTTGAGTTCTTCGGGAAAGTTGCCTGGAATCTTTCCCAAAGACATAGACATGCACTGTAGACTCCTGTATAAGAAAGCAGAAAACTATGATAAGCATCAGGGGACCTAGAAGTGGTATTGAGTGGATATCATCATTAGGCATGGGGATTAAATAAAAATAATGAACTTGAACTAAAAGTGATTGACATTGCTAAAAACATTCTGCTCAATAAACTCCAGAACCAACTAGAATGAATCCCACGGAGATTTAGCTGATTTCCCACAAGCTCTAAGCCATATCACTCCAGAAGACAGCCCACTCCCCCCTCACCTCTACCACCCTCTGGAATCCTGTCAGAACAGCACACCTGCCGAAATTCTCCTCTGAGCAGGTACACCCTGGCAGACAGAAAGACTGAGCTGCATGTATATCCCAAGAGGCCAGAACTTGCAAGAAACAGTAAAAAACAAAAGCCATATTTATCTGTAGGCAATACCCTGTGTGTTTTGAGTAGGTATGGTCTCAGCTTCTGAGTAGCAAATCCTATTATTGGTAATCCATGAAGATGTAGGTCAGCACAGCAGCACTAAAGCCCCGAATGCTCTGAGGTCTGTTACAGTCCAGCTCCCAAGCTCAGGCTAAGCTCATGTGGAAGGAGTTGGGCCTCTTAATTAAAGTGAGAAAGTCCACCAAGCTCTGCTTCTTGAGTTTGGAAAGAGAACTATAGATCAGACATCAAGTTCTATTTTGCTTCTACCTTCTCCCAGCCTCTTACAAACAATCTAGGGGAAATAATCACATGTTGCAATCCTGAGCACCACCACTCAGGACTTGGCCAGAATACACCTTATATTTCCTAATTCACAAATAAATGCCATATTCTAACTATTTTCTTGAAGTGAAAGCAGATGACAAGCAACAAAGAAATTCTGTGATTCTTCCCCTTGCTTGTTGTCTGCCAGCACCATGGGTGATGTGCTTAGTCATACTTCTACTGCATTATGACAGCTGTTTCTGCAACTCGTATCACTAGAATCAGGGATGCATCAGGATGCCCTTTCCCATGGAAGTTTAAAAAACATAAAGCCAAAGTTTGGGATCTGGGGCATGAAGCTTAATGGCATATCTTTTCCTCGACTTTCCCAAAACACTGCCTCACACCAAAAAGAGCAAATTTCAAGCTTGTAAATGTTATCTATGGTAATCCATATTGCTATACCACTCTCCAGTCATCCAATATTTATTGTTTATTCATTGTAAGCCATGTTTGCCAGGCACGATGGTGGTGAGAAAAACTGCTATAGAGATTTTCTCATTTAGTCTTCTTTGTGTCTATGCTTCTGAGTCTGAAGGCTTGGGAAATACTTTTTAACCTGTGAGCCTCTGTTTCTGCTCTCCAGAATGAGAATGTTAATAAACATCTTAAAATATGTGCAGGAAATGTTTAGGTTAATTAAGATGCCAAGCACACAGTCGTTGCCCAATAATTTACCCCTGATAATGACAGAGTTTAGATGAGCAGAAGGATCAACTTTCTCATTAACTGGGGCCACTACAAGAAAATACCAAAATTCCATGAGTTCTTGTTAAAACTCATAATATATGTTATACCCTACAAAAGGCTTCAGTGAAAACAAATCCGCTCAGTAGCTAACCAGTGAGGGGAAATGGGTCACCAGCTAAGCTGCTTACATCCCAGGCCTCCCACTCATGCCAGATGCATTCGCTGGCATTCCTAGGCAATCTAACTCATATGTCTTTGCAATTCCTTTCAAAGTAAAAAAAAAAAGTGGGCGTGTGCTGTGGACACAAAGTCTAGGTGAGATATGCTGCTGTCATACATTCAAAAGATGAGGAGGTGAACCTCAGCTGCAAGGAGTGATTTCACAAAGCAAGGTCCTTCCCAGAGCAGCACACATCCAGCAGCAGGCTGGAGAGGATATCAGTGTCTGGCCAGTTTGACCTCAAAGAATCAACATGAAGTGATTTTTACTCCAGAACCCTCTGCCAAGTTTCCCAGGACTTAGGTTTACTTCATGGGACTCTGCAATTCAATGAATGGGTATCTGAGAGCCCAAGCAAATTCCTCTTTCCTCATATACCCAAATATAAAAGCCAAACAAAACAAAACAAAAAAACAAACCTCCCTTTCCTACAATGTCTTCTCTATCCACTCCATGTGCTACTTACCATAAACTCAGACCTACTCACTTTCCTAGACGTTGTCTTAGAGCTTGTAAGGAATGTCTACTGCCATGTCATCTTAGGAATCGCCTGGGTCATTCAGCTCTGCAATTTCTCTTCTGATCATCATCCCCTTATTTTGCAAAGGGACATATGAAGTAGCTGTGGGGGAGTATAGAGGGAACAATTAAAGCTAGCTTGGTGGCAGCTCTGGCACTCAGCAGTAACTGTAGCCAAGTCAGCCTTGGTAAGTAGCAGTCCATGTTGTCAAGTCCATGGCCATAATCTCCATCTCTGCCACCATGGCCACTTTGGTTGTGGGATAACAGAATAGGTCATCTTATTTACTTAGTTATTGAACTCTTCCTCTGCTGAAGTTACCTTCTGATGAGCATTTATATGGGTCACAAATATCTTTACATTCTTTACTCATTTGAAGAGATCTATCCATATACTTCATCCTCAGATATCTTTTTCACCAATTTTCTAATCACGTCTAATCTAAGTCCCTGACCAACCAGCCAATCCATTGGCTACAGCCCATGAATCAGTGAACATTCACAAATCTGGCCATTTCCAAAGAGTCAGTGATCAATCATACATCCAGCCATTTCTCTTGTGGACAAAATGTAAGACTATGTGTACTACCTGAAGTTCTACACACTGTGAAGGTTTCCCTTCACTGATGTCTTTTAGGGTTGTCCCAGAAAGGGATTGTAATGCTGCAGCTATCCACTTATGCATGGTGCAGGCTATGGTCCAGTTAGTCTAACCAGCCAGTGGTCTGATAACAAGTTAACTGCTTTGGATCACTTCTTCCATTGGAAGGACTTTGTATTATACTGGTTATAGGTTTGCCTTTCTTGTACATAATGCTTCTGCCAAAGCCACCATCCATTGACTTACTGAATGCCTTACCCACCACCATGGTATTCCACACAGTGTTACTCTGAGCAAAGAACTCACTTCACCTGCAGAGAAGAGTGACAATGGGCTCATGATTGTGGAATCCACTGGTCTTACCATGTTCCCCACTATCCTGAAGCAGCCGGCCTTTTGAAGATCCAGGTGGCAGCAGCCTGGAGGGCAGGGTTCTCCAGAAGGTGGAATATGCTTTGAATCAGTGTTCAATATGTGGTATAATTTCTTCCATAGCCAGGATGAATTATGGGGTGGAAAGGGACGTTATTCACTCGCTATCACCTCTAGTGACTCACTAGAGAAAAATTTCCTTCCTGTTCCTGTCACTTTAAGTTCTGCTGACCTAGAGGTTTTTGTTCCAAGAGTTCCAGTGCTCCTGCCACGAAACACACACCAAAAAAAAAAAAAAAAAAAAAAAAAACCATTCTGCTTCTCTTATAATGCAATATCAATTAAGAGAATATCAGTGCTTATCATATTTAATTTTTGAAATACCAAAAGAGTGTCCCTCAAGAGACATTGCCACTTATTCTAAAATTTATAGTGTGTTTGCAATTGTATGAGAGATAATTATATCATGTTAGACATAATTATGATCTGGCTATTGTTTTCATTTAGAAATTAAGCATGACATAAGGAGGTATGATTGCATGTCAAATTGACTAAGGGTGAACTTGTGATGGCTAGTCTCAGTTGTCAACTTGATTAATCTGGAATTAACTAAAACTCAAGCAGCTGGGTACACCTGTGAGGAATTTTTCATTCATTAAATCATCCCAAATGAAGCTGGGTGATGGTGGTACATGCCTTTAATCTCAGCACTCAGGAGGCAGAGGCAGGAGGATCTCTGTGAGGTCAAGGCCAGCCTGGTCTACTGCCACACCAACTCCGGGGTCGTCTGTGTGACATGAACAGTTATGTCAATAATAGCAGACAGGAGATACATGTCCCATGAGACTAAGCTCCCTGGAGGTCCCTGGCAGAGTGCCCGTGTTATGCCTCCTTCTTGAAGGAGACGTGCTTCACAGATCATGAGCTCCCTGGGCTATGGGTTCTGTATAACTGCTTTTCTGATAATGTTCTAATTAATCTATAAAACACAGCCAAAATTAATGAATGCTTGGGTTGTGAACTATGGAGGAAAGGGGAAGCTGGACATGGATCTTAATCAGATATAACAGAATGAGCTATTTCTTAAAACCCCCAAGCCGCTAGATAAAGAAAATATAAAAATTCAGACACTTCTGGGGAAATAAACACTCACCGACTAGGAATCCTTTGGGAATCCCAACTAAAATGATTTATGACAAAAAAACCTTATCTCATAGGAAGCAGATGGTGGGCCCCTTTCGTTGAGGAAGTTCAGCATGGGAAACTTAAGGACTACTGCAGAACAACAGAACCCCTTCCCCTTACAAGTGTAAAAGTACAAGAGTCCATATTCCAGCAGGTAAAAAGATTTTATATTAAAAGAGATATGTGATGGAAAAACTAAAGAAAGACTTAGAGAGGGTCTGCAGCATCCAAATTGGCTAAGTAGGCCATGAGAACCAAAAAAGTAAACATGTATAATAAACTAGAAAGCTGCTGAGATAAAGATGAAGGACACAGCCGCAACTGCAAAGAAGCCTACACGAGTCTAGGGACTGTACTAAGTTTAAAAAACACAGACTGCTCTTTGGGTCATAAAGTTCTTGTGGGTGAAGGGATATGTCTAGCGCCGATTAGTAACTGTGTGCTTGATTTTTTTAAAGATGATGTAATTGAATTATTGGCAAGCTCTTGTTGTTCTTTGTATGACTTGATAGTTTTCTTTTCTGTATATAAACTACTGATTTGCAAAAGTAAAATTACAGCAGATTCAAACCACTTCTGAGTGTGTTGTCTGTCTGTCATTCGCTGAATCCTTGCCTTCCTGACTACCCAAGCCCTGGTTTTCCTACGGTCATGGTACCCCCGGTGGGCCAGTCCGTAGCAATCTACAGAGCAAGTTCTAGGACAGCCAGGACTACACAGAGAAACCCTGTCTTGAAAAGAAAAAAAATCATTTGAAGTGGGAAGACTCATTTTTTTTTTTCTTCTGAGACTGAGTTTCTTTGTGTAACAGCCCTGACTGTCATGGAACTCGATTTGCAGACTAGGCTGGCTTCACAGAGATCTGCCAGCCTCGGCCTCCTGAATGCTGGAATTAAAGGTGTGAGCCACCACTCCAGGTGGCAGGAAACCCAGTTTTAACCTAGAACTTTCTTTTAAGGTGGGGAGATCCACCTTTAATCTGAGTCACACCTTCTGTTGGAAGCCTATATAACAGACATGAAATAAGAAACTTGGCTCTCTTTGCCTGCTTGCTCTCACCCTCCATGGCAAGTCCATTCCTTCAGTGGCACTGGAACCTACTTCTTCAGGATTTCAGCATATGCTGAAGACCAGCTGAGACATCCAGCCTTGTGGACTGAACAACTACTGGATTCTTAAATCTTTCATTGATAAGCAGCCATTTTTAGAATAACTGGACCACAGCCTGTAAGCCATTCTAATAAATACCCTTTCTATATCTATCTAGATGTATTTATTAGAATATCTCTCTTTCTCTCTCTCTCTCTCTCTCTCTCTCTATATATATATATATATATATATATATATATATATAGTTGATATACAGACTCATTCTTTAAATTCCATTTCTCTGAAGAAGCCTGATTAATACAATTACTTGGTTAGTGTTGTTGTTTAGCTTAATTAACATGTTGCCAAATGTAATCATGAGACCCTGATATCAAAGAAAAGAGGATCTGAGGGTATTTCATCTTTATCTCCCCTCTGAAGGAGGCTTTTAAGAATTTGGATTATAGAATTCTCTCAAGAGATAGTTTTTGGAGAATTACTGTGTGATTGTGGCATAGATATAAATTGCTATGGGAGACAGTTCCTTTTTACCTGAACAGACTCCCAATAAAAGAATATCCTATTCAGCTGGAAAGTGCCCCTACTCCCCAATATCAGCCACTCTGAGAAAGCCTAGAGCAGTCAGAACTGGGTGAGCCACCAGGTAGCAGATAATAACACTCTGTTTTCTCTAGATAAAGACTTTGCCCTTTCTAGCTTTTATGTTTTTTTGAGACAAAGTTTCTCTGTGTAGTCCTAGCTGTCCTAGAGCTTGCTCTGTAGACCAGGCTGGCCTCAAACTCATAGATCTGCCTGCCTCTGCCTCTGTGTGCTGGGATTAAAGGCACGTGCCACCATTGCTTGGCTTCCCTTTTTATCTTTTGACAACAATGTCTAAGATGGCCCCTTGGCCACTCATGTTGTGTTGTATGGCAGTGAAAGAAATGCAAAAGGCCACATTTCAAGGCTCCCTTGAAATAGTTAAGCCATAAGACCCATATTTTGGCCACTGAGATGTTAGAAGTAATGATGTTTGAAGATCCCCTCCATGATTCTCTGGATTTGTTTTGTTGTTTCTCCTTGTTGAGGTAACTGTTGTTATTCCGGATGGTGGGGTTTCACCCAGCCTAGGTTTTTGAGTAAGTGAAGTAGATCCCTCCCTCCACCATTCCCCACTCACCCAGTGAGCAGACTGCTAGAGCAGGAATGACTCATTATGTGCTAAGCTGCTGAAGCGTGGAAGCTGCTGCCATGGCCTAAGTGGGATATGTCCTGCCTACAATGCCCTTGCAAGTCAACAAATGCTCAGGTGCCTGGGAATTGATTATCTTCAGTAGATTCAGCTCTAGCTGAACAAGCTCTTTGGGTTACTTGATTAACAGCCTAGCCTGACTGCTTACATCCTCTTTCCAGCACATAATTTGTTTTTGCCTTTTTGTATCCTGCAATGTGGAGAGGCAACTGAGAACAAGTGACTTGGGACACACCACCTGTGTAGGCAGGAGGAATATAACCACGCTGTGGCCTGGAGAATATATAACAGAGATGCCATGAAACCATGTAAACTGATTGACATTGATTTGCAACTCCTAAACTAGCTACCCAGGGGCAGTGTACCACAGGATCACCATAGCCCAGGTCGCAGCTGGCCTTTAGTACAGAAAGACCAGGAACTGTTTTTCTAGACTATTCAGGGAATGTCCAGTTCTCAAAGGATGAGTTATACTAAAAGGTTAGTATGTAAACCAGATACCATTTATTTATTCATTTGCCAGAGGAGTTTGTTTTAGTAACATAAATACTCATGAGAACAATCCAGAATGACTCTTCCCTATAAGAGAAAAATCAGAAAAAACAGAACACATAAAGGAAAGCTGGTACATGGACATTAAGAGGCCAGCATCTCATTGTAGGCAATGATCATCCACACCCTGAAGATAGTCCTACTGGATTTTGATTCTCACCCTCACTCTCTCACATTTTCCTCTCCTTCCTCCTCTTGTATCTCTTGGTCAATATTGGGTATACTAATTTTATTTTTTGCTTTCAAGTTCCTGATTTTGTTCCACAAAGTTCAATAAAGCTAATTGGATGTTGTCTCCAGTTTGCCATCTGTTCTTGTAAATGTTTTACTGGATCATATCCATGCCCATTAATTCATATATAGTCTATATTTGCTTTTCCTTCGTTCTATTAGCAATGACAAAACCTGTGATATTTATTACCTGGTTTTGTTTACAAAAAAATTATGTTGATCTCTGATGCAGACACGGCTATTACTGTCGAACCAAAAAACTTTTCTTGCTAATGGTGATGACTCACAAGTCATAATCAAATGCAACCTTCAGGGGCAGGGGACAGAAAAACATCCAAGTTTGCTGAATCTATGGTCATGTGCACATGTGTTCTTGTGGTTCTTATTCCAGGGTTTGGAGGCTGCCAATATTTATTTTTCATAGTAAACGTGTTGTGGACTGCACTTCAGAGATTAATACTGAATATAGACATTAGGATATGGATTCCAAAAGATACTCTATCTCTCCCTTGTATACACATTTAGTTCTTTGGCTCTTAATTTTATATAATCAAATATCCTGGCCTCCAGAATGGACTGATAGGAACATTTTATGAGGTCTTTTGCAAATAGGAGGGAGAGTTACATCTAGTCAACATTCACATGATGTGAATTATCTTGTTTGGTACTAGTTAAATGATTTCCTTGGATCACATCTGACTCTGAAAGTCTACAGTTGTTACCAAAAGACTTGATACCCATCTTCTCTGTAGACAAGGGATAAATGGAGGTCTTCTGCTAGGAACATTCACTCATTCCTGTGCATAGACATCCGTACTGTCTCTGCCTTTGGCAGAGCTCAGCAGGAATTCTCTGAAGGAGTCTGCTGGGTGACCAAGAAAGCTCCTAGATCCTCTCCAAAACCAAGAAAATTTCAGAAATCATTGTAAGGGCTGCTCCATGGGAATGGGTTGGGTGTGAAACAAGATTGGTATGACAGTTCTCTCTGTTGTAGATGATTCTTGGCTCTCTCCAGGCATGCTGAGAACAAAAGAACAGTATTTTCGAGAATTCATTGCAGAAAAAAAAGATTATCTCCAGGCATCCTGAAGGTTAAATGTTAGAATTCAATAAGGGGGCACAATATGGATGAGGGGTGTGTGTGTGTGTGTGTGTGTGTGTGTGTGTGTGTGTGTGTGTGTTAAAAAAACATGGCTATGTATAGAAAGACTGTGTTTATGAGTTGACATAAATGCAACCATAAAGGAATGTAGAGAGAGAGTGGTAAGGACTTTCCAGAAGAACCAACTGCCCAACTGCTAGGTCCAAAGCTAGAGCTGCCACTCCCCAGTGGCAGTACGATAGTGGGCCATATTGTAAATTTGCTTCACAAATGTTTTGTCTCCCGTTATCATCTTCAGAGGACTGGTGTCTTTGCTTGCCTTGTTAAAGTTGCGTTTGGCCATGAGACTCTCTTTGGCAGATACAATACGGGCAGAAGCAGCAATGTACCAATCTCACACTAAGACATTGAGAGGTATTGCATGATTTTACCATTCCTCTTATGTCATCTGAGAGAAGTCTGCCCCAGGTAGCTAGCCACTGTTACACTCCACCTCTGGGCCCCGATGGGACGCACACAGCGGAGCCATGACAGTCAATCTACAGACACAGCGTGTGAAAGTAAGTATCTTAATGCTGCGTACCAGAGAGTTTGCTTTTATTTGTTATGTAGCAGAAACTGACTGATACAGGCAAAATACTTCACACCTGTTTCTTCTCCAGGAAAATAGAGAGAAAAATGAGTCCTGATGCTAATGGTTGTTATGAGAGCCCGGTGAGCTAACACCTATGCAGTGCTTTGGACACTTGCTAGCACACAGTACGTGCTTAATGCGCCGTGTCCGCTGCAGTTGATGTAAACGTACATGTGAGCAAGTACCCGGACCTTAAGGGTGGCTGAGCACACAATCAGGTGTGGAAGTGTGTGAGACTGAAGGGGGAGAGTGGCCAGACCCGTGTGAGTGGGGCTCAGGCTCAGCAGAAGTACTCATTGATACGCCTGCCACCCCTGACTCCCAAGACCTGGGAGTCCAGGCTGGAGCGTGCTGAGAGAAGCCTATCTGCCTCGCTGAGGCTGCTCCTGGACAGCTCTGAACCATCCTCGCTGTGGCCCAGTCTTTCCAAATTAACGTAGGCACCAGTCGCCTCTGCAGAGCCCCGTGTGCGGCACTTGTGGCAGCGTCTTCGGAGCGCCCCGCAGCAGACGAGCAGGGTGGGAGGCAGCGCGATGATGGCTGCCACGCTGATCACCACCATGTTGATGAGCCGCTGGGTGCCCTCTGCATCTACCACCTCGTCAGTAGAGAAGATGACACACTGCTCCTTCGTAGGCACTAGGCCCCGCACACAGACACATGCCACGTACTTGGTCTTTGGAGCAAGCCCCTCGATGGTGACACTAGTCTTCCCAGGCTCCACAATCACCCTTCGCATGTCGCTCTGCCCAAAGACGGCGTAAAGGACACTAAAGGCAGTTGTGTTCCCAGCCTGAGGGGCTTTCCACACCAGTGACACGCTGTGGTAAGTATCTCCTACCACCTTGAGAGACCTGACCATCTGGGCCTCCTGCGGCTCTGCTTGCTCTCTGGAGAGCTCTCCTGGGACATCCATCTGAAAGTGCTGGAGCTCCAGCTCCTCTTTTATGCTGGGCACTGAGGGCTTGGTGGCCATGGCTACAGGCTCAGGAATGTGGGGAACATGCCTGGCCACCAGCTTGTTGTTGTAAGCAGCAGCTTCGGCCCCCTCCCCTGTCCTTGCCCACAGGGCCCTTGGAACCCCGCTGTACTCTGTAGAAGTCTGGGGCTCGGTGACAATTAAGGAGATAAGTGTTTCAGAAGCTCCTAGAAAGTTCTTGGCCTGGCAGATGTAGTCTCCAGAGTCAAAGAGAGACACAACAGGCAGATCCAGCAAAGTCCAGCTTGAGCCATCGCTGGAGACTTCCTGGTGCACTAGGGAGAGAAGAGGCAGATATGAATGAACGAATGAACGAACGAACGAACGAACGGTCTTCACAGGCTTCCTTCTAAGGCCCAGGTCACACATAGTCCCTGGTCTACACACACTGTAGGGAATACCACTCATCCCGAGAAAATATGCACTCAAATCTCAAGTCCTTCAAGGTCTATCTCACTGGATTACTCAAGAACAAACTGCCAAAGAAGAACTAACTGCCTTCAAAGTCTGATATGCCCAGAACTTCCCCTTCAGCTTCCAGAGTGACGCAAAGGTGACCCTTCAGGGAAGCAGGCAGATGCACTGGGGGTAGGTAGGTAGGTTCAGGGGTGAGTGTGAGGCCGAGAGGACAATCTGGAAGTGCCATACCCCCTTGCACACCCCAACTGACACGTCTAACCAGCATCCTCACCTTTGTGTTCTTCCACAGTGGAGCCTTTCGTACTGCTCTGCAAACTAATCCAAAATCCCTATTCTAGAGCAATGGTTGTCAGCCTTGTTTAGGGAGGCGGCAGAAAACTGGGAGTGACGTGAGCTTTTCTGGTTGGGTGCTAAGAAATTATTTCTCCTCGACTTATTTTCTGCCTGTGTATGACTGTGGTTCTTGTCCCCGCTGCCACCGCAAGAGATGATCCATCTCTGCCACACAACTCAGCCAGAATAGACCCTTCATACACACTATGACTCCAGTGCTAGACTGACTTCTTCATATAGGAGCTGTGTGATGCGGGGCAAGCATTTGCCTCTCAGCATTTCCATTTATTTTCATGAATAAAGATAATCAAAACTGTTGCTTTTTACAGTTTTGTCTTGGTTTGGCTCAGGGTGGGGGTGGTTCTGATAAAGGTCCCATGTGGCCTGACTGACCCCTAACTCTCAATGTAGTTAAGATTGGCCTTGAACGTCTGATCTTCCTGCCTCCCAAATGCTAGGGCTATAGACTCAGATCATCATGCCCAACCTTGTCTGCTTTTTAAAGTTCAGTGACATTATGGACATAATTTACTTAATATAACATTAGACCCATAAGAATATCTCAACAGATGGCAATTCCATCATTTTTTACCCTTGATAATTCTGCATTAATATTTTAAAAAGAAAAACCTGCTAAAATGTTAAATGTATTGAGTATTTTTTCCTACAAATCAACTTTGTGCTGGGTGGGTCAATGCACACCTTTAAATCCAGGAGGCAGAGGCAGGCAGATCTTTGAGTTCAAGGCCAGCCTGATCTACAGAACATGTTCCAGGACAGCCAGGACTACACAGAAAAACCCTGACTCAAAAACAAAACAAAACAAAAATTAACTTTGTATTGCTCCCAACATGGGCCCTGAGTTTCTGATAATAAAGTGACTAATGAGAAATAAATGGGTTGCCAGCCATTGTCATAATCAATGTCCAGCATATGAGCAGATTCTAGCCAATTGCATTCAGACAGATCAGAGCCCAGGCTGGCTTATACCAGTCCCTGCTAATTCTGTCCACTCTCCGTTTGGGAAGCTGACCCACGTGTATCAATCCAGCACTCAACACAGAAGGCCTTGTTGCTCACTCACCTGTGCCATTGAGTGCTTGTCCATTGGCTCTCCTCCAGCTCATCTCAGGACCTGGGATCCCAGTTGCTCCACAACGTAGCAATACTGTGCTACCCAAAGGGGATATGATGCTGGTTACCCCTGGACGGAGCTCTGGGCTCTGACACTTTCTCAGCTCCAGCTGGCTAAAGGCCACTCCCGCCAGGCTTCGTGGGCTGGCACACCTCAGTCTAGGTTCAATGAAGACCAAGTTTGAAGTCCAGCCATCTAGGAGATGAACCAGGTCATAGAGTCGACAGTCACATACCCAGGGGTTGTCCTGAAGCCCTGCAGATGTGAGAAAGTAAGCAAGGGGTTAACCCCAGATCTCCAGGTCCATTAGCAAGTCCATGTCCCCTCTGGGAAGATGAGGGCGGTTTTTCTGCTCAAAGTCAACAGAACTGACCTCCAATCCCAGCTCCTCATCTTGCTAAATTGCTAAACTTGATTTTTCATTTTCTGTGACAGCATTGTTTTCCCTCACTGCTTCTCTCTTCATAAAGTGCTTCTAGTATCAAGAATTGGAAATCACTCAAAAATACTCACTGGGTCTGAGGAGTTGGACCAGTGAATCCAGCCCTTGCTGGATGAGTCTGAGGACCAGAGTTTGGTTTTCCTAATATGCATAAAAGGCAGGCAGGCATGGTGGAAGCCTGTGTTCCCCATCCTAGGAAGGTGGAGACAGCGACTCCCTAGGGCAAGCTGCAGTGAGGCCAGCTGAATCAGTGAGCTCTGGGTTAGTGGGAGACCCCGCCTCAATAAATAAAATTGAGAATGGCCATGGAAGACAACTGACATCAGCTTTAGGTTGGTACATTCATATGCGTGTGCACCTGCACACACACACACACACACGCACACACACACACACACACACACACACACACGTGCCATACACATGCAAGCAGATAGATATACACACATGCCACATACACAAAGTATGACAAAGACTAAAAACTGTACCAGCCTCCTTGGAAGCCATCAAACTGAATGTAAATATTTTAAGATGTGTACTGTATTATCTGGCAAGTTCACTTCTCAGCTTCTATCCTTCAGATGCATTGGCATACACATACTAAGAATCCATGGCTGAGAATAGTCTCTGGCACCAAAGGTGTTAATAAGACAGTGAGAACAATCTAAAGACCTTTGAAGTGAGGATGGCTGCTTTACTGTGGAAAATGAACCTGCTCATTTGCAGTTATCTAGAAAGAGTTCTGAGATACAATGTCGAATGAAAAAAATCGGTGGTGGTTAATATATACAATACGGTTTAAAAAAAATTAGCACCAGGGGCTGGAGGTGACTCTGTGGTTAAGTGCACTGGCTGCTCTTCCAGAGGATCTGGCACCCACATGTAGGCTCACACTCATCTGTAACTAGTGATACAGGGGATATAACACCCTCTTCTGGCATCCAAGGGCACAGACACACATGTATACAGACAATTACATTTAAAAAAATTGTAACATTTCACAGCTTCTCTCTCTCTCTCTCTCTCTCTCTCTCTCTCTCTCTCTCTCTCTGTGTGTGTGTGTGTGTGTATTTGTATGCACATGTAAACATATTGTAAAAGATAAGGATCTTGTAAGTAAACATGAAAATTGGAAGCTGCCCTTGGGAGAGGGATTAGGGTAGGAAAAGGGACAAAGGGATCATTAGCCTCTTTGCTTTGTTTTTAATGGCTTTTCCAGTTATGGCTGTACCTGTCAGCCCCAAGAGCAGACAGGTGCCCTGGGCAGCAAAGCCTTGCTTGTTTACTTGGTAAACCTCCGGTTTATTAGGAGCAAAGAGGGATAGAAGAGGCAGAGGGTCTGGTTGACATACTGTGCTGACTCATTCTATCCTGAGCTGTGAACCTGAGTTTAACCAGGCCACACACTGGTTGTGTGACTAGGGACCTCTTGAGTCTCAGTTTTCTTATTTTTAATACTGGAATATGAGCTGGCTCGGTTGGTCTAGAGCTACTAAACCTGAGATTAATGCCGACATCTTTCCATCTCCCCTCAGGTATAGGTGAGCATGATGTCAATCAGACACAGAGAGGCTTGAATAGTTGCCTAAAACCCCAAGATGCACCGGGATGATTCAGGATGAAGGAACCCATCTTGATTACCTAGAACTAGCCTGGCACGGTGACCTGAATGGAAGGGTCCGATCTTCAGGTGAGCCCAGGTGTCTAGCAGCTCCAGGGGAAGCCTCATCAGCTGGTTGCTGGAAAGGTCCAGGAAAGTAAGGTTCTCCAGGAAGTGTGCAGCCTCAGGTGGCAAGGTCGACAGGCGATTGGCCTGCAGGTCGAGCAGCTGCAGTTGTGGAGCATCCCTGAGCGCAGCCCAGGGGAAAGCAGCCAGGCGGTTCCCAGGCAGACGCAGCTCTCGCAGGCGGCGCAGGCCCCTAAGCATGAGGGCACTGAGCTCGCTGAGAGCATTGTAAGGCAGCCACAGCTGTTCCAGGCGGCTGAGAGGCCTGAAGGCCTCTCCAGGCACCCTACGGATGGCCGTCCGCTCCAGGCGCAGCTTGCAGGTGTCCGGTGGAATCGAAGCTGGGGGCAAGGTCAAGTCAGGGTCGCTGCACACCACTGTCCTGGTCACAGAAATGAGGGATATTTGAACAAACATCCTTTCCTTATGAGCCCCCAGATCTGCTTGTTAACATAGACATCAACATTGCATCATAGTCACAGTGCCTGCCCACTGCTGTTGATAATCTAGCCGAGAAAGAGATACCCTAACACATACATAGAAACACCCTAATGCATAGTGCATAGACATACAGTGCCGATGTGTATGGGTAGGATGTTAATAAGGAAGGGTTGGATCCAGATAAAGGAAGGGAATTGATAGGGAAATTGTTCCTAAACTGGGGAAGAAATGGTCAAGGGAAGACTTAAAGGGTAGGAAGAGCCTAACATGAACCACCTTAAAAAACTGTGCACCAAGAGAAAGGGGAAACATTTGTTTAGGTGCCCATATTGCCCCAGCCAAGCCACTTCTGGACACACACGGCTCCAACTCTTATTCCCAGAGACATACATACTGTGTTCAGGATTTGAACATGAAGCAGGAAGGGTGCTAGGATGCTACTCTACAAGGTTAGAACTGGGTCTGAGGAAGGTATTTAACACACAAAAGGTGCCTTGATATCAGTCTATGCCTGTGGTGGCTAGAGACTTGGGCTTCCCTGCAGCCTTTCATGGCCTCACTGACCTTGTAGGACACTCTATGTAGAAGGCTGAATCTCCTGCTCCCCATACACGGCAGAATTCCCAGTGCCTAAAAATTAGATCCATGGATTCTGATACTGGTTCCATCACCAATGGCATGTGACTTTGAGGCATTTGCTCTCTTTGGATGATGTCACCTTTGTGACCAGGGTGACAAAAAGCACCCTCACCACCCTGTCCCGAGTCATCAGCCATTTTCCAGGCTGATTAAGTATCATTAAGCATCAGCCTGTCTCACTTAGTGAAAGGAAATTTACTCTCCTTATTAATGAAATCATCAAACACGTCAACAATGGAATGCTTTCTTTTCTCCAGAACATACATGTCATCTTTTCTGGAGGTTCCTCTCCATTCCCAGCCTCCATCATCCCCGATCAATTCAACATTGCCAGCATCATGTGAAAAAGGTAGTTCCAATAAGTTCATTTCCACCATCAGAAACCATCAGTGTTTCTCCAGTATTCATGTGAGACAAAGAAGAAAGGATGATGGATTCTACAAGGTTGGAAAGCAGGTAGGAAAAGCCCTGAGTGAGGGACTGAAATCCTTGAGACATCAGAAAATAAGTTCCCTCCGGAATAAGCCAAGAACGTTGAGAAAAGATGGCGACTTAAAGCTGGCTGACAAAAGGAAGAAATCGAGCTCCATGAGAAAAGCCAGGGTCCACCAATCACAGCGGCTTTGACTTCAAAGATCCATGAAGAGGAGAAGAAAGTGTGGCAGAAATCAAGAAGTGGGCTGGGGATGGCAGGAGCTTCCTGCAAGGCAGTGGGCACTGCTGGTCTTATAGACATCCAAGTAGGGGGGAAGTACATCAGGAGGCATGTGTCCCACCATGGGTTACAAGACAAAAGCACCTGAATGTGACTGGGTATCTTGTGGAGGTCAGGCATGAGAATGAGGGATACCTAGAAAGAAGGAGTTGGGGGACACCGAGAAGAAGATAAAAATGGAAGGAAGCAAACAGAGGGGAAGAATAAGATAAGGAAGAAACTTCTACATGTTTAAAGAGGGTTTCTCCCTACCAGAAACATGAAGGAAGGCTCAGGAAGAATTTCCAGAACCTGGCCCATGCAGGGCCCACACACTTCTGGGCAGAGTAAACCCCCTACTTACTGAAGATGACACAGCACTGACTGTTTTCACAAGACCTTGGGTTTCAAGGGTCCCCCAAACCAGCGTGTCTATGTGTATCAGATGGCCTCAGGTGGGAGCAGGTGTTTTGTAAGTGGACAGTTGCCGGGCATCCAACCCCTCCCCACTCTGCCGAGCTGGTGAACCTATGAAGGCCTGATGACCCATCCCACACCTGTTGGTGTCTTACCTGGCCTTGCTGCCATCACTCAGGATGTGCAGGCTGCAGCTGCACTGAGAGGGGCAGAAGCTCCAGGCCTGGTGAGGTCCCCCAAGGGCAAGGAGCCAGAGCATGCCCACAGCCACCCACATGGCTTCTGGCTCCTCTTGGGCCCAGGCAGGGGGCCTGTCCCGGGAGTGCTCCGTCCTGCTTGTCCAGTAGGTCCAGCAGCTACCCACTTGCTCATCACTCTCCAACCCCCACCCCAAGGCCATGGGATAAACACAGGCTGGGGATTAGGGAGGGAGCCCCAGCCCCAGCACTCAGCAGCTTATTGCTTCCTGAATCACCCAGTCTTGAGGGGAGGGAGAGAATCCCTCTATAGAAACAACCTCAGGCCACAAGAAGCTAGGGTACAGCAAGATAAAGCAGATGGGCAGCTGCCCAGGGGCAAGCGACTAGCGACTAGCTGAATGGGCTGTCTATTTGCAAACAACTCTATTTCAACCAGGCCATGGGTAACATCTGTCTCCTTGAGGTGCTAGGATCAAGGAAAAAAATTAAAACAGACTGTGGTCTCTAAGAAGGGCCTTTGAAAATTGTCTCCTATGATAGTCTCTAGAAAAAAGGAGTGACATGAAGCAAGGCTTTCTGAAGACCACGCAAACATTAGAAAGAGTCTGTGCTTCAGGGCACAACACCTATATTCAGACCTCGGATCATCAGTTACAAAAGAAAATAAAGCTTTTCCACCTGGAGTGCTGATGAAAAGTAGCCCAGGCTTGCCCATCCTTGACTGTCCAGGGGACAGAACCTTCCCACAAACTGTAAATTCCTGGAACTTGCAGGCACTTGCTCACAGAGGAGATTCTGACATTGCAGGGAGACATTAGAGATGTCTACATATGCTCAAGAACATGGGCAAACATCTGTCTTTCTTTAATGCCCCATGGACACCCAGTCTCAGAACCCAAAGCTGTCAGTGGGCTACCTTTTGAGGCATTACCACCTATGCTGACGGCAAGGGTGTCACTGCAGGAGGAGAGAGGTCAGTCCTCTTCAAGGGTCATGCAGGAAGGTTCCTAGAGCTGGCTCTCACAGAGGTTTTTGGAGACTTTGTTTTCTCTTCTCTAACTCCATCCTGGAAAATCTTCTCAAGATGCCAGAGAGGAGTAAATATTAGACTTCCTGGTAAGTCACCCATTCACTGGCTTTGCTTTCTGTCTCAGAACACTTGGTCCTCTGGCTTTTCCAGCAGGGTCCACAGTCTGGAATGCTCAAGAGCCTAGTCAAGCCTAGGCTGATGAGGTTGGCCAAAGAAGATGCTGAGGAGTGTGCTGGATAGTTTTATGTCAACTTGACACAAGCTGAAGTCATCTGTGAGGAGAGAACCTCAATTAAGAAAATGCCTCCATAAAATCTGGCTGTACTGTGTATTGTGTACTGTGTACTTGTAGGACATTTTCTTAATTAGTGATTGATTAAGCAAGGATGGCTCTGTCCATTATGGGTGGGGCCATTTCTAGGCTGGTGGTCTTGGGTTCTAAGAAAGCAGGTTGAGCAAGTTGTGGGAAGGAAACCAGTAAGCAGCTCCCCTCCATGTCCTCTATGTCAGCTCCTCCCTCCAAGTTCCTGCCCTGTTTGAGTTCCTGTCCTGACTTTCTTCAATGATGAATAGTACTGTTGAAGTGTAAGCCTAATTAAACTCTTTCCTCTCCAAGTTGCTTTGGTCATGGTGTTTTGTTGTAGCAACAGTAACCCTAAGACAGAACCCAGTGCATACACATACAGTGTCTAGCTCCATGCCAAGCCTGTCTAGACAGTATCAACTCCTGAAAAATGATGCTTCTCATATCTTCTCTTCACATCCAGCCAGTAGCATTTTCTCAGTGCTAGGACAGTACCTGTCACCCTCCTCCTGTAATCAAAGACTTCTCTACCTGCTGCCACACCCAGGCTGCCTTTTCCTCTTGTTTGGAGTAAATGCTTTCACTCCGACTTTATCAAGTTGACTCTGTATTTTACTCCTGATCTTGTCCCTTCTCTCCTTTGCTGGTGTCTTTGGTGATCTTGTGGGCATGGGAAGACAGTCGCAGGTGTTAACCAGCAAGTTAGAAATCAGAAAAAGAGTAGGGAAGGCCCTGGAGGATGAAGCTGGGATTTCAGGCTCCAAGAGTCATTAAATTCAGACTTAAGTAGGTATTGACAGGAGGGGAGGTTTATGACCTGGGTGTTACCAGAATAGAATTCTAGAGGGGATCAGAGGTCTACCTCTTCTAGAGGGGATCAGAGGTTGCTAATGGGAAATGCCAGGGCCTGCACGATGGAAGGCAAGAGTGATTGCTTTCCACCCCCACACTCATTACACGACCCTGGGCTGATTCCTAACTAACTTATCTCCATTTTCCTCATTTAAAATGGAGGGGAACTGGCAGTTTATTCATGGAGTTATTTTTAGGAGTCTTTTGATAATCATCCATTAGTGTAGTCCCTAACTTTAACAGACGTGAGCTATTTTGCTAATAGTCCTTTGGGACTTGGTTTCTCCATCTGAAATTAGTTGTGGCATAGTTTACTGTTTTCTGAAGTGGATTTCACTGTGAACCAGTATACAATTTGTACTAAGACCTTGTGTATAGAAGCCAAAGTACTTAGTGAGTACTGAGGCACTTTGAAAGAATGCAAACCATCCTTCATACTGATATATTTTATGCATGCATAGCTCAAAGTCTGTATGGGAAATAGGAAGTAAAGCCTCAGAGTCCAAATCCACAATGGATTCAACCATTCCCTAGCACTTAGCTGGGAAAGGACATGGTGCACAAATGCCCAAGTTGAAAAGATAATGACCCAGTGGCTGCAGTGCAGAACATAGAGCCAGTAATGGCAGATTTGTAACCAGAAGCTCAACATCTGGTCCCTGTCTATATTTGTTTTATGACAGCACATGACTTCAAATGCCTTCCACTTCCCCCTGCACATGCCTCTGGTTCCATGAGTAGGCACGCACACACGCATGCACGCACACACATGCACACACACACACACACACACACACACACACACACACAGCTTGTTGGCAACTGTGCACATAGAAGGGCTGGCTACTCTCCAATTCTCAGGGACAGCTGCAGCTCAAATCCTTTCTTTTACTTCCCTCCCTGGGTTATGCAACGCTTTCCCAATTCAGCTTTCAGTCACACACCATTTGGATCCTAGACCTTAATCCTGCCTAGTGGGCTGAAATGAACAAGGCAGGGCTTGCTCCAGCTTCACAAAGGCTGCACTGTCCTTCTACTGAATGGATTCCTTCTGTGTGAGCCAAGAGGGAGACTTAGAAGGGTGAGAAAAACTGAAGGTGTTCTAAGGCTACCATAATAATCCCCATGTGCCAGCAGGTGGGGTGGCCCTTTAAAAAGGAGGAGCCTGGCTTCAGAGCGCCAGGAAAGAGCTGGGCGGCTAACAAGAAGGGAGTCCAAGGATGGCAGCGCCCAGAGCCCTGCCTGCCGGCTTTGGGGAACTCGAGGTGCTGGCTGTGGGAACAGTGCTGCTGATGGAAGGTGAGCCAAGCAAGACCTTGGGCGGAGCGAGGGCCCAGTGGTTCCCAGAACCCAGGCCACAGCTGTGGAGTGGGCATATCATCTTGGCTGCCTCTCCTCTGTGTCTGGATCCAGGGCTTATTCTCTTCACAGGCCCCTCAGGATGTAGCATGTTGCATAGGAGCCAGGGGGAAAAGCCAGGCAGAGTCAAAGAGAGAGACACTTGGCAGAAGATACCTGCTCAGGAGGTAACTGGGCCAGGCCTAGACTTTTCATATCCCCCAAGCCAAGAGAAAATTTAATTCACTCCTCAGAAACTTTGCTAAGATTCTCATATAAGACCAGGCCCTCAGATGTCTCCAGAGACAGACAGCTCAGGCACCTGCTCTCTGTGGGATGATACCAAGTCATTTCAGCTTTCTGACCCTCAAAGTCTAATCATTATAATGTGTGTCTGCAGAGGCTAAGTTGAACCATTAGTATAAAGTCATGGTCTAAATAGACATCTAGGGAACTTAAGTTCATTTTCCCCCTGCCACCTCTGCCTTAGTCTGCCACTACGTCCACCAGGTCTAGTCCTACAACCAAAGGCTTTTCTCCAACAGCATCTACTTAGGCCCAAGAGACACCTGCCTCAAGCTAGAATCTCTAAGATCCCCAGTGAGCACAGGAATAGAGTCCTTCCTGAAGCCAGGCTAATGGGGTACAGTCATTCAAACCAGACCCAGAAGAGGAATCTGTACATTCCTTTACATGCTGAGGACTGACAATGGGGAGGGGGTGCCAGCCACTAGGACTGTCCTGAAGATACTGGACACCACTGAGCAGGCCCCACCTCCTGGGAACTTAGCCTGCTCTCTGGTCCTCTAATATGCTGGGAAATTTTACTTTACATCTTTACATATGCTTCTCTCTCTGGAATCCTTTTCCATGCACTGACCTCCACAATTTTAAAGGAAAAGCTTTCCCTCTCCATCATCTCCACCCCCTTTCTAGTGAGAGCAAGTTATAACTAAGGATGTAACCCAGGGCCTTCTACAAGCTAGGTAAGATCTCTACCACTGTGTTATATCCCTAGTCCGTTTTTTACTTTTTAGTTTTGAGGTAGGGTTATATAGGCTGACATTAGACTTGTGATTCTCCTGCCTCGGCTTCTTAAGTATCTTGCCCAGCTCTCTTGCTCTTTTGAAACAAGAAGCCAAGGGTAAGAAAGTTCAAGGAACAGCAAGAGCGTGACCAAGCTGAAATCGAAGGTCAGGCCTCTGCTGCTAGAGACCCTTCCTGCAGCTTGCTGCCTGGAGTCCTGGTCACTCTGTGATCTAAGCTGGATCCTCTTCTCTAGGTCCCTCCCTGACATTGCCCCCCAGCCCTTGAAGAAGGCGTTTTGAAATCGGAAAGACTTGAGACTGTCCCTAGCTCTGCCCCTTCCCATGTGCACTTACAGTGCACGCTCGCTATCTGGCGTCTCTGAGCCATGGAGAGAAGATTGAAGGAAAGGACACATGCAGCGGGCTCTCCAGGGTGCCTGGCCCCGCCCACTCGTCCAGCATGAGCCACGCTGGGCTGTGCGGTCTTCTCATACATCTTCCTGTTAGATTGTCAGTAGGCAGTGAACAGGGAGAACCTCAGATTTTAGTGCCTGGGGTCATCCCACCAGAGTAGCATTTGAAAAGCTGTGCTGAGGGGTTGCTGAGGTGGAATGTGTGAGGTTACTGAAACTCCATCAGCCCCAGACCCTGCTTCTGATACCCACATGGGCCTCACCTCGATAGCAGCCTCGATACCAGCCCTCATCCTTCCTTTCAGCGCTCTCTGGCCTCAGCCTCAATGGCCTGACCATCTTCTCTTTCTGCAAGACTCCAGATCTGCGGACTCCCAGCAACCTGCTGGTACTGAGCCTGGCCCTGGCCGACAGTGGGATCAGCCTGAATGCCCTTGTTGCAGCTGTATCCAGCCTCCTCCGGTACCAGCCCCTTCCCCTTCCACAGGCTCTGGGGGCTTGCTTGGAACATCACGGGCAAGCAGACCAGAGTCTTTCTTTCTACCTATAGAAAACTGTCACAAGGTCAGAGGTTAGGCAGGCTGAATCAAGTTAAACTCAAATTCCTGATTATTTATGAAGATATAGCCAATGTCTAGAATGCAGGGGTTGCTCAGACCTGACCAAAGAGACAGTGGGCTGGAGGGATTCAGAACCTGAGCCCTGTATTCATGTAGTCTCGTCTTGAGTCCTTGCTCCATCATTTCCACTCCTGGGATACTTCTGTCAATTACATATTACAACCTAATTCATGTTTTGTTGGATGTACTGGTTTAATTATTTACAAATAACTTGAACTAATATTTTCTGGTAGGCCCTAAAGAAGTGTTTGGTAAAGCAAACATGATTTAGACCACACTTTAATACCTTATGTGCAAACCAGGGTCTTGGCATGTGGCCTGCAAAGATGTCTTTGGAGCCTGATTCAAAAAGAATTCCTCCTCTTTGAAGGAGGATGAATAAGAGCTTCTTCCTCTGCTTTGCCATGGGAATGAGAGTCTAGAGATTTGGGGGTTTACCTCTGACTTTGTCTTCATCTGTTGTGGCACCTTGGATAAGTAATTTTTTTTTCTCTTGGCCTCCGTTTACCCACCTGTGATGGAGACATATGGTCTCCATCTGAATGCAGAAAGACCCTTTGGCCCATGGTGGTTCATTGGCCCACTGACCTAAACCCCAAGGCCCCAGTTGCATCATGGGAAGACACTGATAATAAGGTCCTCCTTGCAGGAGCAGGGATAACATCCAGGGATTCTCCAGGTTCCCCCCGGGCAGGTGTGGGGTGGGAAGGCTGGAGGGAAGGGTCACTCTGCTCATTGTTTCCTACAGACGCTGGCCATATGGTTCGGAGGGTTGCCAGGCTCATGGTTTCCAGGGGTTTGCAACGGCACTGGCCAGCATCTGTGGCAGCGCAGCTATCGCCTGGGGCCGCTACCACCACTACTGCACCCGTATGTGTCTGGGCCCCCTGACTGTAGGGTCACTGCAGAGTGTAGGAGGATAGAAGATAGGGTGGGGTGGTCAGTATTCATTTCAGCTCAGTGTTTTCCAAACAAGAGAGTGTGGGTGGGAAGGAGGTACATGCACACAACTTGTGGCCATTCATTTTCGAAAAAGAGTGAGAGGGAGGGTGGACAAGCCTGCTTTGAGACGCACGTTAGAAAGACTGAGGCTACCCTTGCTACAGCCTTGGTGACTCAAGGCTTTGAGCCTTAGTTTTCTTCTCTGCAAGACCTCGGAGATTCATTTTGAAAATCAGATAAGATCATGGACATAGAAAATGTCCTGGCAGTCAGATAAAATTGGAGGACAGAAGGAGGGTGAACATGTGTGTGTGTGTGTGTGTGTGTGTGTGTGTGTGTGTGTGTGTGTGTGTGTGTGTGTGTGTGCCCACCCTGCCATTTCATGGGTCCATGGCAGAGCCACACAAAGATGAATCCAGGTCTAGATTCCCCAAGGCTCACTGTGAGATTGTGTTATCAGTGTGCCACCTGCTCTGTGGTTGCCTGTCATTTTTTGTTTGTTTTATTTTGTTTTGAGGCAGGGTCTCTGGTAACTCTGACTGGCTTCCGACTCCCCATGAGTGCTGGGATTACAGCTGCAGGCTTCCATGCCTGGCTCACGCAATGCTAGAATCAACCTAGTGGCTCCTGCGTGCCAGATAAGCACTAATGAGATGTGTCCCTAACACTTGCTTGTTTTTTTTTTTTCCCAATAAGTGAGTTACTTTAAAAAATGTCAAACTTTTCTTTTAGTTTTATGTGTTTTGTTTTATTTCCTTAGTTTTGTTTTCTGACAGTCTCATGCAGCTCAGGCTGGTCTTGCTCTCCATATGAAGGCAGGGTGACTTGGAAATCCTGGTCCTCCAGTCTCCATTTCCCAACAACTAGGTATCACAAGTGTGATTACTATGCCCTGCCCACTTCTCTTTAGAACTTAGTTTAGGATCTGGTTAGATAGCTCAATTGGTTGGGTCCTTACTTAGAATCTACAGGCCTTGGATCTAGCAAAAAACGCTACAAATTCCTGGCATGGTGGTGCACGTCTATAATACTGACAATGGGGGGTAGAGGCAGGAGGATCAGGAGTTCAAGGTCATTTTCAGCTACTTAGTGAATTAAAGGCCAACCTGAGTTACACAAGTCATTGTCTAAAAACAAACAAAAAAAAACCCGTAATTTTTATTCTTCTTAATGTCTTTTCTAAATGATAACCAATATACGTTAAAACACAGAGCATTATCATTACCAGAGAGAGGCATATAAACATACTTTGAGGAACTGTGTTTAACTGACCTAGACAGAAAACCTTCAGTGTGTAGCCTAAGAAACAGAGGCATACAGAAGGTAAGCAAGTAGCCCTGTGTGCCCAGGAAATAGAGTTAGTTAGGGCTGGCATTGAGTATGGCCAGGATGTCTCCAGAGGTAGTTGTTCCCCTTCTCAACTGAGTCCAAGTCTTGTGTGGTGGATTTTCTCAGCATGAAGGCTCCTGTTGGGTCCATGACCACCACAGCCTAACCTTCAGGCATCAGGAGCCTCTCTCTCGGTGAAAAACTGCCTTGTTTTTTATTCTGAGTGATGATAGGTTAACCTCTCCTGTCAACATGACCCTGAGGCCGCCACTTTACTGCTTCCATACTGCCTGTTCCAAATATCCCCAGGATCATCACAACACACACACACACACACACACACACACACACACACACACAGGCATGTGTGCACACACGGTGGGGTGGAAGAGAGAGAGAGAGAGAGAGAGAGAGAGAGAGAGAGAGAGAGAGAGAGAGAGAGAGAGAGAGAGATCTGTAATTGACCTCCAGTCCCACCAGGCCTTCACATCAGATCCCTTCCTGCCTTGGAGAGTGCAGCAGAGCAGCATGAAGATAGGGACTAGAGAGGAGGAAGGCCAGGCTCATCTGCTCCATTCCTGGGTGACAGTGAACACTTTATCTTGGAAACCTTTTTCATGCAAAACGGCTTTTGCCACATGTGGGCCAAGCAGTGGGCCATGCTCGCTGTTGGAGTAGAGAGTGCCTTAGTGGGCCTGGGCCGCTATGACAAAACATCGAAGAGCAGATGGCTTCAACAATAGAACTTTATTTCTCTCAAGTCTGAGATCAGTGTGCCAGCACGTCCAGTCTTGCTTAATGCAGTTCCTGTATGCAGATGTTCACCAAACTACTTCTCCACAAGGTCATTGCTCTCATGTCTCTCCCTATACCAATATGAGAGTTGTGCACACGGTGCAGCCTAGAAAAATCCATACTAAAAGAGCACTAAACTCACCAGGGACTACCCCTTCATGACTAATGCCTTCCCAAAGTCCTGCCTTCAAATGCCGTCACACTGGAAATGGATAGCTTCAGCACCTAAATTTGAGGACACAACCTATTTTTAACAGGGAACATTCAAGCAAAGTCCATCTGAGGTGATGTCAAGAGAGGCTAGGTGCGGGGTGAGGGAGGTTATAGACCTGTTATTCTTTGCAGGTTCAAACCTATCTGGAGCCCTGTCTTCTGTCCTGGGATCAAAAGGGATTAACAAGTAATCCACAGACAGATGAGGATAGCTGGGACAGATGTGCTGAAGTCAGGTCGGTAATGAGGTTACAGAAGCTTGGGAGCAAGACCACAGCTGATCACACCACACCCTAAGAGACCATCAGGACAATGGCTTCTGCCAGTAGTACTGAGACAGGACCTAGGGCCCCGAGCTTTTGTAGAGCATTGTGGAGCAGACACCTTGCCTCTCAGCAAGTACTCTGCCTTTACCTGAACTACTGTGTATGTCTCTTCCTTAACCTTGGCTTTGGAAGACACATCTGTATTTTGTTTCCATTCTCTCCCTCCTCCTCTCTGTTCTCTGAAGATGATTTAGGATATTTGAAGAGACCATCACTACCCATGATCTCTTTTGTTCATCATAGTCCTCAAAGGCAGAGAGCTTCTTGCTCAATATGGAGAAAACTGAGGCTCAAAGATACCCATGCTATTACTATTGGACTAGGGATCTGGGGATGCTCAGAAGCTACAAAGCCTATTCTTTTCCATGTAGTCAACCTATCTCTTTACAACCTATCTTTCCTCTATCTCGTGCAGGTAGACAGTTGGCATGGAACACGGCCATCCCCCTGGTGATGTTTGTGTGGCTATCATCTGCCTTCTGGGCATCCCTGCCCCTGATGGGCTGGGGCCACTATGACTATGAGCCTTTGGGGACATGCTGTACATTGGACTATTCTAGACGTGACAGGTGAGATGAAAGTTGCAGTTTTGAGGCTCCCTTCCACAGGGATCTTGACTTTAAGCTTCTGTGAGAAGGATGTTCCAGATGAAAACCCAACTGGAACAATGTCAGTGTTTGGGAAAATCCAAAGGATGATTATACAGTGGGTTGTTGGTCTGTGAAATAACTATCACAGAGCCCTACTACTCTTTGGCCCTCTTCAGCACATGGAGTTGTCTTGGCTCAGAATGCATTGATTTTGGGAGGCACACATGCCCTTAGATCAACATATCCAAACCATGTAAGGGCTTTGCATTGGTAGGGATCTCCCAGCATGTAGATGTGTTCTCCATCTTCTCTCAGCACCTACTGCGGACCAATCCCTGACAAGATGGGGCTGAATGTATGCAGTCTCCACAACCATGGAATTTCCTTCTACTACCACACTATCTGGGTGGCTCCGGGGAGAAAGAGCTTAGAAAATCCATCAGGGATCAATTTGGGGACTAGTCACATGGCTTCTAGCACCATGCCTCCCATCTTTTCCACTTCTTGTTTCTGGCACAGTCACACTGCATTCACGTTTTACAGACAATGCAGACTCCTGAAGCATTTACCCCTGATAATAGGCTTCTCAGATGAAAGTGCATGGTCCCAATGTCCCGAAGAACATCACCCAACAAGGATTCCTCATACTTCCCATTAGTGAATGTATCTCTTGAGAAGCCCCCCCTTCATGAAGTCAGGATCTGCATCCTGGTGATTTTTACTTGTTTCTGGTCATCCTCCCATCTCCTCTTTGTGGTCCCTTTAATGACTCTGCCATTGTTAATTTTTTGAGACACGATCTCACATTAGCATAGACTGGCCTGAAATTCACTCTAGAGCCCAGGCTGGCAGTGAGCTTGTGGCAAGCCACCACACCCAGCCCCTTTTATTGACTTCTTTTTTTAAAGATGTATTTATTTATTATGTATACAGTATTCTGCTTGCATGTATGCCTGTTAAGTCAGAAGAGAGTACCAGATCTCATTATAGATGGTTGTATGCCACCATGTGGTTGCTGGGAATTGAACTCAGGACCTCTGGAATAGCAGCCAGTGCTCTTAACTTCTGAGCCATCTCTCCAGCCCCCTTTATTGATTTCTTAAAGAGATGGTATCCAGTCTCTGTCATCCATAGGTTATTTTCAAATCCTTAGGCAATGCAAGAGATTTCCTCAGATAGTCTTTCCTCTTGGCCCACCAATACCTCCAGGATTTAGTGAACATACTTCCTAAATTGAAGAATCCCATCTATACTCAGCTAACAAACAAGACAGCAAGGCTGAGCATTTGAGCTTGAAGAAATCCTTTCTTCTCAGCTCCTGGTTCCCAAAGGCAAACTTCAGGAAGACCTATGACTCCTGACTACTGAGGAGAGTTCAGCTGGGTACAGGAGCAGCTACTCTGAGTGCCTTTCTAAGATGGGATGACAACTCTCACTGTCCAGCACAGATTTCAGTGGACCTGGGCTGCTGGTATCCTTGGCTGCTGGCATCCTGTAGTTGACCTGTTTTTCTACCCTTTACCCATAGAAACATCATCAGTTTCCTCTTCATCATGGCCTTTTTCAACTTTGTTGTACCCCTCTTCATCACACTCACTTCATACCAGCTCATGGAACACAAATTCTCCAGGAGTGGTCATCTGCAGGTAAGAAGCCAGCTCCTGAAGCAGCAGGAGTCTCTTGATCCTCTCAGAGACTCTGGAAACACGCATGACACAGCAGAAGTCTGTGTTTTCTGTGTTTGCAAAAATACTGAGAAAAACCAGCTTGCACAGGGAATATGTTGTTAGGGCTAGAAAACACCCTCCCATTGCTCAGATTTCCAGAGCCTAAGCAGCAAAGGCCAGAACAAGACAGATTCACCCAGGCCTTGCAACCCTGAGATCCAGGCTCCTACATTACATCATGCATGCTGTTACACTCCAGTCTCCCTAGGGATTTGAGGCTTGGCACTAAATTGCAGAACTCTTCAAATGCTGCTTTTTAAATTGCTTTGAGATGTTTAATTTAATCACAGTCACAGGCTATTACCCACCACATAAAATCACACCTGCAAGCACATTTGTCCAAGAAAAATGATGCTTTGAAATAAGACCTCCTGGCCATTTCAGAATTTCTATATTAAAATTCCCTTGCCAGAGATTTTCATTTGACTCTGCTACCTACAAAAAATTAACAGATGAGTCACAACAAGCAACAAAGGTTGTTTTTAATGAAAGCAAATATTGATATTATAGACATTATATGTATTTTCACTTTATCTTTGTGAATCTTTTCTGATGAATGAAAGTTTTATTACTCCCATGTCACAAACTGGACTGAGGCACAGACTCACCAAATGCCACACATTTAGTAATAGCAGAGATGGATCAAAACCCAGACCTGGAACTCTTCAACAAATTTCAGCGCATAAAAATATTCTTTTTATTGAGACAATCTGCCACTTAAATTTATTACTATGAATTAGAAAACAACATTATAAGTTACTTTCATCTGTGAATCTAGCTAAAAGGTTAAGGGCTGCACTGGGACAATAATCTTGTATCTGCTGTGGAATAATGCTTTTGTATACTGGTTTAATAAAACACTGATTGGCCAGTAGCCAGGCAGGAAGTATAGGTGGGATAAGCAGACAAGGAGAATTCTGGGAAGAGGAGAGCTGAGTCAGGAGACACCAGTCCGCCGTCCAGGGAGCAGCATGTAATGGCACACAGGTAAAGCCATGGAACACATGGTGACATATAGATGAACAGAAATGGGCTGAGTTTAAGGGTAAGAGCTAATCAGTAGTCAGCCTGAGCTAATGGCCGAGCACTTTTAATTAATATAAGCCTGTGTGTATTTACTTGGGTCTGAGCGGCTGTGGACCAGGCGGGACACAGGAAAACTTCCAGCTACATGTATCCTATTTTGAAGGCTAGACCATCACCTCCTAGGTTCTCTTCCACATTGATCACCTCAACATTAGAAAAATATTTTTATTAATTCTTTGAGTATTTCATACAATGCAGTTTTATCATATTCAACCCCTACTCCTCCCCATAACTCCTTTCAGGTCCACCCCTACTTCTTGAATCCCCAGTTTCACGTCCTCTTTTTTAATAACTTAATTCACCAGCCCCAATGTGTGCTACCCATATATTCACACACACAGTACCATCTACTGGAGAATGGTAAGCTAACACAAGTCCACACCCTTCAAAGCCCTCAACTGCCCATAGCTTCTTAGAGGTGGAGCTCATGGACACTCCCACTCCATGAGCCTGAACTTTAACAATTTGTACCCCATCTTCCAGAATAATAGTTGTAGGTTCACCCCTGGGGCCTATGAGCTCCTCAACAATGGGTTCTTGGCTGGATTTACAGTACGATGCATGTTTTTCTTCCTGTACAATGGACCTTAAATCCTATCAGAAAGTGATTGGCTACCCTTGTAACTGTTGTGCCATTGTTACACCCATGGGTATATCTTACCATGCCAGTCATTATTGTAATTCACAAGGTTCACAGCTGGGTAAGACTGTTAATGACTTTTGTCCCCACCTGCCTGCATAGCACCTTCCAGTACTATGAAAATTAGTCATCATGGAGCAGTGTCATAGCATCAGCAGTGATATCCCTGTGTGCTATGACCAACATGTATGGCATCTTCACCAATGGAGTACTGCTATCAAGTTCTTGTGGGCAGCTAAGAACAATGACAATAGCCTGTATTGTTTGGGGGAATCTCCAGGACACCTGTGACCAACTCAAGGGGATATCTCACAACTGGAACTGGGCTTTTCATTTGGCAAGCTATGGCCTCTGGAAGGAGCATAGCCCTATGTTGATTAAAGTCTCTTATCTGAATGAAGTTTAAAAACAGTAGATTTCCATTTGGCTTGTTAGCTACCACCCCCCCCCCCCAGCTATACTCACAAACCTCTCCCCACTTTTCTCCCTCCCCACATTTCTCCCCTTTTATTCATATCATCGATGCACTATTATACCCTCTCCCTTAGATCTTCCTCTTCACCTCATCAATGTCCCTTTCCAGTTTACTATATTCTACAGGTACTCCAAATTCAACACACAAATATAAAGATTTGATGCTAAGGTCCACATATGAGTGGAAAACATGTGTGATGCTTGTCTTTCTAGGTCTGGGTCTCACAGTATGTTTTTCAGTTCTACTCCCTGGTTATACTGATATTGTGAAAATTTTTGAGCCCAGACACAATGATCTCATGAAGTGACTGAGGCTACTACTGATAGTGAGTTCATTCTAGGCCCAAGGAGAGCTCAGCCCTGGGTACCCTATGTACATTGTCAGAGAGTCAAAGATTCCTCCTAAAGAACAAAGACCTGGAAGGAAGCTGATTATCCACCCTACCCCAGGCACAACCTACAGGCAATTCAGCTGTGTCTTACCATTTTATAGACAAGGCAACTGAGGTCAGGTAAGTTTAAATAACAGGCTTAAGGCAACATACCCTTTCAAAAAGCAAATAGCTCACATGGTGCCAAGATTTTCTGCTGGTTCCACCCCTTCCTAGAGCCCAGTCTGTGCTAGCACCCCTGCCTCTGCATGGCTATGGGCACCTGGAGTGAATGGATGCTTCTTCTGATGTTTTCTTCCTAGGTGAACACCACTCTGCCCGGCAGGATGCTGCTGCTCGGCTGGGGCCCCTATGCCCTCCTGTACCTATATGCAGCCATTGCAGATGTGAGCTTCATCTCTCCCAAACTACAGATGGTACAGACCCTTCCAAAGCCCAAAGAACTCTCTACACTACAACTTCACATCTATCTGTCTTGCTGTATCATGCCTTCTGGCTTTTTACTAACTCACTCACTTGTTCTCTCTTTTTTTCTCCTCCCTCTTTCTTCCTTTAAATATTCACAAAGTGCAGAAAATGTTTGTATTCTACATCCCTCCACCCCTTGGACCATACTGAGATGATAGGGACAGCTAGTCCTATAGTGAGCATGTGCTCTAGGGCTAGGGACTGTGATTGACATCCAGGTTGGGAACAGGTGTGTTGGCCTTTGGTAGGATGTGGGAGGGGGTTCTGAGACTTTCTATGAACCATAGACATCCACCAGAAAAGGCTCAGAGGCTGAAGAATCAAGCTGAGGACAAGTTGTAAGGGGGATGAGTTATGAAGTGGGACTGGGAGAGAAGTAGAGGCTTCAAAGCATCTTTCATGGGCTTTTCCAACACAACAGGTACCCGCCCTCATTGCCAAAACCATGCCCACAATCAACGCCATCAACTATGCCTTGCACAGCGAGATGGTCTATAGAGGAATCTGGCAGTGCCTATCTCCACAGAAGAGCAAGCAGAACTGAACCCAGTGAGATTCTTCAAGGGGCTGATCACAATCAAGCCTACCTCTGCAAGTCTGGACTGAGCCCCTGGCCAGGAAGATGCCCTAGCATACTTCCCAACAGTCCCAGGTCCAACATTAGGCTGGACCCAGATACAGGGTTCTATGGAAGGAGTACTGGTCACAGCCCTCTACACATAGACTAAGAGGCCCTGGAAAAGTAACTCCCTCCAACCTCTGTTATCGGAACCCCAGAGTAAAGATGCCATTATGAATCAACGAGGATGCTGTAAGGTTGAACAAGCTAACATATGCTCACCAAGCACATAAAATTTTTACTGAAATGAGCTACTGATTTGGATCTTGGCTATGTGCTATATGAACCAAGTCTTACAATAAAAGGAGACAAAGCCCTGGGAATGGTTTTTGGGAACTCATCTGAGTTTGCCAATTTTCAAATAGCACTTACTAAGTTGTAATGGCATCAATGACTTATTCTGCCCCTTGTTCCATGTTCCCTATGGTGAGATAAGATGACAGTAATGATGAGTTGACCATACAGATTGAAGCAGAACATGCAGGTTATGCACTCCCTGAGTCAGCCTCCAGCACCAGCATTCAAAATGAGCCCTTGGTTATACGAGATTTGGATTAAAGATGGCTTTCAAATGGTTTGGAACTCATTGCCAATATTTAAAAAATTAAAGCAATTATTTAACCATCCAGATGTCAGGAGATGTGGACCCACAGCTCTGTCTTCCTCTCCACAGTGACAGTTTGCAGAGCTCAGTGTGACTCTGCCCTTTGCCCAGAACACATATGGTCCTGTTCCAGCTCCTATGTTCCCTGCAGAGCTCAGGTGCCTCTGGGTTTGTGACACTGATGAAGGGGCCCCCAGTCCCCTTTAGATGTACACCTATACCTTCCATAGAGTCAGCGATTCAGGATCAAGATATAATAGGTGCATAGTCCTGTGTGAGACCTGCTGTCCTAGAGGAAAGTAAAGCAGATTGACATGGTGATGGAGGCCATACTGGAAGTCTAATGGCGCAGGCACTGTGAGAGACAGAAAGCACATCCTATGAATCCAAGAACCTGAATAGGCCAGTTTCTGGTCATGAGAATAACTTGTAGACTTGGGTCTGCCTCCTGGTTCTCCAGATGCAGAAAATTAGGTCACATATACACAACCCAGAAGAAGCTTGCAGAAAACAGAGTCCCTTAGCTGGGCATGGTGGTGCAAGCCTTTAATTCCAACACTTAAGAGGCAGAGGTAGATGGAGCTCTGTGAGTTCGAGGCCAGCCTGGTCTACAGAGAGAGTTCCAGGATAGCCAGAGCAACACAGAGAAACTCTGTCTTGAAAAAACAAAACAAAATAGAACAAACAACAACAAAACAAAAACCAGAGTCCCGTTTGGTCATTTTTCAGGACCAAGTGAGGCAGAGAAGAATGGGAGCAGCCTTCCCACAGCACCCTTTTCTGGATTATGTTCTGAGCCAGGTGCTGTGCAGGCAAGATGACCCTGGGCCACACTCCAGGACCCAGAGAGGATGCTTGGCCTAGGATGTGGATAGAGAGTGGAGCAAAGAAATCCCAGGGTCTAAGCTGGGCTTGCACATGACTCAGAAGTCAAAGTAGAAATTACTGAACAATTGCACCCACACAAATGCAATTAGACATAGCAATCATGGGGGTTATAATTCATGTTCTCTGCAGTTTCATTCATGTTCTCTTTAAGTCCTTATCACAGAACTAAACCATTTCTCTCACTCCATATGACATAAGTATGTACTCCAACTTACAGTCAACACAGTTCAACTCTGCATTTTAATGAGATTCAAATGCATATCCACTTTCAGCCGCATTCTGGATTTATAAAATTCTGAAGTTGAACCAGAAAACTTAGATGCCACTATGATTTCTCAATTTTCCTTTCAAGAGCAGTCCAGTTAGGAGAAAGGCTCCATATGTGCCCTCTTGTGGCATGCATGACCAGAGTCTCTATTGCCCCCTTGTTCGGTGACCATGGGAACAGACAACACTCTCTGCCCAAGTTTTCTGTCTTCTTGATCTCAATGGATTCTGATCAGGCCATAGAGTTCTGAGTCTATGAAAAGTCTCTTCTTTAACCAAAATGTTTAGTATGGGCTCAGTTATCTCCTTCCAACTTAAACCAAACCAACCAACCAACCAACAGCAACAAAAACCAAACCACCCTGGTAAAGTCTCCAAGGAAGTGAAATTAAGTGAGAATAATGCCACAAAACAGTCCCTTTATGAGAGGAGGTACTACAGAGCCAGGACTCTGGCTACTTGTCTCTCTCCCATGCATGCAGCAAGGAAAACCACATGAGCACACAGTGAAAGGCTGCCATCTGCACCTCCAGAGCACAGGCCTGATCAGACACCACCTCTAGCTGGAACTTGACTTCCGATTTCTGGCCTGAGGTCCCATGAAGAGATGTGTGTGTGTGTGTGTGTGTGTGTGTGTGTGTGTGTGTGTGTGTGTGCTATAGGAGCCCCCGCGCCTATGAGATTTTGTGTAGTGCCTTTAGCAAGCTGATAGTTTTCAATCAAAGCTCATTTAAAACAGATGAATAGCAGAGGCAAACAAGAGCTTGGAATGAAGCCCCTGGAATGCCCAGGGCCACTCGTACTGAATTCCAGCCTGTATTCCTTTTAGTTTAAAATGTGTGAGCCAGACCATGGTGTCACACACCTTTCATTCCAGCATATATGTATATAGTCTTTAGGTCAAGCCTCAATATACATATTTACAATATGAGATATGAGATTTGCCTCCTAAGATCTCTTCAGATTCGGAGTCATTGTGCTTAGTGTGCTTTAACTAACAGATATAAGTCCAGTAGAAGACTATCCCTGACCCAGAATATCTTTCTGGGAAACATTGCTCTCTCTACCTTGCTAGATAGATATGAGTTATCATTACAAATAAACCAGCAAACTGTCATCAAAGTGTCAGACTGTCTTCATAGTAACAGACTACAAAACTTCCATGGGAGAGTTTTTTAGGGCAGGAAAGGGGCTTGTGCATTCAAATGCTTAGCAAAAGCAACATCAATTACATGCATTCACATTTCTTCTTAAAGGTAAAAGAGTCTTGGCCAAAGTTTTACAGAGAGAGAGAGAGAGAGAGAGAGAGAGAGAGAGAGAGAGAGAGAGAGAGAAGGTCTCATGTAGCCCAGGTCTTGAACACTCATTGCAGCTAAGGATGACCTTGAACTTTTGATCCTCCTATCACCACACCCAGCTTATGCAGTGCTGGGAATCAAACCCAGGGATTCATGCCTCCTAGGTAAGGACTCTACCAACAGAGCTGCACGCTCAGCTCTCTTATACATTGTTGTTGCCATGAACGCTAGAGGTTTTTTCTGGTTCTTCCAGTTTAAAAGACTCTTAGTCAATTTATTAAAATATAAGCTCACTCTCCTTGCACAAATGCCTGATTCCCGTGTCTCCTATCAGAGTAAACGCCTGTGCTATCAGTCCTGTCTTATGAGCCAATCAAACAGAGGAAAACTAGCAAAGCTCATAGGTGAGAGTGTGCAGTACCTAGTTAATGCCACAAGGTGGCAGTGCTCTCTCAATGATGACTTAGACAGCCCTGTGGTGTCTTCAGCCTGTGAATTCCCAGGCCAGGCTGATGGATCTTCTCTGTGCATTTTTTTTTTTTTTTTTTTTTTTTGTCTAGTCTGGGTTCGAAGCCTGATGCCTGGCTATCTCTCATTGGGTGACCTTAAGATCCTGTTTCTCTCCTTGAAAGAAACAGAATTTTATATACAATGGCTGGAGGGGTCGCAGACAGCTCCCACAGAGTTCCCTTTTCTCTGCCTACGAAGTCATCACGGAAAGTTTAGCCAGGTGTGAAACTTCGGAGTCCTCCCTGACAGATCAGGGATGTCAGCAGGCCATTCGGGGTCTGGTCTTGGTCTAACTGGGCAGTTGGGACAGTCCCCGGACTTCTCTGGCTTTCGAGTCTCGTGTGAAAAGCAGGTGATGGTCCTAGCACCGAATGCCGAGATTACAGGTGGACGCACAATGTAAACTATAGAGAGCTTGGCTGGAGGGCCCTTGGGGTGTAGCTCCTGGAGAAGCAGCTTGTGCACATGCGCATCATGTGTCATTATTAAGGATGAGCCATGTTTCCAAAGAAACAAGAGCTGGGAAACTTCTGGATGAAAACCAAAGGCAAAATCCCTGAATCTCCCCTCTGCTGTCAGTCACGGTCTCTGGTCGATTCTTTCACAAGCTGTTCCCTGGCCCTAACGCCACACACCTGTTCTTCCCTCTGCCCATCCGGCTCTGTTTACAATGGCCTCCGTTGTCTCCCTGGGCCCAGCTGCTCTTCTCCCGACAGCTGTTGGGCACCAGCGACAGCTTCGCCCTCCTAGGTAGGAGGTAGTGTGGCAGCTTGGAAAGCGCTTAGAATCCAGGGGCGGGAAGGCCTGGGCAGGAATCCAAGCCTTGCCACTTCGTCAACATGACAGTCTCTGCTCCGCCAACATTTAGGGTCTCCGGGTTTCTTCTAGGCTCCTCTGTATAACCCCTCATGACACTCAGTTTTAGCTAAATTGGTTTCCCAAGATTTCTCCCATCCTCAGATCTGACGATTGACTGAGTTATCCTCCACCGCCTCCGGGTGATGTCTGATTTCAGTCCTTGTCTAGGTGGTGATACAGTTTAGGTCCTGAGTGTCGCCTAAAGACTCACATGTTTAAGAGTGGTCAGAGGCCTGGGTGGTTATTAGGGGGTGAGTGGGAAAGCTTGGACCATGGGGAGCATTCTCTTAAAGAGGAGGTGAACCCTCACCTCCTCTTTTCTCTTTTTCACTGCCATAAGGCTGCAGATTTACTCTACCACATGTCCCCTGGCATGATGGCTGTCTGGCATGGGCCCCAAAGCCCCCATGGGGTAAAACCTCCATAACTCTGAGCCATGGCAAGCCTTCCCTCTTTATAAGTTGATTACCCCAGGTATCATTATAGTTATAGACGTCTGGCTAACACAATCATCTCAGCCAGCCTCCTCCCCTGGTGCTTCTCTTGGTCACTTTCTGCCCACAGACCGTCTCCTTCATTATAAATTCCCACTTGCCCATGCCGTTTTATGTTGACTCCCTCTCTGTCCCCGCTGTAGCTCCTGGCAAATGGTACGTATTCCCAAAGCGATGAGCCTAAATAACATCTTCCCTAGTCACACTTTAAGAAGGTTTACAGAATAATTTCCCTCTAACAAATGTAGGATGAAGTTTGAGAGGATCTGTACTACATGCACAAAAATGGACTCCTTGAAGTAGTATAAGTTCACAGTTCTTGGGCCACAGGGGTACTTAGTGAGTACTAGCTTTTCTCCATTTGGTCCTTCTCTGAGGCCTTGGGCTGCCCTCTGGATTTCACTGGTTGCTCCAGAAAAGAGCAGGCAGCAGAGTTATGATGGCTGACGGACAATGGCATTTGAGTGTTGATTGCATGCAACATGAATCCCATTTAACTCCCGCCAAATCATCAAAGCTTAGTTCTCTCCCTGGTCTGCACATTTGAATTACTTGGGGTCTGGAGACTCAAAAACATAGTCCCTGGACCAGGCAAGCCAACCTCCCCTGGGGCATAGAAACTCGGACTCTCTGGTCCACCCCCATCTCCTAAATATGATTTGAAGTTTAAACAACATGTTTAGGGAGTTGGTGTGTGCTTTAAAAGCCGAGTGGAACCACAGCACTGTGTAGCCCACAAATGTCTGGCTCATCCCACAGAGAATCTGATAGCAGTTTTGTTTATTAATTTATTTTTGGTGACTTCATACACATTGAATGTATGTGTAATTATATATATATTTTGGGTGTTTTCACTCTCATTATCTTCTCTCACTCCCCTCCCACTCTGACTGAACCCCTCCTTCTTTCCAATAAGTTCATATCTCTGGTCTGTTCGTTGACTCACTGAGTTTAATAAGGCTTGCCTACATGAGCATGCATGTGCTGTGGGCCTATTTACCAGAGCACGTACAATTCATCAGTAGCTTCAGTATCACTGAAGAAAATGACTCTTCTCTTCTCCATCAGACACTGCCTGTTGTAAGCTCCCCAAGGAAAGGGGAAATCATGAGTCCTTCCTCATCCAAGATGGAATGTTCAGGTTGTGCCATCGTATACAGGTTCTGTGCAGGCAACCCAACTAGATACGGTGGTTTTGAAGGCCTGGACTAGTATGGGACTTCTCAAAGCAATTCATGGATTCTGATATACAAATAGGATTGAAAACCACTGTGACTGGATGTTAGGGACCCTCCCCCTTCATGGAGTATGAGCTATCACTGGGAGATCACTCTGAGTTAGCTCTGAGACTATACTTTACTGTGGTGTATGTGTGTGTGTGTAGGCATATACTTCTCTCTAGAACTTCATTTCCTCTTTGTCCATTCCCCTTTGTACCATGGCTCACTTCCATCTTCACTTACTAATTTCTCAAATTTCAAAGATTGTAGACAAGAAGCTGCCTCTGTCCAAGGCATTCTGCTTTGTCATTATGATATCATTTAGAAGATAATGAGCCAGGTCTTGTAATGGAGACCGTAAGGCATGAGAGGATACAAATACTGCTGCATGTTGCACTCTAAATGGAAAAACATGACTCCTGACTTCTGTCTCAGAGATTTGCAGACCCCAGTGCAGGCAGAGGAGTCCAGCGTGGTCAAAGGCAGCAGCACTTCACACTGTAAGGTGCACAGGAATCTCCTTGGTCCCTGAAAGCACAGATGGTAGTTCGGTATGTTAGGGGGAGTGTCTTTGCTAGGGTTTCTATTGCTGTGATGAAGTGCCATGACCAAAAAGCAAGTTGGGATGGAAAGAGTTTATTTGGCTTTACACTTCCATATTGTTGTTCATCACTGAAGGAAGTCAGGACAGGAACTCAAGCAGGACAAGATCCCAGAGGTGGGAGCTAATGCAGAGGCCATGGAGGGGAGCTGCTTACTGGCTTGCTCCCCATTGCTTGCTCAGTCTACCTCCCTATAGAACCCAGGACCAACAACCCAGGGATGGCACCACCCACCATGGGCTGGGCCCTCCCCAACTGATCACTAAATGAGAAAATGCCTTTCAGCTGGATCTCATGGAGGCATTTCCTCAGCTGAAGCTCCTTCCTCTGATGACTCTAACTTGTGTCAAGTTGACACACAAAACCAGCCAGTACAGAGGAGTGAACTCATAGTCTGCATTTCCAAAGCAGCCCAGGTAAAGCTGACACTGCTGAAATCATGGCCACATCAGTACTGTGGAATCCCAGCACTCCTCCTGTGGCACACAACACCTGGGACCAATGATTTCGAGTCTGTGTTCGGACTCAGCTCTGAAGACCATACCTTAGGCACTGGGTGGCCTTCTGAGAACCTTGCTACAGGATTTCCCATTGCAGCATTTAGTAACTCAACAAATATTTACTGAGCCTAACTTGAAATCAGGGAGACAATTTAGGTAAACAGCATCCTTCTGGTCCACAGTCCAACGACAAGGAGGAAGAACAGGAATGAGCATTCCGGCTGGAGAGAAATACTCCAGAGGACCAAAAGGAACCAGGAAAGGGGGTCAGGAATGACATTTTTTAGAAGATGACACTTGAGCAGCGACTTGCAGAACGAGAGTATGGAGGGCGGTGAGGAGCAGCGGGATGAACTGTCCAGCTGAAGGAACAGCAGCTCAAGGCACTAGAGCAGAGCCGGAGAGCCCCAGGGAGGAATGGAGAGCCCCAGGGAGGAATGGAGAGCCCCAGGGAGGAATGGAGAGCCCCAGGGAGGAATGGAGAGCACAGGGCCATGCTTGTCCCCAGCGCTGAAGGATAAAAGGGAGGAGAAGAGTGATGAAGCTTCTGGTTTATCTCTTTTTGTTTGGTAGCTCCAGGTTAGCCTGAAACTCCCTATGAAGCTCAGCTTGGCCTCACACAATTCAGCCTCCCGCCACAGCCTCTCTCAGCGCTGGGATAGCATGCACCGCCAAGCAAGATGTCATAACTGGGTCAAGACTTTAAAGGGTTTTAATCAGAAAATGGCTGATGTCTGATCCCTTGGCTTCCATGGGCAGGGTCCGCAGCACAGGTAAGAATGTTGACCCAAAGAACAGGGAACATTGCTGTAGGCTAGGCCAGAGGCACCGCTGTCAGGATTTCAGAGGTGATGGTCACAATGAGATGTGAGCAGATTTTCTTATATTCTTTTCAAAGGCTGTTATGTGACAAGAGAGTGATTTATCAATTTGAATGTTCCTGTTAGTTTTTCACCACTGAAACAAAGCACATGAGAAAAGAAAAGCCTTCAGGGATGAAAGACTTCTTTTAGCTCATGGATGCACTGTTTCAATCCGTCATGGCAGAGCACAGAAGTTCACATCTCAGCAGCCAGGAAGCAGAGACAGAGAGGAACCTTCTCCAGCAGCTGGCAGGCTATCATCATTTCACTCTTCCATTTCATCTAGGTCCCCAGCCCTGTGGGATGATGATGTCACCATCACTGGGAGTGGCAAGTTATCGAGCAGCTTGGGAGCTACATGAAAGCATGTATCAGAAAACCAAAACAAATTTTAGAAAGAAAGGATTCAAGTCCACATTTCTGATTTTGATACCTCTGTGCATAGTACTTATAGGGAGTCTGCATGTGAAGGTAAGCTCGCAGGAACACTTTGGAAACTGAGGTAACCTGAAGACTTTCTCAATTTGCTTCGATCTAGGGGTTTGACCAGGCCTACCAAATGCCCCAAGTAGTAAGTAGTGGGTGAGGGTGGCACCGATTCAGAGAAGAAAATTAGAATTTCCACATGTACACTACACGTGTCTGAGTGCATGAGAGAATATGGGACAGCACACAGGGTTTTAGAGGGACCGTATGCTAAATGAAGGCAATTAGGTTTGGTCAGGACCTGTATCTAGTAAGCATCCAGAAACACTGAGAGATGAAGGGAGTATCCTAGGCTGGCTCATCCACATCCACCATAGAGTGTCCTGCAAGCATGGGACAGAGTGCAAACCTCCAGCCACCGGCCTGGTCTCTCTGACAGATCAGGAGTCAGGCCCAGGATGAGCTCCTGATAAGAGGGCTACTGCTGCAATGGTCTAAACCAAATAAAGGCTCAAGTGAGGATCCAGTGAACAGGTAAACTGAAGGAAATTACAAGGACCAACATCCTTCCTGTATTCTGTTACAGCCACCTCTAGTGCAGATGCGAGGACAGGGAGAGGACTCAGTGGATACCAGAGCACAAGTGTGAAACTCGCCCTCTTGGTCCTAAGTCTAGTACCCAGGCACTGAAGATCCAAACATCTGTGGTCAGATATCTTGGAGACGAGATGTCCACAAACAAGAATAACCTATGACTCAAGCCTATACGTGCTAAGATGTCATTTTCAGGTGCTCCAGGAAACAGCTTAGCAGGGAGGTGGCAGGTGAGGTGGCAGGAACCTTGGACTCCCCGTCACAACAGATTCCTACTCTGGAATGCTAACATGACTACTCCCTTCCTGGCTTTGGGACTGTCAGCAAAATTTTCTGAGCTTTTATTTTTCTCTTTAAATCTAATAATGTGTTAGATTAAGTAGGTTGTTTTTAAATATTAGAAAGGAAGCATTTTTGAGAGGTTGAAACCCAGCTACTGTTGTCAAAATAAGGCACAAGATAAGCCTCCTCTCCCTGTGCCTCATCCTGGATGGTCTCAGGGCCTCTCTGCTTTTCTTGATAAGAGTGTGGGATTGCCTCCCATCATCCTGCTCTGGTGCAACAAATGCTACAAAAACTACATCACCGTCCTTACCTGGCCAGCACCAAGGCAGCAGGTATTCTCTGTCCATATCTCTACCAGAACATGAGCCCCAGAGATAAAGGGCCCTGACTGTTTAGGTGCCTGAGAAGGTCCTGAGAAGGTGACGCACATTTGGAAAGCTACAGATTATGTTCATCAGTTGTCAGTGATGGGTGCATTTTCCAGACCCTTGCTCAAGTTAAACAGCAAGTAATTAAAAAGGACTCCCCAAAGTTTGCAAAGGTGGGAAGAATAAACACATGATTATGAAGCAGCAGTGTCTGACATGTAATTATGGGCTTTGTGTGCTTGCATACACCTAATTAATCCTTTGGATAAAAGTGGACCACAATGTCACGATGCTATGTCCTATCCTGTACTACATGCTGAGAAAATCATGGCTCTGAGTGGTCATGAAAACTGCTTTGGGATAGCCTAGTAGAAGCCACAGCACACAGAACCATCTACATACAAACTCAAGAATACTTTTCAAGGATTCCCTAGGTTTAAGAGAAAATAAATATCCTGCCATTGCAAACAACACATTCTTTTTTGTTTCATCTGATTCCTTTATCCCTCCTTGAAGGTTTAATCCTTTATTAATTTAATCTAATTATTTAATCCTTCAACAATAGCCTGGTATTTACCAAGCACATTGATTTGTTCTAGAAGGGGATAATAAGGAGAGAAAACCCTTAACTTAGCAAGGGAAGAGGGCAAGGCATTCACTGCCACTGGCTGCAAGTGCTGTAACAGAAGATAATTCAAACTACCATGGGATCAGCATAGGTGAAGGAGTAATGGCTTCCGTTATATGAAATCAGGGAGAATATGCTTCTACAGGTTAACAGTGTCAGAGGGCTAAGGATGCAGCTTAGTTGGTCAAGCACTTGTGTAGCACGTGCAGAGTCCTGGGCTCCATCCCAAGCACTACATTGACAGAACCTGGTGGCCCACACATGGAATCCAAGCACTTGGGAGTGGAGGTGGAAGGGTTGGGAGTCTAAGATCATCCTTGGCTGCATTGTGAGTTCAAGGCAAGTGTGGGCTAGATGAGACTCTATCTCACTATTAAAAATTAAAAAACAAAAGCAAACTTTGGACCAGCAAGAAGGGTTCTGTCACAATGGTGCCACTTCTTAGTAGATGTGGTGGTTTGAAAGAAAATGACCCACAAAGGGAGTGACACTATTAGGAAGTGTGGTCTTGTTGAAGTAGCTATGGCCTTGTTGGAGGAAGTGTGTCACTGTGGGAATGGGCTTTGAGATCTTCTATGCTCAGGCTATACCCAGTGAGACAGTTCACTTCCTGTTGCCTGCAGATCAAAATGTAGAACTTTTAGCTCCTCCTCCAACATCATGTCTGCCTGCATGCCACCATGCTTCCTGTCATGATGATAATGGACTAAACCTCTGAAACTGCAAGCTAGCATGTTTTTCTTTATAAATGTTGCCATGGTCATGGTGTCTCTTCATGGCAATAGAAACCCTAACTAAGACAGTAGGTTACCCTAAGGCAGTTTTCATAATCACCCAGAGTCTCAGTTTTCTCATGTGTTTAATACAGATAATAAGACTTAGTGTCATGATATCATGATCCAGTATTATTCAGAGGATTAGAGATTCCAATGAATACAAAGCCAGTAAAGATACATGCCAAGCCTGATGACCTGAGTTTAATCCCCAAAGCCTCCAAAGTGGAAGGAGAGAATTGATTCTCACAAGTCATCTGATCTTTACATGCATACCATGTCACATGCCTGCCCATGCACATCCATATGCATATAAATTAATTAATTGATTGATTGTGGTTTAAGTTTTGTTAACGTTAACAAAATTTGGACTACGGAGATAGTTCAGGGGAAAAGATTCTCCTGCAAGTGTAAGGGCCTGAGTTTGGATCTTCAGAATCACATGAGAGCTGGATGCAGTAGTGTATGTTTATGATCCCAGCATTCCTATGGCAAGATGGAGAGATGGAAAGCAGAGACAGGAGAATTCCCTGAATTCTATGGAGCAGCTAGCCTGGTGCGTGCAGAAGCAGCACATGATAGGAGCTTGTCCTCAAACAAGGTGGAACAGGATCTTGAACAGACCCAAGACTGTTTTCTAAGTTCCACATATGTGGCTCCCACATACCCCCCCCTCTCTCTCTCTCTCACACACACACACACACACACACACACAGAGAGAGAGAGAGAGAGAGAGAGAGAGAGAGAGAGAGAGAGAGAGAGAGAGAGAGAACAAAATCATCATTCTTATAACCCTGAAAAATAACCAAACACTTGCAACAATATGGTAAGTCCTGATTAAAGAAGATTAGCAAAATTTAAGCAAAAAACAAAAACAAAACCTGAAACAAACAGATAAAAATCCTGTGAGACATGTAAGGGATTAGTATACATGTCCTACATACAAGAAAGGGGCTTTAAGAAATCCCAGATAACATACTTACTAAACAAAAACTTTAGATCAGCTATTTAAAAATACTCAAAGAACTAAAGGAAATAATCTAAATAGCTAAAGAAAGCTGTGAAATTAATGTTCTATCAAGTATAGAATACCAATAAAGGGAAATTATAAAAGGAGTCAAATTCTAAAGTTAAAAAATAAACTTACTGAATAAAATATTTTTGTGTCTATGAATATAAACAGCAAGAAAAAGGAAACTGATAAACTTAAAGATAGGTCATTGGATGCTTTTTCGAATGAAGAGTAAAACTAAAAAGGTTGGGTCCTATGTAACACCATCAAGCAAATCAGGATACACACTATTAGCATCAGAAAGAGAGGGGAGAGAGAAAGGAAAGAAAGATTTGAAGAAATAATGACCAATAATTCCACAGCTTTCAGGAAAAACATTGATGTGTGCATCTAGAAAAGCTCTATGAGCTCCAAGAAGGAATAAAACCAAAAGATCCAGCTAGACAAAGAACAATCGTGTCTCAAAGCCAAAGAGCAGGCAAATAGGGAAAGAAGCAATTCATTACGTGGAACGTCTTCAATCCAGTTAACAACTAACCTTCAACAGAAGCCACAGAGGAGGAAAACATGATGAGATGACGTTGAAACATGATGAAAGAAGTTAAACAAACAAACAAAAACCAAAGACAGTCTGGAGATATGGCTCAGCAGGAAAGAGCATTTGGTGTGCAATCATGATGACTTGAGCTAAAATCCCCAGCAGTGATGTAAGAAGTCACGCATGGTCATGTCCGTAACTGCTGTAGTCCCGTGTGTGTGTGTGTGTGTGTGTGTATGTGTGTGTGTGTGTGTGTGTGTGTGTGTGGCAGGGGGAGGGCTGCACAGAGACAGGAGGATCACTGAGACTGGCTGCAAGCTTAGCTTTAGGTTCAGTGAGAGACTTTAACTTGAGAATAAGGAAGACAGTGATAGGCCAGGACACATGAGGTCCTCAGCATACAGCTGCACACATATGCACATATCACACACAGACATTCCATACACATTCACACACACAAATTCTTTTTTTTTCTTTTCATTTTTCTTTATTAAGAAATTTTCTATTTACTCTACATACCACCCACAAATCCCCCTCCTCCCTCTTCCCACCCTCCAGCCCTCTCTCCCAAGCCACCTCACATCCCCACATCCCCCAAATCAAGGTCTCCTATGGGGAGTCAGCAGAGCCAGGCACACTGAGCCTATGCAGGTCCAAGCCCCTCCCCACTGCATCAAGGCTGTGCAAGGCATCACATCACAGGTACCAGGCTCCCAAAAGCCTGCTCATGCACCAGGGATGAATCCCTATCCCCCTGCCTGGGTGCCCCCCAAACAGTTGGAGCCAAACAACGGTCTTCCATATCCAGAGGGCCTAGTCCAGTCCCATGGGGGGTCCATGGCCACTAGTCTACAGTTCATGGGCTTCCACTAGCACACACACAAATTCTATGTATAAATTTATGTGACTGCCAACCAAGATATCTGCAGTTAACAAAATTATCCTTCAAAACTAAAAGAGAACATTCATCATTCATTGATTCCTGAATGTGGATGCAACATGACCAGCCACTGTGACTTCCTGAACCATGATAGATTGTAAATACTCAAGTTGTAAACAAGAAAAAAAAAAAACCCAATCCCTTAAAAATTGAAAAGAAAAATTAAGACATCCCAAAGTTAGAAACAAAGAACAGCAAAAACACCATTAAATCAGAGAATTGGCTGTCATCAGACAATGCCTGCGAAGAATATGAAAGGTGTTCTTCAGGCAGGAATGAGAACACAGGTATCATGACTTGGCTTCAGCTGCTAACAGAACGCCAGACTGCGTGCTGAAGCAGTAACAATGTGTATCTCCCATGTTTCTGAAAGCTGGAAGGTTTCAGTCATGTTCCCAGGTAGCTTGGTTTGGTTTTCAGGGAGGTCTCTATTATTGGCTACAAGTGTACTTGACAATAACAAGAGAGAATTCTCATTCTCTCTCTCTTTCATCTTCTTATAATGCTACCAATTCTAACAAATTTAGACTTCAAAGTTTGATCCCACTTTAATTACCTCCTGAAAGTTTTTCCTTCTAATATAATTACATTAGGGATTATAGATTAGACATATTAATTCAGGGAGCAGGGAAGACATTCAGCCCAACCCCTGGAGGGGGGAAATGCAAAGGAAAAGAATAAACAAAAGAAACTCTGAATAAGAAGAAAGAGGAAATGTTAACAATTAAAGGCTACAGAGAAAATAGACAAAACTAATAATGAAAAGTAATAGAAAAACAGCAACTGTGAAACCAAAGTTTAGTTATTTGGAAATATAGCAAAATGTATATAACTTTGCCTAGATGGGCCAAGGATAAAAAAGAGACCAGAGTCGAATCACTAAAGGCAAGAACGAAAAGGGGTAACATTACTATTGACCCTTGGGAAGGAAGGGAAGTAGGGAGTCTGGGAGTTGAAGGTCAGCTGCAATGGACATGTGCTTGTGACCCACGGCGTAGCTTCACTCTGCACTGTGCTTCTGTGTGATGTACTGCCCAGCAATGCTGAAGGGGAAGTCGTGGCCCAACACCAAGATTCCTTATGTTTCCCACTGATCTGAATAGGTGATGGGACAGAAGAGCAGTGGAGGAATCATCCAAGGATAGCATTGAAAATGAGCTGTGCTGGGAAGTGTGAGGACCAGAGCAGTTATCTCCAAAATAGGAGGTGGCCTTTCCTCTTGTTCTCTGTGCTCTGTATTGCTGAGCTTGGAGAAACCCAAATCCCTTTAGTTCTAGAGTTTTTGAGATGACAGTAAAGACTATGGTTGAAAGTCCCGAGGGCTTAAGGAATACATGAAAGAGAGGGAGTGTTTTGTCCTGATAGGGACAGAAGTAGGACCCCAACCATAGACACCTTGTAGGCCAGGTAAGGATCTGGCTCGTAGTACTAAGTGCATTTGGATAGCATAGAAACTGCTGTAATCCAAGAGCATTTTGTCATTCTGGCCCAAAGTACAGTCTTTGGCAGGCAGAGTGGTACAGTGAGACAAGTCGGAGGCTTACAGGGGAGGACCATGGCCTCAGTCCTGATTTGGTGCAGTCCTGATTTGGTGACAGTGAAGTGTAGTGCTGAGAAAGCAATGGAATAAGAAAGTCTGGAGCTCAGAGAAGCCTAGATGAGAAGGATACATAGTGTCCAGAGTGCCCTGTGCCCAGCTTTTAAAAAGAGATGTTACAGAAGAACCTGGAGACTGGGCTGAGCCTTGGGAAACCGCAATGTACTCACCAGCCTGTGGAGGGGGACTCCCAGGGAGACAAAGATTGAGTATTCAGAGCAGAGTGAGGAAAGCCTAGAAGGGGGTTGCTTAGGTGTGAAGGGAAGAGATATTCCAAGAAGAGCAAAGTCAAGAAAGACAAAGGTTGAAAAATGACCATTGGGTTGGCTGACTTAGTGGGTGGTCATTAGTTACCCAAAGGAAGAGCTGTGTCAGTGAGGAGAAAGTACAGAAGCCAGATTTGAAACAAAATAGTGAAAACTGTCTTCAGGAAGAAAGAAATAAGGTAATATGAAGAGGAGTGGGGAGTTATCTGTGCTTATGTTTAACCGGTGACAGAGGCAAGTTTAACAGTTGAATAAGTGAGAAAGACACCAATGATTAACATTGCAGCATCTGAGAGGAGGAAACAGACCCCCATGCAGGACAGATGGGTAGGACGGGCAGACATAGAGGAGTGTGTGGGGTCAGTGGCAAACACTGGAAGAGATCTCTGGATATCAAGAAGCAACTGTGCTGATCCAAAGTTGTAAGATGACCAGAAAGTTGAGAAGAAAAAATGGAGATTTGATACACTAGTAGAATTTTAATGAAGAGAATTGCAGATGGCATGTGAATACTTGAGATGTTCTTAGCATCAGAGAAATGCAATCTAAAACCACAGTGAAAGCCACTTCCAGGAAAATGGAAATAGATGTTCTGTTTTCTGTTGCTCATCCTAAGCACAACGGATAAACCTAGAGCTTTTTCTGTATAAACATAGGGAGACTGGAAGCCAGAGAGGAGGTAGGCTGCTTAGAGGCCTCAGCACTGAGGAGTGGTATAGTTGTGGCTGCCTTGAGATTTCTTTTCACCTCATGGGCTCTAAATTGGGAAAGAAAACAAAACTCCACTATTCTACTCAAGATACTCGATACAGATCAGAAAAAAACGAAGTGAGTCTCAGTAAGAGCCTGGTGTCTTGAATTAAAGAAACAGAAAGAAAGCAGCCTCCTAAGGCAGGAAACTTTTAGATTAAAGCTCCCCATGGGGCTGGGCACGTAGACCAATTTCTTACTAAAGTGCTTGCCTGGCATGCACAATGCCCTGGGTTCAAGCTCAGCACTGCACAAACGAGACATCGTGGTGCAGGCCTGTAATCCCAGCACTGGGAAATAGAGGCAGAAGGATCATTAATTCAAGTTCAAGGTCATCCTCAGCTACCTAGGAAGTTTGAGGTTTGCTTGGGTACTTGAGATCCTGTCTCAAAAAAGGAAGGGAATTTTCCCTACTTCAGCCAAACATCATAGAAAAGACTGTGGCTTGCAACCCCACTCACACTAGTAGAGACCAGATAGGGGGCCCAGACTTCTACTCTCAAGGCTGTACCAAGGCACTGAGAGCCCCGATGAGATGGTGCCTGGCAAATTCAAGCAGGAACTGAGTTCATTCTTAACAATCAATAATGAGCTCACCTCAGATTGTCAGCAGATGCCATGAAAGAAGCCTTGCCTTCCATTTCTATCTGGCAGTACTGAGGAACTTTCCCTCGCTCCGGGCATCAACAGAACTTCTACCTGGAAGCAATGAGACAGTGAGGGTCTATGTTCCTTGTCAGAGCAATGAAAAAGAGAGACAACTGAGACAGGAGATGTAAGGGAGACTCAGGGACATATGTAAAAATATCCAGGACTCAGTTGAAAATTACATATTTTGTGATGAACTCCAAAGACCTCAAGTTCAATGAAAAACTACAATCAATAGTGGCCAATGCCAAGGGAAGAAAAAAAGATGAATTTTCCGATGAAGATTCTAAAGTACCTATGATTTGTTTTAAATTGAGGCAGGGTCTCACTCTCTAGAATCCCAAGACCACCTCAAACTCATAGCAATCCTTTTGTCTCAGCCTTCCTTGTATAGGAATTGTAAGCATACACCATACACCCCACCACTCCCAGTTGATTTTTAAAACAGTTTAAAACAACATAAGAGCTGGGGACTTGGCTCCACTGGTAAAGGCACTTGATTAATAATGCCAATGACATGAGCCTGATCCCTGGAATTCACATAAAGGTGGAAGGAGAGAACCGAGTCCACACAGCTGTTCTTTGACCTATGCTGTGGTATGTGTATGCGTGTATGTGCGCGCGCACGCGCACACACACACACACACACACACACACACACACACACACACAAATTCTCAAAAGATTTAACAAAAAATCCTGACTATTTAATGAAAACTAATCTTTTCCTCCTAGGATTGGAAGCAAGGTTGGAACGTCTATGGTCACCAGTGCTATTCAGCACAATGCTGAACATTCCAGATAGTACAAGTATGGAAAAGAAATGAAATAAAAGCTGTGCAGATTGGAAAGGAAGAAGCACGATGCTTCTATTGTCTGCATAGAAACCACAAGTAGTCCAGAAACAGCTACCCATAAATAATAAGTTCAGTATCAATGGAAAATACAAGACAAATGTTGAAGAGGGGATTGTATTCCTGCGTATTGGCAAATAGCCCATGGAACTGAAACTGAAAAATATGACAGGTTGCCTTGTCCAACTTCCATATAAGGGTTTTTGCTTTAACTTATTATATTTTATTTTGAAAAGAAAAGATTGGACTCTAAGGGAGCCTGTCAGGATTTTTTTTTAATTAGTGATTAATGTGGGAGGGCACAATTCATTGCCATCCCTGAGCAGGTCGTCCTGGGTTCTATAAGAAAGCAGGCAGAGGGAGCCATGAGGAGCAAGCCAGCAAGCAGCACCCCTCCATGGCCTCTGCATCAGCTCTGGCTTCCAAGTTCTTAATCTGTTTGGGTTACTGTCCTGATTTCTTCCAGTGATGAACAACTCCCCAAGTTGCTTTTCATCACAGAAACCTAAGTGACTGTGAAACCCTTCAAATCTGAGTTCAGTCCCCAGAACCCACAGTGGAAGGGGGGAACTAACTCTTGAAGGTTATTCTTCATCCCCTTAGACACTCTTAAGTGCACACACTACTGCTGCTGCTGCTACTAATAACAAGTAATATTTTGACTGGAGAGATGGTTCAGTGGTTAAGAGCACTTGTTGGTTTTGAAGAAAACCTGAGTTCAGTTTCCAGAACCCACACCAGAGCTCACAACCATCTGTAGCCCAGTTTCATGGGATCTGATGCCCTCTTCTGACCTCCAAGGACACCAGGCATGCATGTGGTACACATGCACACAGGCTGACAAAGCATTCATACACATAAAATAAAACAAATGAATCTAAATTTTTAATAACGATGGTGATGATAATAAATTAAAACAGTATTAAGATGTTTGTGCTCCATTGCCTTTCTTTATAGAACTTACAATGGTGTAACTTTGCTAAGGTTTCTGGAGTAATTGCTTTACCCTTGTTTATCCATTTAAAGATTAACTTTTTGTTAACTGTGTTGGTCTGCCAGTTCATAAACACAATAAGTCTATTTCTTAAGGGCTTTGATTTCTCTGGTCAGCATACCACACCCTCCATATGGCGGCTTTGGTTTGCTTTCTTTCCACTTGTTCCTATTTTACTTTCTCTGAGCAGTTGTAAATGATGTTTATTTCAATTTCAGCTCCACATGCTATTTGCCAATACACAGAAACACAATCTCCTCTTCAACATTTGTCTTGTATTTTTCCATTGATGCTGAACTCATTGTTTATGGGTATCTGTTTCTGGATTACTTGGGGTTTCTATGTAGACAATCCTGCTGTCTGTAAATAGAAGCACCTTGCCTCTTCCATTCCAGTCTCCACAGCTTTCATTTCATTCCTTTTCCATACTTGTACTGTCTGGAATGCTCAGCATCCTGCTGAATAGGACTTGGTGATTGGCAAGATGGCTCAGTAGGTAAAAGCATTCCCTGCATAAGCCAGGTGACTCAAATTCAGTCCCCAGAAGCCTCAAAAAGTCAGATATCATATAATCCCAGCATTCATAAGGTAAACTGGGAAGTGGAAACAGATGAATCACCTGGAAGCTTTCAGGCCAGTTTGCCTGGCACACAGAGTGGCAGAAACAAGAAAGAACCTCCTCAACAATGTGGAAAGAACACCAGCTCCTGAAAATTGTTCTCTGACCTCCACACAGGTGTCATGTCCAGCATGCAGTTGCTTTTACTTACACAGCACACATACATGAATATACGTGATCACATAAACATACTCAATTGAAGTAAGGACAAAAATAACGCATAAAGAATTTGTCCACTTGAATTTAAGGCTTACAGGGATCGGGGTTTGTATCATGGGGGGAAGAGTGTCATGAATATCAGAGGACCAGAAACAAGCCTTGCCCAGTTGTCCACTCTTTCTACATGCTTAGAAGCAATTCACTGGAGGAAGAGTAATTTTCTTTTAATAAATAGTGTATTTGGATGACCATAGGCAAAATAAATAAATAGAAAGAAAACTATGACCCAATTCTCATATGTTACAGAAAAGATAACCCAAAATATGACACAAATATAAATATGAAACAGACTAAAAAGTCCTGAGAAAATCAAACCTTTGGAGAGAAATGTGTGGGGTATGCAGTCAGGTAAACTGTCTTTAGACCTGATGCCAAGTGAATGCCAGCTGGCAGAAAGGAAAGGCAGAGAGAGCTTCATTCAGTTAAACTGTTCTTCTGCAAAACATCTTATTGAGAGGAGGAAAAAATGAACACGCCCTCAGCTGGGAACAAACAGGAAAACAAACTCCAGAGCGTAGGGAAATGTGAGAGGGCAGATACCCTGGGGAAATGATGTCCAACTTTTTAGCCATTAAGAATATGCTAACTGGGCCAGAGACATGGCTCACTGCCTAAGAGAACTTACTTTCCCAAGGCCCCGGGTTCTGTTTCCAGCACCCACATGGCAGCTCTTGACCCTCTGTAACTCCAGGTCCAGGGTATCCAATGCTTCTTCTGACTTTAGTAGGCTCCTGCACACACATGGTGCATATTCTTATTCTTTTTTTTTGGGTGGGGGGGAGCTGAGGATCGAACTCAGGGCCTTGCACTTGCTAGGCAAGCGCTCTACCACCGAGCTAAATCCCCAACCTAACATATTCTTATTCTCAAACACACACACACACACACACACACACACACACACACACACCACAAAATAAACTAAATATTTTAAAAAGAATATGCTAATTAAGATGCCAAATGAAGCTGATAACGGTGGCACACATCTGAACAGTGGCTCCCAGTACTAGGAGGCTAAGGTAAGGCAATCACAAGTTTGAGTCCAGCCTGATCTATACAAGCAAAACCTTGCCTCAAAATGAATCAATCAATCAACCAATTAATCAGTTCACAATGGGATCATCCGATATAGCTGCTAAATGACTAAAATGGAAAAATAAAGACAATACCAGATATTTATGGGATCTTTTTCAAAACTCACCCCTCAAGACTCAGGGATCTATGACGGAGAGGAAGCAGAAGGATCATAAAGGCCAGACGTGGTGGATGACTCCAAGGGAACAGTGTCTTCCAGACACAACAGGGTGGGTGCACATACGAACTCACAAAAACTGTGACAGCACACACATGGCCTGTACAGGTTCAAACCAGATAAAAATCTCAGCACTGAAAAGGAGAAGTGAAATGAAGTCCCACTCCCAATCAAGAAGCTATTTGTACCTGATACCTGCTTGGAGACGAAAAAAATAGTGTTCTCCAATGGAATGTCACTGGGACCATCAACCACACCCCTTGGCAGGCCTCATGCTCAGAAGTAGTTAGTCAACACAAAATGGACTCCATGAACTTTGTGTGCTTTTTTTGTTTATTTGTTTTTCATTTTTTAATGTTTTTGTCTTGATTTTGTTTTAATGTTTATTGAAAATCAAGTTATTTTCATACAATATGTTACCACCATGCTTTCCCCATGCTCATCTCCCCCCAGACCCTTTCCTCTTCCCACTCTTCCAACTCCAAGCCTTCTTTTTCTCTTAAGAAAACAAGCAGACAAATAGAAAAGACAAAAACAAGGATAAAAAAACCCCAAATTAACAAAGAAAAATAAGGGAAAAAGGAAACTAAGGAAAAGCATGAGAAACATATACAATGCATACACACAACTCATAAAAACTAAATATTGAAAACCATACTATACAAACAAAATACCAACTGAAAAAAAAGCCCAAACATGGCAATTTGAGACAAAAATTTCCAAGAACATTTTTGAATTCATTTTGTGTTGGGCATCCACTCCTGGCCATGGGGCCTGCCCTTAAGTGGGGTTTGAATCCTCAGTGGGACTCCCTTGGGGAAACTAATGTTTCCTTTGTAAGTGTTGTTCATTGGTGATAGCTTTTCAGTTGAGCATGAGAGCTTGTATTTACTTCCCCTCTCAGTGCTGGGACCCCATCTGGTGTGCTGGCCCTGTACATGCTGCCACAGTCTCTGTAAATTCATGTGTGAATCATTCCTGTTGTGTCCAGAAGACATTGTTTCCTTAGCATCAATCATCCCCTCTGGCTCTTAAAAATCTTTCCACATTTTCTTCAGCATAGTTCACTGAGCCCTGAGGGGAGAAATTTAATAAAGACATCCCATTTAGGACTGAGTGTTCCAAGGTCTCTCATTCTCTTAACATTGTCCAGTCATGGGTCTCTGTGTTAGTTCCCATCTACCACAGGAGGAAGTGTCTCTAATGATGGCTGAGCTACGGGTAGAGCAGAATGTCATTAGGAGTCATTTTATTGCTATGTTCCTCTAGCAGAATAGTGGTATTCTGTTTTCCTCTAGGTCTATAGCCTATCTAGTCTCACATTCTTGGCCACCTGAGCAGTGTCAGGGGTGGGTTTCATATCATGGGGCAGGCTTTAATTTCAATCAGATAGTGGTTAGTTACTCCCACAACATTTGTACCACTACTGCATCAGTGCATCATGCAGGCAGGTTCACTGTAGATAGAAGGCTTGGTGTTTATCTTTCTGCTCTGGTTGCATGCAGAGCACCTCCCGGTATCATGAACACTATCAGCAGAGGTGAAGGCTCTAGTTAGTTAGGCATCAGACTGTCTTTTCTATGTTCAGTGATATATATGGGTGCTGTCTTTAGCTATAAGGCCTTACCATCAATTTGTAGAAAGCAACCAATAGCCTTGGCAATAGCCCGAGTTGTTTGGGGTTTTCCATGGGGCCCCTTTGGCCAAAAACTCAATTAGATGTAACCATTCCTGGCACTGGAGGTTTCGCTTGGTGGTAAGAGATTTGTTTTTGTTTATTGTTCATGTTTGTTTGTTTGTTTGAGAATGAGAAAAAAGTGAAATTGGTTAAGTAGGGGGTGGGGAGTATCTGGGAGAAGTTGGGGGAGAGGAAAGAACACAATAAAAATATATTGTATGAACAAAATCTTTTAAAAAATAATACATTTTTAAAAAACAGAAAAAGCAACTCTTCCTCCTTCCTCTGTGCTGCCTACAAGCTGGTTGCCATCTCCTGCTCAACATCATGTTTGCCCTGAGTGGAAACAGCCAAGGATGTCAAAAAAGGGATCAAGAAGGTTATCGGGCACCAGTCAGACTGATAACATCAAAGTCAACTGAGTATAGCTGAAACCCAGAGGTATGGAGAACAAGGCTTAGAGAAGATCCAGGGACTGGATACTGATGCTACTACTGGTTATGAGCAGCAGGGATAGCAAGGGACATGCTGCTTGGTGGCTTTCAGAACTTCCAGTCCTCAATGCCAAGGAACTATAAGTGCTCCTGATGTGCAGCAGATCTTACAGTTCTGAGGTCATTCACAATGCTTCCTTCAAGAGCCACAGAGCCACCCTGGAAAGAGCAGCACTGCTGGGTATCAATCACTGATTCCAATGCCAGGCTTCACAGTGAAGGAAAGGAGTAGGTGGCTCGTGCACACATTTTAATTGTGCCTAAATAAAGACAAAACAACTGCACTGAAAATGTAATATGCAACTATCATCCCACCTAGTAACCACACTCCTTGGTATTTATCCCAGAGGGCTGGAGAGTTCTCTCTACACACACACACACACACACACACACACACACACACACACACACACACACACACACACACACACAGTAGACTCTTCTTGTAATAGCCCCAGACTATAATCACCACAGCAGTCTTTTACTGAGGGAGTAAGTAAACAGACTGTGACATATACATACACAGTAGACTTTTCAATAACAGAGAAATGGGGGCTTGGAGAAATCTCAGTCAATAAAGTGTTTTCCAGTCAAGCATGAGGACCTGAGTTCAGATTCCCAGTAGGGCGTGAGCACATCTGTAACCCCAACACTAAGGGGCAGAGCCAGACAGATCCCTGGCATACGACAGCCAATCAGGTTGGTCAAATCCATGAGATAAAGGTTTAGTGAACACCTCGTCTCAAAAATAAAGTGAACAATGACAGAAGAAAACACTTGCACACACTCTGGCTTCACATGCATGTGTACGTGCGCATGTGCGTGCGCGCGCGCGTGTGTGTGTGTGTGTGTGTGTGTGTGTGTGTGTGTGTGTGTGCAGAACTCATATGTGTATATGCATCTACATATAGAAATGCACACACACAACACATTACACCCACCCACCCACAAACAACAGAGAAAAGAATAAACTGTAGATATACACAGCCACATGGATGACTCTTTGGAGAACTAAGCTAAGTGGAAAACCTCTGTCAGAAAATGTTACATGCTTTATGCTCCCATCTATGCAACAATCCCTCAACTGACAATATTTTAGACATGCAGGACAGTGTGGCATTTGTTCAGAGTTAGGGATGGAGACAGGGAATAGAAAAGAGGAGGATGAATCTGTAAAAAGACAAAAGGAATCTTTGTGATGTTGGAGAACTTAGGAATCTGCACAGTGATGAGTTGTATAGAACCTAACATGCAAATCAGGACAAGTACAGTAGGAATCTGATAAAATCAGTGAATTCTGTCAGTGTTGAGAAACTGTGATACAACAAAACATTACCAATTAAGAAAATTGGTCAGAGTTCACAAGATTGTGTGTGAATCTATCATTTTATCTATGTATCTATGTAAACCAGTGAGGTGTTTTATAGAGATGGTTTATAGCTATATAACAGAGGATTAGGATTTGGTTCCCTATACCCAGATGGTAGTACACAACCATTTGAAACTCCAGATCTATGGAATCTGACCACTTCTCTTGGACTCTGCAGGCACCAGGCATATGTGTAGCATACATTTATAGTTACAAGCAAAATTGAAGGGCACATCAGACAGGGCATTTTAACTAGACCGTGCAGATGGACCATAGGGGAAATCATGACAAGGTGCTGTGGTTAAGAAGTTCATTGATCAAGGAAATATGAGTCCTACATATTGGATTTGTTTGTTGTTTTTTTTTTTTTTTTTTTTTTTTTGGCTCTTTTTTGGTGGGCCCACTACCCAGCTCCCAAATAAATCAATATGGAGACTTATTCTTAATTATAAATGCCTGGCCTTAGCTTGGCTTTTTTCTTCTCAGCTTTCCTTAACTTAAATTATCCTGTCTACCTTTGCCTCTGGGCTTTTCCTGTTCTCTTCTGTAAATCTCACCCTTACTCTGTGGCTTGCTGGTTGTGTAGCTGGGTGGCTGGCCGCTGATGTCCTCCTCCTTCTCTGGCTGCTTCTTCCTTTCTTTCCCCCTAGATTTCTCCTATATATTCTCTGCCTTCCAGCCCTGCCTATCCTTTCTCCTGCCTTGCTATTGGCCATTCAGTTCTTTATTAGACCATCAGGTGTTTTAGACAGGCAAAGTAACACAGCTTCACAGAGTTAAACAAATGCAACATAAACAAAAGTAACATACCTTAAAATCATATTCTACAACAATGCTGAAATAACCAAATTTATGAGCAGACAATTAGGAAGATGAAGAACAAGACTGTGGATGAGGAACCTAGCACTCTAGTCTGTGACATAGTATAGCAGCCTTATCACTGGTTGACTTGGCATAAATAAAACGTTTCTTAGAATCTTTGTTTGCTTACAGTAGGTTTGGCAAAATAGAATATATGTGAGGCATCTGGAAGGGAGAAATGAAATAATACCACCAAAAAGTTTGTACACTCTGTCATTTACCTACAGGTCCATGTTACTGGTGTGGGATACCAATCACCCTGCAGCTAGTCCGTCCTCCCCAGAATTGTACTTTAGCATCAATGTGTGGGGCAGGTGTGTCTTTAGCTCCACAAAGAAGGGTTCAGGTTTTCCTACAGAACACAATATTTTCACAGTGGGAGGCAGTGCTACACCAGTACTGGGTACCTTCCAGCTCACTTCTGGACTCAGCTTGTCACATTTGCTCACATTTTCATCTGTCTTCTCTGTCCTCCTCTTTTCTCCCCTCCTGTTCCCTTCTCTTCCTCTCTTCCCTTAAAATGACTTCCAGTTTCAGTCCCAACAACAAACACGACAGCTTCATAGATAGAGACTATTTAGCCAGTTTGCAAGGATGGTTAAGCATCCAATGCAAAGTCAAATTCTTGTAATAAATACAAGATCCCAGAGTTCTTATTCTCTCAGTGAACCCTGGTTAGTGCAAGTGGAATGTCTTACAAGAGTACACTTTAGAGATCCTAAAGGGGGAACCTTGCTTTAGGTGGATAGAGACAGTCATGTGATACTCTTTCAAAAAACAAGTATGATTCCCCCCACAACACTGCCATCCATCCCCCATCCCTGACTTCTGTCCTCACGGTAATAAGAAAATGTTCTACTGTGTACCTTGTTGAAAGCCAAACATCTCTGTATAAAGAGTTCTTTAACCTGGCTGATTAGTAACCCCACCACAAATAGCTGCTGTGCCTGGCACACCTTGTGCTGGTGTGGTTTTCTACACAGAACACATACTGCAAGTGCACAGGACAACTGATTATATTAATAAGGAAATCTGTACTCACAGTGTTTTGTCTGATAGTCAGCTACCTCAGTTAGGAGGGGAGTGTATGGTTCACCTCTGACTTCCTTGTATTTAAACATTTAATTTGGGGGCTGGAGGAAGTAAAGGGGAATGTGTAATATCTGTTTTATCTAACACTTTTTTGTGTGAGGTAAAGATTTATCACCTGCTTACTTTAAGCCTTTATGTTAAAGTTTGGAATGGTGAGCAATCTGTAATGTCAAAACAATGTCTTCCTTGGAACTCACCTGTGCTGTTTATATTTTGAAGACATCAGATACTAATAATCAGAAAGAAATGATTTATTATAAAAACTCTGCTCTCCTCTCTTTCTTCACTGGAAAAGTTTCAAACACTTCTAAAAAGGACTCTCTCAGGATCAGGCAAATGCATTCTCCTTCAGTCCTGGCTCAGAAGCAGAAGTTTCAGGGTCACACACCTGGGATCAGACCAAGTATGCTGGAGGCATCTGCTGTCCTTGCTCCTCAGAGCCAGAGAAGCTAATCCTGTTTTCCATGTCAGGTTCTGTTTTCCTCTCACTCACTGCCCAGAGATGCATTCTGGGCTCCAGCCCTACCCCATGAAAAGGCTGCCTATTCAATCAGAAACACAAAGTTGCCTTGTGCCAACCAGGCAGAGAAGACACAAGGGTGATTTATTCTCGCTAATAAGATGGGAGAAAACATGTAGAGGCCAATTGTCTGCTGAGAACAAGAAGAGCTTCTTGTCTGGGAGTGTATAATGTTGTAGCAGACACGATCATTTGTTTGTCTTGCAAACAGCCAACCTCCTTTATTGCTTAGAAAAACTGTTTGCTATAGACGCTGAGCAGGTGGCTATAGGATTTGCTAACATACCCAGGGGATAACAGACCACAATATCCTGATACATTCATGGTACCCGCCTTCACAATCTCCCCAGGGATCCTCATCTCCTGGGATCCATAACCAGGTGTAGTCTTCCCCTTCAGTGGACAGGGTGATGTGTAACCAACAGATATTGTGCAAACAGCAGAATCTGACTTTGAAGCCGATTCTGGCAGACATTGTAGCTTTTACCTTGATCACTGACCAGAGTGAAACCCAGTGTGGCAGCCCTTAGCTGAAGTCCAAATTACGAGGATCTGGTGTGTCCCAAGCTAACACAAATTTGCAGTCCCTGTACATGAGCTAACTCCTTGGATAACTGGAATCATCTGCTGTCTTACCTATAGTTTCCTAAACACATTTTTGTTTGTATTTGTTCTTTTAGTCAGAGCCTTGCTATATACCCTACTAGGTTGGCCTTTAACTAGTGATTCTCTCTCTCTTCCTTTCTGCCTGCCATGAGTTGGGATTACAGGAATGTGCCCTAATGCCCACCTTCATAAGAGATTCAAGTCAGATCGACTTAGTTAAGTTTCACTCCAAATCATGACTCAATAATCTGTAAGATATAATATGTATTTATTATTTTAGGTCACTAAATTTCAAGGTAATTTTATGTGCAACACCACATAATTGATACAAAAATAATGCCAGTTTGCATTTGCTTTTTGTGATATATATATACACAGGGTTCCCTTTCTTCTCTGAATTTTCTTCCTTCTCTGGCTTATTTTCTTTATTTTCCTTTTCTTTATTCTTTTCTTTCTTCTTTTTAGGCCTACTTAAGTTCTCCCCTTTAAAGTCTGATATATATATATCACAAATGTAGTTAGAAATCCATGCTGTAAAAAGTCACAGGAGTAAGTAATAATACTTGACATTGCCCATATCTTACTCCAATAATCTTGGCCAGTGATGTTCCAGTCAGCCATATCTCTGGAAATATTTAGCCTTGATTTGTCATATTTACCTAGTCATATGGTGTAAATAGTCTCTCATTAAGAAATCTCATGCTACAAGTGTGACGTCACAGCACAAAGTTGAGAAGGGAGGCATACAATTAGCTCTTTCAACCCATAACTGTCATCTCCTGAGTACTGCTAGTTTGCACTCAGAAGAAACAGATGGATCATACAGTCACATTTTGTGCTTCTACTCATGTGGCTAGAAGCATCTTAAATAACACAATGCACTGGGGTCATGCCAATCTGAGTGGCATGTATTGCCACTTGGGGCCATGGTGATATCCAGACCTGGCTATTGCTGAGGACCATGTCTGGGTTCACATGATCCTACCACAGCTTGAGTCTGTGCTGAAGCCCAACTCTTATGTTGCCACCAAAGGTCACACAGAACCTCGGCGTTGGGGCCTTGATGGAGTCCAGTGGCCACGCTGCCACCAGAACCCAGTCTGAGTGGTCAATACTTCCACCCAGAGTCAGGACGTCATCAGGGTCCAAGCTGTCGCTTAGGGCCATGTCTGGGTCCATGGTCCAGCTGTGACTGGGGTCTGTGTAGATGTCTGTAGTGTGGCCTGCATCACCTCAGGGGCCCCATAGGAACCATGTAAGGTGAATTCAGAGGTCCATCTTGAGCTGGCCCCACCCTTTGCTGGCCCAGGGAAAGCTTGCCCTGCCTCTCACTGGACACTGCAGCAAGAGAGTTGGCCCAGACCTTCAAGACTCTCACGGGAGAGCTGGCCCTTGTATTCTGGAGAGGTGGTCCCTCCCCTCACCACAGGAGAGGGAGAACCAACCCTGGTGGCATGGGAGTAGGGCAGCTAACTCTGCCCCCTCACCTGAGGCAGGTGGCACCAGGGGCCTGGAATGACCAGCTCAGCTACGACCCAGGCCCACAGCTGGGCCTTGGGCTGACCCACCTTAACATCCACCACCTGTAGGACCTGCTGGAGCTCATGAAGGTACCGGTCCCATGGAACAACACCAGCGGGATCTCCATGACTTGGGTTGCAGCAGGATATCCTAGAGGAATTCAGATGAGGATCCAGTGATGATGGTGTACCAGAAACCAGAGGCCTTGAACCAGGCCAGTGACTCATTACAATGAACGTTTGCTTGTAAGACTGATTGGACAAAGGGGTGTACTATGTGACACACTGCTCCCAATGCTACAAGGATGAATAAAGAGGTGCTGCAGAGGCAGGAAAGAAAGGGGAATGAAGAGGGTTTTGATTGTTTGCTTTGTTCCATGTTTTGTTTGTTGGTTTGTGTGCTTGCTTTGGTTTGATTTTTTTAGTTTTCTTTTGGGGAGCCAGGGCAGGGGTGAGGGGAGGATATTGGGGGACCTGGAGGTGAGCAGAATTAGGGCACTTGATGTAAAATCCCCAAAGAATAAAAAAAATATGTTAAAAAAGAAAGAACTAGTGCAATGGAGCTGGGGATATAGCTTACTAAGTGAAGTGCTTACCTTGTAAGCACAAAGACATCAGTCTCCAGAACCCTTGCTATTTAAAAAAAGGCAGTTGTGGTGGAATGTGCTTGCATTTCCAGAGCTAAGAAGGCATAGACAAGCAGTTCCAAGGCTCACTGGCTGGTCAGTCACAGGCCAGTGAGAGAACCTATCTCAAAAATTAAAAAGTGGAAAGCACCAGGTAAATGCCACTCGAGGTTGTCTCTAACTCCTACATGCACACACACACACACACACACACACACACACACACACACACACACTAACACATGTGCTGACACACACACAAACACACAAATAAACATATGCATAAAAGAAATAGCATTTTTTTGACAACAGCTTTTTTACAATATGATCAAGGATCTAATTTTCTGGATTAATGGCCTCATTACAATTAGTTATAAATAAATTAGTTTATTTATAAAAATAAAAATTTATAACTACAAATTAGTTATAAATTCTTCATATACAATATAAAAATGTCATTATCTGCTTATCAGAGTTTTTAAAAGATTAAAAAGAAAGTAACAATACCAAAAGCAAGTTATTCTGCACTAGATCAGAGTTCAAGCTTATTATACATTGTTACTTAGTTTAGTGAGACAGGGGAAGTAGATACTACCAGAGTTCTTTTAATTACTACTTCCTTGAACGGGGAGTTGGTGAATACTGAATCAGAAATGGATGGACCTGTTTCCAGTATCCAAACTGCTTCAGTATCTTCCTGAACTGGGCAAATGATTCTGATGGAGTGCCGTAAAACTAAACTGTGGAGATGGACCGTAAAATGTGCTCAGACTTCTCCCCGAACCTAAGAGCCACCCTGTGACCCAAAGAGGTGGGTACAAAAATGAGTAGGGAAGGAATGCTGCTAAATGTCCTTCAGCACCGTGGCCAGAAGTGAGGTCCCCGAATCAGAGTGAGGTGCTGTCCTTCTGCTCAGTGCTGAATTCTTCCTAAACGGCGTCTGACTCGGCCCACCAAGCATCAGGTCTCAGCCTCCTATGGCAACATAAGGAATGCTGCCCAGCTCAAGCAAGGACTCCCTAGAAACAAGACGTCTCTGAAAAAAGTCACAAAAACCAGAATCATTCCAGGTTTTCTGGCTTGATGGGGCTGTCGCCACAGCCATGTTCCTTTTTAGCAGTGGAAGAAGACAAGAATACACATTAGCAGAATGTATGCTCTATGCTCATCTGAGGCAGACAAACACAGGGAACAGCCTAGCAACCTGGGGCTCTGTTTGATTGGGTTAGGCATACCAACCTCTTCTAATAATGCACTTGGCGACCTGGCTGCCTTATCCGAGAGTACGGTGCATAAACATCCCTCTTCAAACAGTGCACATAAGCAAACACAGACACCCCACCCCCACCCCCCATCCCCCACCCACCCACCCCCCGCCAAGGGTTCATGTAACTCCAACTCTGAACAATAGCATAATTCTCCCTGCTCCTATCAGTAATCATTTAGGCAGATTCTATACAAATATATCCCCATAAGAAAAGGAGAGGCTGATCAAACCAGAACTAGTTTGGAGTGCATGCACAATAAAGCAAAACTGTGTCTTTGAGTAAACTGTCAGAGACACACCCATTTACCATCTTATGCCAATACATAAATCAGATGCATTATAGGAAGGAACATGAGCAGCAGGAAATACTAAAATATTATGAAGTACTAACATATTATTTAATCTATAAATCTAACTACAGAACTACCCAAACTAGGCCCCTTAGAAGCCAGCCAATTCTTTCTTTGGAACTCATGAGAGAAACCCTAGGCTACAGCCTGGAGCCCCAAGTACTCTTACCCATGAGGCACACTGTCCTATTGGACAGTCTGTCCTTCTATAATATGTATTACTACTTAGCTATGAATAATTTTATTTTGCCAATTGCAAATCTGGGTGAGTCTTTTTTTCAATTTTCTGGATAAGAGGGCAAGAATTTGAAAGCACCCAGACTAGCCTTGGATTATTGGTAATAATCCCTGGGCTAACAGCTTTATAAATGTTTTTTGGTCCTTAAAACCCTGTATGGCATTTCCCCTGCTGAGGGGTAACTTAACATAACAGAATTCATTCTCCCAGGTGGGGTGACCCAGCTCATCTAAGGTGGGGAAAGACTCTCCTCCCAGATCTCTGTCCAAAGACAACCGGCTCATTGCAATTTGAACACTACCATAGATGCTCAACTTATCTACAAACTAAAGAACGTTTGGGATAGGCAAGAAATGTTGCTGATAACTTAGAACCTGGGGGAGGACAGATTCCTCTGGGATCCTCCCTTCAGTTCCTGGAGAGCCTCTACTGATGCTGGAGAGGGTGTTTATGCTAAGTCCTGCCCAATATAAGAGAATAAAACAGTCCCTCCTGGGCTGTCAGTGCCCTGGGACCAAAGAGCACCAAAACTTGGGAGTAATTTGAAGATTCTCTGATGTGTGAAGGTCCCTAGTGAATAGAAGGGACCACTCACCCTAAGACTAGGTCATACCTCAGATGTGGTCAGGTCTGTGATAACCATACTTTGGGATAAATTGTTATGCTAAGATAATAGCATGGCAATTAAGTGTCAACACAGACTGCACCTAAATTAAATCTCCTCTCCGGATAATTGGGGGCACTCACTTAATTCTATATACCTCAGTGTTCCCATCTTTAAAATGTGAATGACAGGGTTGGTTGTATGCAATTATGTATGTCATGTGCTTAGGCTGGGAGACTATTCAATAAACATAGCTTCATTTATTACCACCACTATTATTATTGTGCATCGATGCAGGTCGTGGAAGGAAATGGCTCAGCTCTCAACATTAAAAAGAAGAGGATGGGGAAACAGTCCTATGGTAGAACACCTACTTAGCAGGCACATGGCTGTGGATTTGAGTTCACACACCTCTCCCCCAGTAAAAGAGAGACACTGTTTCCTAAGCCTTCATCGTCTCTGGGGGAGAGCAGGAAAGACAGGCTAGATTGGGCCTCAGTGACTCAGGCTCTCCCTGCTGAGACACAGGAACCATCCTCTGCAACAGCAGTTCCATCTGAGCCCTGCTCCTTTCCTAATCAGTGCAGGAGACACCTCAGCCTCAGGTTACCAGGTACATCACAGTCAGGCTGGTTGCCGGTTGCGTACCAAGTCCTGGAGCTTCTCTTCTCTCCCCAGTCATCCCTGTCCCTTACCCTGATTGCTAATCTTCCTCCCTGGCTGCTCTTTGCTAAGGATAGTGCCCCCCCTCCACCTGAACCTCCTTGTGGACTTTTGCTCAGGAGTGAGAGGAAACTGCTCCCGTGTTCTGTGATGACAGCCGAGAGAATGGCACAGTCTGTCTGGTGGACCAGTTGTCACTGTGACTCCCTCACCCAGATGAGCACTTGTCGCTTCCTGTAGAGAGCCAGCTGCTTCTTCAAGAGATGCTCTGGCTCCCTAATGACTTAATCTGGCTTCGCAAACCTACCCCATCATTTGGCAGTGCAGGGGTCCCTGTGGGTCTTGCAGATGAACTTGCCAAGGACATCCTACTCCCAAATAAGCTTGCAATAATGAAACTATCCTGTGCCTCCTCCCCTGGGCCCCACCTCAAACTGCTGCCTGCTCCTTGGCCTCTCTACTCAGGCCAAAGGAACACAGAAGTATTTCTTCCATTAATGGTGCCTGTTTCTCTTCCTCACTTTCAGCGAAACACAAATGCAGCCACTTCCCTCCCATAACCGAGGCAAACCTGTGTGCTGGCTTCCAGCTCAATGCTTCTAATTACTGTATGAACGTGGGAAACAGCAGCTGTGAACTTATTAAATACTTATAAATATTGCTTTAAAATTTAGGGTGTGTATGGCTAAAGATAATGAATTTTGGATACCTATTAAAAATGGCAGGACAGGAAATTGGGAATGTAAATCAGTTGGCAGAGTGATTGCCTAGCCTGTATGAATCCCTGGGTGCAATTCTTAGCACAATATAAACCAGACATGGTGGCACACATCCGTGATCCCAGCACTGAGAAGAAACAGGCAATTTATAAGTTCAAGGTCATCTTCAGCTACACAGGAACTTGAGGCCAGCTTGGGATACATGACACCTTACCTCAAAATAAATAAAATGAATCACAAGACAAACTTTATTCTAGACTACTGTAGTAAGGAAGGATACAGTGTGAATGTTATCCTCCCTGCTTTCACATGTTGAAACCTAATTCTCAAAATGTAATATTAAGAGCTGAGCTTGTGGTAAGTGATTAGGTCACATGACAGAGTCCTCGTTACAATATATTTCTGGGAGATTCAAGAGGCCTGTGAGCTTCTTTACCCCTTCCACACACCTAGACAGGGCTGTCCATGAACCAGAAATGTGGTCCTTCTTGGACACTGTTATCTTGTTCTTGGGCTTCTCAGAGATATTTCCATGCCACCCAGATAAGCCTCCCAGCTGATGATATCCTGTTACAGCATCACAGCTAGACTAAGGCAGGGAGAGAGAAGTGGAGACCTATACCCAGGAAACAGACAGGGAGCTGCTGCTGTGGAACATTATTTTAGCTGGGCAAAGATGTGTTACATTTGTTTCTGCTGTGGAATATTACTTTAACTATGTGAAAGTGTGTTACATTTGTTTCTGCTGCCTTTGTTAATGATGTAGAGATGTGTTACATTTGTTTGTGCTGCATTTGTTAACTATGTAAAGATGTGTTGCATTTGCCTTAGTTAAATAAAATTAACCCAGGCTCAGAGAGGCAAGGTTAGCAACTAACTGACAGGAAGTAGCAGGGAGGAGCTTAGCGTGGTTTTTTGTTTGTTTGTTTCTTTGTTTGTTTTGTTTTGTTTGTTGTTTTTTTCAGTTGGGGGTATGTGGAAGGGAGTGGCTTTGGGAGTTGCTGACAAAGAGAGAAAGTTAGCCAGTTGTTACTCTAACTCTAGTCTTTGAATCTCCACTTTTATTAGAATAATAGAGATTTAGTTAGAACTACCTTTAGCAGCAGTAACAGAGCCATTGTTTGGGGTAGAATTCCCCCAGGCTATGGCCTTCGAGGCTAGGCCACTAGCAGTTTAAAGCCCAGCCACTGTGATGAAGGTGAAACAGTAAGCTGCTAAGAATTGGTTAGAGGCAGGCAGAGAACCCTGATCATATGGTGGGAAGGGTGTCAAGAAACTAGCTCCACAGAACTTTCTCTATAATTGAGCTTAGCAGGTTCAGCAAGAGGCCTCATTGGGAGGAGGGTTTTATAAGAGCTAGACTGAAGCTTGATCCAGGAGGAAAAGGTGGTCACTATTAGTGACCAGTCAGAGCTCTCCAGAGAAGCAACAGGGTTTATGTGGTGTGTGTGTGTGCAGTGACTGAAGCTTGATCCAGAAGGTGGTCAGTGTTAGTAGCATCAGGGTTACCTAGAGAAAACAGTCAACAGTGTGTGTGTGTGTGTGTGTGTGTGTGTGTATGTGTGTGTGTGTGTGTATGATGTATATGTGTAGTGTGTGTGGTATGTGTATGTGTATATTTGCAGTGTGTGCATAGGGGCATGTGTACAGTGTGTGTACTTTGTATATGTGTGATGTGTATGTTTATACATATGTGTGTATGCATGTGAATATAGAATGGTTGTAGTATGTATATATGTGGTATGCATGTATATAGTAAGTGTGTAGTATGTATGTATATGGTGTATATGTATGTGGTGTGTGTGTGTTTGTGTATGTATGTGGTGTAGTAGGAAAGAGTAGGGGTGCTAGCAAGTCTGTCATATACAGGGCAGGTCAATTTGTACTAATTTTGAAAAGTCAGACAAGATTCTGAAAACCTTCCAGGCAGGCTAGCAAGCCAGAAACTCAGTCTCAATTTCTTTTTCTTCCTCCCTTTTTTTCATGTATCTATGTGTGTGTCATACATACACATATCTTTAAATGTATATGGAGGCCTGAGGCTGGCTGGTGCCAAGGATCTTTCTCCATTGCTTCCCTTTTTATTCATTGAATCAGGGGCTCTCAACTGAACCCAGAGTTCACCAAATGTCTCTCAGTACTCAGACAATGAGCACCCATCTCCACCCTTGCAGTTATGGGTAGGCTCCCATACCCACCTGGTATTTATATGTGCTATGAATCCTAATGCCTGCAAGGCAAGAGCTGTACCCAATGAGCCATCTTCCCAGCCCCAAGATTGAATTTCTGTTAAAGTTTTGAAACAGAATGCATTCTGTTCTAAAAATCCTCAGTGGTAGCTCTTAAGGCCTTCAAGTGATCAGATCTGGATCTGGCCCACCCACCTCCTGGAGGATTCTTTGCTCCATTTTAAGTAGATATTAACCATATCTACAAAATAGCTTCCCAGAAATATCTAGTGTTTGGCCATACAACTGGCTAACACATCTTGGGCATGCTGGCACATAAAATTAACTCTCAAAGGGTCTGAGAAAAGTATGTACATTTGAAAAAAAAAAAAAAAGAAACTAAGAGATGCCTATGTGGCTTCCTTTGATCAGGACCCTCGAAGTCCCCTCCCAGTACTAATTTATAATACAGAGGTGAAAAATGAAGTAGAGCATGCCTCACCTAAAGAAGCTGTATCCAGAGGTTCACTGACTACAAAGCCTGCATGCCTGGGTCTCTGACTGATGAACAGCAAAGATTTAGGCATTTCCAGAGAAGCTGGAAAGTGGCAAACTTTCTTGATAATGCCACTGCAGATATTGCAGAATTAATTTTGAGAGGTTCTTAAATCTGACTCTCAAGGATAACTGGAACAGGAACTTCTATCTCCCAGCATGTTTCTGAACCTCAGGGACAAGCTTTGGACTGGACAGGGATATGACATAGAGAGAAATGGCCAACAGTCCTCCCCTCCCACCGGGCCATTTTTAAGAGAGCATCTTCTGCCTAGATGACTGGTAGTAACCTTAGCCCATGAAGTGAGGATTAAGTGGAGTGCTGGCTGTGCTGGTGCTTGGCCAAGCCAGGGGAAGCTTTGACTTCTGTTTCCTGTACCCACACCCTTGCCAAGGAGTGCGGCTGGTCCACAAAGAAGCAGAAGAATGGCTGTTTCCCTTCTTTCTTTGATACACTTTCCCTGTGCATTTCTAAAGCAAAGTTGTTTGTTGTTAGGTCGACAGTTCTTTCCGTTTTTTCTTACAACATCCTGTTCTCCCAGGACTCAAACGTTGAATGTTGTGCTGAAAGTCAAAGCTGAAAGATGCCTGGTCTGGCATCTCCCTGATAACTAAGTTCCTGATTGGATCAGACTCAGTTCTCAGGAATTCCTGCCCACTCATTCATTCACTACCAAATATATTTAAGGACACATTCCCAGTGCTTGTTACATACCAGATGTGAGGGTAGGAGCTGAGAATGCAGCTGTGACAGTCCTAGGATACTTATTCTTGCAAAAGGACCCTCTGTCCTCTCATCCCCATGGCCAGATGTGTTTAGAGATATCTGATTCCACTTCAGGGTGGCCTTTTTTGTCCCATATGTTTAAGTACTTTAAGACATCTTTTAAAAAGTATCTCATAGGAGACAAGGTTCCAAAAATAATCAAATAAAGAGAAGAATGAAAACTAATAAAATTATCATTTTTACATCCATGTCCAGAAATATAACTGCTAACATACTGAAAATTTCTTTCTGATTTCTTTTTTCTCTAATACATGAAAACTTGGAGACATACCACATCCTTTCAATAGGAAGAATTGTTCCTATCATCCTTTCCTTTCTAAGTTCTTATGGGAACAAAGGCTCTTGGCTAAGAATGAAATGAAGCCTTTTTCTAAGGGTCGCTTTGTAGCCCCTCCAGGGTAACCAAGGGAGCCTCCATGGAAGCATGAAGTGGCTGCTTTATTAAGAGCCTCAGGAAACAAAGCAAACACAACACAGCTCAGCAATGCAGAAACCGACTCCAGGAAAAAGGGAGGTAGAGACTAATTGCATGGCCATCGAGGAAAGAGCTATTTGCTTCCTGAGACTTGGGGCTCTGGACCTGACAATTAGTGTTATTGCCTGTTTTGGGGAGATGTAAGTTTTGACGTATATAACCAAGGAAGAAGAATTGAGGCTCATATAGGTGGGAATATCGAAAAGAAAATCTTACCCAGGGGCTGGGAGATAGCTCAGTCAGCAAAATGATTGCCATGGAAGCATGGGGACTTGAGTTTGAACTCCAGAATCAACGTCAAGTAAAAACGTCGTGTGGTGAGTATGCACTTGAAATCCCTGTGTTGTGAGTGGAAATATGATGAATATCTTTGAAGCTTGCTGGCTAGAGAATGACACTGTTTCAAAAACCCAGGGAGATGTAGATAGTAGCTGAAGAACAATACCTGAGGTTGAATTCTGGCCTACACATGCATGCATACACATGCATGGGTATGGACACACACACACACACACACACACACACACACACACACACACACACGGAGTTTGACCCAGTGCTAATTTCCATCTAACCATCAAAGCCCTTCCAGCCCCCTGTTGCACTGTGGTCTTTGTTACTGGGGATTGGGGGCTGGGATAGTCTTCTACAAGGCAAGCCCTCCTTCTTTGACTTAACCAAAGCCCCTGGGTAGCAGACCCAAGTCAGAATAGGAAGATAAATGCCACTGGAAGGGAGAAAAGGTGGTTAATTCCAAACTGGGTGCTAGAAAGACTGCTTTTGTGGGCTCTGTTTAATGAAAGAAGAGAAAAAACATAACTCACTCTAGGAGAGAGACACAGAGCTGTAGAAGCAGAGGGTGAAAGTCACAGCAAATCCCTAGCTCTACAAAGAACATTGTTGATGTAGACATAATAAGATAGCCTCTATTGATTGATTTTAAACAACAGTAATGGAGCTATAATGGGAAAAGGCAAAGGGAAAGAAGGGTGATGTAAGAACCAGATCATCAGCCATAGGGAGTTTGTCCATTTTCTGTTGCCATAACAAAATACCTAAGAGTGGGCAATTTATGAAGGAAAATAATTTATTTTGGCTCCTGTTCCTGCTGGCTGGAAAGCCCCAAATCAGATAATAATGATTCAACTCATAGAGGAGAGAGGAAGAGCAAGCAGGCATGTATGAGGGTCAAATCCTAAGAGGTCAAATGCCCTCACTCTGCGGCCAGTCATTCTCAAAACAACTGACCTAGACCCACAAGTACAAGAACTCACTCGTGTCCACTGACCTTTGCCCTGTGACTTAGTAACTTTCTGAAGGGCCCATCATTTCTCAACACCATTCCACTGGCAGTTCAGTTTCAGTGCCAGCTTTGGTAGAAACAAATCATGTCTACATCACAGTGACTGTGAAGTGATAATATGTAGAGCTCATCAACTACAAGTGACAGCTTGGGAGAGATGAGGTGTGCTCAGAGGTGGCACATGATATGCTTTATCATCTCACTATATGTTCTCCTGTTTCTCTTCATTGTGTATATATAGATCCATCACTAAAATTTTTATAATCAATGAAGCATAACCACCCCAGCCATTTAAAAAATAGAAGTGGGCCTTGCTAGATGGCTGTTTTAGAGACATCGTGCCCTGGGGTTACAGGAGGTTGAAAGATAAGGGCTCCTGAGCTGCCTACTACTCATGTGCTGCATTGGAGGGTGAGAAGCAGCCCAGACCCTGGTTACTTGACATAGCCAATGGTCTAGGAAGTCTTGGCCATGGAAGATGTTTGATAATGAGCAACTTTTCTGAGACATTGATCAGAATCCTCAAAGCAGCTTGAGAGAAGGCTCACCAATTAGTGAATTTGTTGCACAAACATGGAGAACTGAGTTCAGATCCCCAGAACCTACAGAAAGTCAGGTACAGTCCTAATCACACACCTACAACCCCAGTACTGTTGGAGGAAACAGAGGGATTGACAGGTTTTGCTGGCCACCAATCCTGCTCCAGGCTAAGTGAAAGAATCTATCTCAAGGGCATATGACAGAGAGTGATAGAACGTGACCATCCTTCTGTGGTCTCCATGTGTCAGCATGGCTGCATATACTCACACATATATGCCACATGCACATACACACTACAGTTTTCTTGAATTTTAAAAAACCTAGCCTTTCTCTACTGCCGTATGTTTGAGGAAGCTGGTTCTGACTGGGGAAGACAAGGAGCCACACAGTTCTGTACATGGTCTATGACCTTTCCAGATAATACCATCCTATGGACATTTTCTACACAATATATATCTTGAAAATTTGCTCTTCATGACACCTGGTCTCATGTGACTGTGACATTAGTGGCAAACCTACATGCAGATACTATGTTGGTTCAGAGTGCAGCACTAGTCCTCTCTTCTGGGCTGGAGTCCTGGCCCTGCCACGGTCCACCTTTGACACTGAGGTGCACAGCTGCAGTTTCTAACTCTGAAAATGAGACAACTGAAGTACCTGTGCCACCTAAGGAAATGAATACATGCAAAGTGCTTAGAACAAGGTCTTACACTTAGTAAGCACTCAGTAAATCCTAGTTACTACTGCTTTTTCTTTTAAATTAACCCATCCTTCCTTTAAATATAGGACTTCCTTTTTCAAAAATTCATGTTTATAAACTGGGTAATATTGTGTATAATTTTCCAGAATTTAATTATACACCATACAGGCATATCTCAGGGACAGAGCACATCTCCAGCATGTGGGTTCAATTTTTAGCATCAAAACCTGCATTTAATTATATAGTGTTTCAGTCACTGTTCCATCGCTGCAAAAGAGCACTGTGACCATGACAGCTCTTAGAAAAAAAGCATTGAATTGGGGCTAGTTTACAGGTTCAGAGGTTTAGTCCATCATCATCACAGCAGGAAACATGGTGGCACAATGGCACTGGAGAAGTAGCTGAGAGTTCTACATCCAGATCCTCAGACCGCAGGAAGAGAGAGACACTTGGCCTGGATTGGGCTTTTGAAACCTCAATTCCCACCCCCAGTGACATACTTCCTCCAATGAGGCTACACTCACTTCATCAAGACCACACCTGCTAATCCTTCTCAAGCAGTGCCACTATCTGATGGAAGAATGGTACTACTTCGGATATATAAAACATTCAAACATATGAACCTGTGGGGGCTATTCTTATTCAAGCCATCACACATAGATAATTCATTTTCATTAGATAATAATGCATAGAAAATAAAAGAAAAATAGTTTAAATGTTTATACAAAGATAAATATATCTGGAATATGTATTTAAAATCTTTTTCACACACACACAATTATACATATAAACATAAGCATAAAAACAGAAACTCTACAAAAATGAATTTTGGGATAATCTAATTTTCTTTTGATCAGTTAATAATCTATTAACATTTGTCAGGAAAATAATTAAGATTTTTTATTGCCTATTTACTGTTCTCTTTTATGCTTATATCCTTCTTTGTTAGCAATTTTAGTATTTATTTATTTATTTATTTGCTTGCTCTCTCTCTCTCTTTCTCTCTCTCTCTCCCTCGTGTGTGTGTGTGTGTGTGTGTGTGTGTGTGTGTGTGTGTGTGTGTGTGTGTGTATGTGTGTGTCCCTCAGCAGGCTTGTAGAGATCAGAGTATAACCTGCAGGAGTCAGTTCTCTTTCTTTCTCTCCAGCATGTGAAACCTAAGGACTGAACTCAGGTCGTCAGGTTTGTCAGCAGGTGCCCACACTCATTAAGCCATCTTGCTGATCCACAAAGCAATTTGAGGGCTGGGGTTTCAGCTCAGCAGTAGAACACTTCCCCTAACATGCACAAAAACTGAATTCAAGGCCTAGTACTGAAATTAACAAATACCCCCCGCCCCAACATTTCAATGACAGAGAGATGGCTCAGCAGTTAAGAGTTCTTACTACACAGAGGACACAAGTTTGGTTCCCAGCACCCATGTCAGGTTGCTTACAACTGCTGGTAACTCTGGCTCCAGGGTATCCCACAGGCTCTAACTCACATAGACATACCCACATGTAGACACCCATGCATGCACATAATTAAAATGAAGACTTATCTTTAAATTAAAAAACAAAAGCAAAACACAGCATTTTATCCCTGCATTTGGGAGGCTGAGGCAGGAGGATCCTCAGGGGTTCAAGGCCAACCTGGCTACAATTGATATCTTGTCTCAAAACAAAACAAAACAAACAAAAAAAACCCCAGAAACTCAACATCTTTTTATTCTAAATTTTGTGTAAGGTAGGTCTAAGAACTATGCTTTCTACTGGAGAACTAAAGAACACAGCTTTCAGATTCCTCTGTAATGGTCACTTGAAAGTCTCTATCATAATGAAACAATGAGAAAAATTTAGATCTGCTATTTGAAAGTTCAGACCTCTTCTGGCTAAGTATTTTATCTGAGAAAAATATTCTGTCCATATTCTGTCTCCTAGTTCTGAAGCTGGGGTCTGGGTGGGTGGGAATACAAATGTATGCGGGAGTGGAGGTAGGCAGGTCCTTAGACAGGCCCCAGCTGTGTAACCTGTCACATCTGGCCAGCATGAAGCAGAGAATGCCCCAACATCTCCTAGGAGCTCTCTGTCCTGGCTGTAGTCAGCCTCCTCACCAGGGTGCCTGCACCAGTGTTCTTCAGACTCCAGCAAGCATGAACTCAACTCCAAGGCTATGTCAGAAGAGCCTCCAGGCCACACCCTGAGATAAAGGGGAGCTGAAACTTTGCACTTCCTACAAAATGTAGGTGAGGAGGTTCAAAGGCCACACTTGAGTATCTGCTGCAGCTTGGCCTTGGGGTCACTTTGTTCTCACCATGAGATACTGTGACTGGCTCACTGGTTACTGTAGGCATCACTGGAGCTTCTGAAACCTTCTAGGGCCCCAAGTTCCACAGAGTGGGACTACAATGTGTGGGAAGAGTGCTCCTGTAGTCTACCTCCTTGTGAAAAGGTAACCATCCCATTCTGCATCCAGGCACAGACCTTCCAAAGCCCCAGAGAAGAGAACACAAGGTCCCATCCTCCAGGCTTCAGATTTGAAGGAGTATTTGTCTCCATTGTCTTTTTCCATTTTAACACTAAACACCAGCTGAGGAGAGAGCATAACACAAAGGTTCTGACATCGCACATCCTAGGCACTGCTGCTCTCCTCTCTTCTCTTCCTCCCAGACCAGAAAGGCTCTCTGTATTCCACATGTGGTTGTCTCTTTATTATTTTGTTCATGAGTGTTTTGCCTGCATATATGTATGTGCACCATATGTGTGCCTTATGCCCAATGCAACCAGAAGAGGGCAGGCATTGGGTGCCCTGGGACTGGAGTTACAGATGTTTGTAGGCTACCATGTGGATGCTGGGAACTAGGCCCCGGTCCTCTGAAAGAGCTGCCAGGGCTCTTAACTGCTGAGCCAGCTATCCAGTCCCACTTCTCCATTCTCTCTCTTTTTTTTTTTTTTTTTTTGGTTTTTCGAGACAGGGTTTCTCTGTGTAGCTTTGCGCCTTTCCTGGAACTCACTTGGTAGCCCAGGCTGGCCTCGAACTCACAGAGATCCGCCTGGCTCTGCCTCCCGAGTGCTGGGATTAAAGGCGTGCGCCACTACCGCCCGGCTCTCCATTCTTAATGTTTCCATTTTCTAGTGGATATTTGGCTATCTTTGCCAAGTGTCTGCTGAAGACCATAATTTAGGAATATTAAAAGTATGTTGTTAAAATATATAGTGTAATGTTTTACAAATGATATCAGCAACACATAGTAATTGTGTTTTTTTCATTTCATTTTTATTATGTTTGTCTGTTTGTGCTTTATTAATTCTACTCTTTTCTGATTTCAGGTTCAATAATTTGGTTATTTTCAATATGTAGGGAAAGGATAATATGTTTTTTAAAGTTTTATATTTATTTTATTTGTATGAATGTCTTGTCTGTGCACCACATGTGTGTCCAGTGCCCACAGAGGCTAGAAAAGGGCATCAGCTACCCCAGAGTTACACATGGTTGTGAACTGCCACGTGTATGCTGAAAAACCAAATTTGAGCATCCATCCAGTCCTGGAGAAAAAAAATCTTCTATACTTCTAGGTTTCATGTGGGCTCTTTGAAACAAATAACAGGTTATTAAACAGAAGTTTATTGACAAATATGCCTCATATACACTTGTCTTGGTTAGGGATTCTATTGCTGTGAAGAGACACTATGACCACGGAAACTCTTAAAAAGGAAAACATTTAATTGGGGGCTAGTTTACAGTTTCAGAGGTTTAGTCTGTTATCATCATGGTGGGATATGGTAGTGTGGTGCTGGAGGGAGCTGAGGGGTCTACATCTTGTTCCGAAGGCAATAGGAAGTGAACTGTGACACAGTTCCTCCAATAATGCCACACCTACTCCACCAAGGCCACACTTCTTGTGGAGATATTTTATTTGTGTTTTAATAAATAAAGCTTGCCTGAGGATCAGAGGAAAAAGCCAGCCACTATATTAAATATAGAGGTCAGGTAGTAACAGCACATGCCTTTAATCCTAGCATTCAGGAGGCAGAGATTAATCTGGATCTCTGTGAGTTCAAAGCCACACTCGTAACAGATCTAGGAGTGGTGTGGCACACGCTTTTAATCCTAGCACTAGTTAACCATAGAGGTCTGGAGGTCTGTACAGACATACAGGAAGTGATAGAGCTGGGCAGAAAGAGGAAGTGATGTAGCTGGGTGGAGAGAGGAAGTAAGATGCCAGGGCACAGAAAGGTGTATAATGCGTGAGCATACAGGAAGTATCTCTCTCTTGGGCTGAGGATTTCCTAGTGGTAAGAAATTGTGGCTGGCTTGTTTTATCCCTCTGATCTTTCAGCTTTCACCCCAATATCTGGCTCCGGGTTTCGCTTTGTTTTTTTTTATTAATGAGACCTTTTAAGATTTGTGTTGCACTTCCTAATAGTGCCACTCCCCATGAACTTATGGCGGCCATGTCAATTACATTCAAACTACCCCAACACTCCAGAGTGTTACTACAGGATGAGTAACTAAAAGAAATGGCTTGAACTTGAACTTCCTTCATTGGTGGATACAAAAGAAGAACAATGTGAATGAGACACATTTGGAAATGGTGACCAGGAGAAGAGCCTCATGAAGAGGTGGTTCTCCTCCAGGGATGAGGTTCTCTTGAGACTTAGGGCTCTCCTTTTTCTGGTACCGAGGCGACATTGTTACAAATGCCAAGTTCCTTTATGAATTGAATTGCCCTTACAAAAGGTGTCACAGACTCTGCTTTCCACAGATTATCTCAAAATAATTCTTTTTCCAGAGTGGACCTACTCTGGCGTGTTCTGGCCTCCTGCCAATATGTTCATCACTTTTAGATTATTTTCTTTTTCAGACTTTTTTTTCATCTTTATGATGTTTTATTTGTTTTTGTTTTTTGGCGTGTGGGCCTCAACCTCAAAAGCTTTCTGCCTCAGCCTCTACAGTCATGGAGTTACAAATATATTCCATCACACTTTTTGCTAGCATCTTAAATGGAATGTTTTATTGATTTATTTCACATTCAAGCTGAAGAGTGTGAATGGATATATGTGGGCTCATACTGTATGTGCTGGTACTTTAATTGTGAGGTCCCTCTGAACTCCTCCCAGCTTGTGTATTCATTTATACTAGCACCACCTTTCCCCTCTTCACTGTACAATAAAATGTCTTCAGGTTTGGAATGTAACTCCTTGGTAGAGTGCTTGTCTGCAATGCATGAAACTCTTGGTTAGATCCCCAGCAAGGTATGGTGACATGTGCCTGTAATCCCAGCACTTGCAGAGATGGGAAGAGGCAGGAGGAGCAGAAGTTCAAGGCCATCCTTCTCTGCATAGCAAGATTGAAGCCAGCGTAGACTACATAAGACCTTATCTCAAAGAACAAACCAACAAACAAAAAGCAACCAAGGTTCCTGCTGCAGCTGGAGGCCGCGTGGATGGCAATGGCCTGGGCTCCAGCTAGAGGCCACGTTGCTGTCCATGTTACCACTGAAGTCCTTACAGATGCCCGTGACCTGTGCTGCTGCCTGAAGTCATACTGGTGTCCATGTCTCATGTTGCCACTGGATGGCTTTGTTGGTTGTCCATGGTCTGTGCAGCCACTGGAGAGCACGTTGAGGTCCATGGTCCATGCTGCCATGGGAGGATGTATGAATGTCCATGGTCTGTGCTCCTGCAGGATGTCAGTGGTCCATTTTGTCACCGAAGGCCATGTAGATGTCCGTGGTCTGTACTGCCACCAGAAACCACGTGAAAGTCCATGATCTGTGCTGCTGCTGACTGTAAAGGGCAAGGAAGCTACCTTTGCAGTGGTATCCGTGACTGCAGACTCACAGTTGAGAATGAGAGGCGTAGAAGGCTTCTGTGACACTCCCCCCTCAAAGAAACAGGAAGCCATTAAAAAGAAGTCTTAAAAATTGTTACAGGGATTGTTTGGCTCGAACTGTTTGGGGGGGGCACCCAGACAGGGGGATCGGGATCTGTCCCTGGTCTATGGGCAGGCTTCTGGGAATCCGGTGCCTGTGGTGTGACGCCTTGCACAGCCTTGGTGCAGTGGGAAGGGGCTTGGACCTGCCTAGGCTCAGTGTGCTGGGCTCTGCTGACTCCCCATGGGAGACCTTGATTTGGGGGATGTGGGGATGCGGGGTGGCTTGGGAAAGAGGGCTGGGGATGGGAGGAAGGAGGAGGGGGTATCTGTGGATAGTATGTGGAGTGAGTAAAAAATTTCTTAATAAAGAAAAATGAAAAGATTTGTTACAGGGATCCTGAAGTGTAGCTCTTCATAGTTGATGGCTTCTGGCAGGGGTGGGGAGAGGGAAGGACTCAGTTTCCTTTAAGAGGCTGGCCACTGACCATGCTCCAGTGAGTCTATGGGCAACATAGATTGGACTTTTTTCTTTCTTTCACTTTTGTTCTTTTCTTTGGGGGAGGTCACAAGGGAGTGGGAGGTGGACCTGGGAGGATTGTGGAAGTGACTGTGATCAGGGTGCACTATGTGAAACTCCCAAATAATCAATAAAAATCTTATATCGGAGAAAAAAACCAACAAAATGCCATAAAGACTGACAGACATAAAATACCAGCAATTTGAAGTTTGTATCATGTAGCCTTCGACTATCTCATTAGTTTGGTATGCAGTATTCTTGTTATCTTTAAGGTCTAACGATATTAAGCCTTGCTGTAGTTTGTATCCTGTATAATGTGAATTTAAACATAATGCACATTTAAATCTACTGAAAATAAGTCATATCTTTCCTCCTTTGGGTCTCTTCTACCTTTTCACATGGGGCTGGATAAAGCTCTGATCTTCCTCGGGGAAGAAGAATGTCAAGAGGTGTGCCTGGGCAGTGAAATTCTCTTTCAGGCTTTCTCCCACAGGGTTCCCCAGCCCAGTCTCAGTTGAAAATAAACCAGCTGAGAGATCTCTGTGATTATTTTCCTGTAACAGTTTAACCACTGAAACCAGAATCATCCCTATGGGTGTTACATTGTATCAGCTCCTCAACTAGCAGGTGCTTATAAGTTTTATTCCTAACCCTTGTTTAAGATGTAAGAAAGACTTTAGTGGAAAGGGCTTTAGTTAAGGAGAGAGGCAGAATAGACAAACAAGTGGGGACTTAGTACCAAGGAACAGGGTTGGGTCAGTGGAGGAACAATTCCCAAGGGGAAGTGTGAGGCTAAGGGGATCCTTGCTCAATCAACTCAATAGAATTCTTTCTTAAATCACTTTATTGATGAATGACAGGTATGAAACAAACTACATGTTTAATGTGAATACCCAAACGAATTTGGAAGTAAATATACACCCATGAAACCACCATCAAGACTACAAACATATCCTCTGCTTCTAGAAGCTTTCTCCTGTGACTTTTAGTGTTATCTGTGCGTGTGTAAGGAATATTTATAGTGAGAGTCACCTTTCCAAATAAAATGTAAGTATTCGACACAGTACTGTTAGCTCTAGACACTGTACCACATAGCTTTTTAGCCTTACTTATTTAGCACAATTTAAACTTTTATCCTTTGCCATCACCTCTCCATTTCCTCATCCCTAAAGCCCTGGGCAACCATAAATCTATACTCTGCTTTTATAACTTTTATTAGTTCAGGTTCTACATGTAAGTGAGACCATACAATATTTCCCTTTTCTATAGCTGGCTTGTTTCATTGAACATAATGTCCTCTGAGTCCATTCATGTGGTTACAAGTGACAAAATTTCACTTTTTTTGAAAGGCTGAACAGTAGCCTGTGTACATACACACTACATTTATGTGTGTCTCTGTAGGAGTGTGAATGCATGTTTGTGTGACTACAGGTATACATGTATGTGGTTGTACATGTCTGTATGTGTGCCAGAAATTAATCTTGGGTGCATGTATATGCTTGTGTGTAAGTATATGTATGTGTACCATGTGTGTGCAGAAGAGGGCACTGGATCTCCTAGAACTGGAGCTACAGACAATTAAGAGCCATCATGTGTACAGTGCAAGCAGAACTCAGGTCTTCTGTAAGAGTAGCCAGTTCTCTTAACCACTGATACATTTCTCCAGCTCTATCTATACTACTTTCCATAATGGCTATCCTAATTTACATTCTCACCAACAGTGAACAAATGGTTCCCTGTCTCCATATTCTTGTCCACACTTCGATCTTCTGTTACTGACTCAACATTTTTCCTGCACGGTAACAGCATGCATCATGTCAAGATACTGACAGTCAGGTGAGAAACTTGGATGGATGTCAACAATGAACAGATACAAAAGGTGGGCTATTTTTACTAAACTGACTTGGCAAGATTCTTTATGAAACTGAGGAGTCTTACTCAGGTTTGATCAAACACAGAGACTTGGTCACTGGTAGCAATAAATATAGCCAAGGTAGGGAACCTCTTGGCTATGAAGACTTGTCTGACATCTTTCATCTCATGGACCTTCCATGGACATGACTCCTCATATTTTACAACATTTTTTTTGACTCCTCTAAGTGAGTTATGATGAAATTTAGCTGCTAATGAGTTGACTTGAGCCTGGTCCCATCCCTCTTCCCCATGAACACCCAGCCTGAGAGAATGGCTTCCTCTCTCCGATGTTCACTTACCCATCCACCTCTTCTGTCACCTTTCACATGTCACATTGTTGTCCTGGATTCCAGTTCTACTGCATCTCACAGCCATGGCTCTCAATCCTGTCTTAGACTTCCTTTCTCAGTCCTGCTTGCTTCCTGCCACTGATTCTAGGATTCCAGTCTTTACTCCTGAGTTGTGCTCTCTTCCCTTCCCCTCCTTCCTTCCTTCCTTGCTTGCTTCCTTGCTTCCTTCCTTCCTTCCTTCTTCCTTCCTTCCTTCCTTCCTTCCTCCCTCCCTTTCTATCTTCCTTCCTTCTTCCTACTTTCTTTCCTTCCTTTGAAGACAAGGTCTCCTGTAGCCTATGAACTGACCTTGAACTTCTGATCTTCCTTGATCTACCTCCTGAGTGCACATGTAACCACCAAGTCTTGTTTCAGTTGTGTTATAGCATTATCATCATTATTTTATAATTTTTATTGATTCCTATTATGCATTGATATTATGTATCACAAGGATATACATCCGATGAAAGTCAAGTTTAATTTCATATCTCATAGTAACAGAATCTCCCTGTGAAAAGGCGACCGTGATTATCAGTTTCCTGAGACTCTCCCTAGAGATGGCCTCACCTTTGAATTTATAAATATTCATATCCATCCGTATTTCCTCATGTACAAATTGCAGCACACCATACCTATATACTGCTTATTCTGTACCTGGTTTCCCTCTTTGATATCTAGCCTTAGAGTGAGCTTTACCTGAGCACACAGAGAAATGTTTGTTCTTGTCAATGGGATGACATTTCTTTGTTGACTCTTGGAAATGACTTGGCCCATTCTAGGGCACCACCCCAGCCAAACCTGCCCTTGGCTTCTTATACTAAAGATTCCAATGAACTTAATATGAAAAGTTTCCAGCGGGAGAACAACTTGCTGTCCACCCCACCTTCAGAGGCTTGCACCACACCCGAGCTTTGTCTGACCTTCCTGCCCACGGAGAAGAATGAAGCAGCACTGCCCATGGAACATTCATTCCTGCCACCAAACAGCTGAGCTAAAAAGGGAATTGGCTCTTTCTGGAAGGGCATCTGTGGACCTTCAGCAATGACATGCTGATGCCTGGCAGTGAGCCCAGAATCACAAAACTTTCTCAGCCTTATCAAACAAATGGCATTTGCACCATTAGGGCAAGGCTCAGCAATATCAAATCAGCAATGCTTCCTGCTTTCCATGTGTGCTTCTCCTTTTGTATAAATAAGGGGTCACTTTACGCCAGAAACAGTCAGGACCCAGGGCTGCACAGTAGCTTCATTTCCCCACCAAGCTTGGACATGTGTAGGAGCCTCAAGTGCTGAATTTCTTAACAGATTATTACATTGTCATTTCTTAAACAGTTAGACTTCATCCCTGATTCAACACACAGACACAGACACACAGACACACACACATGCACACAGAGACACAGACACATGCACACAGGCACACCTCATTATGTAGTCCTTGGCTGGTCTGGAAATCACTATGTAGACCAGGCTATCTTCAAACCCAAACAGATCCATATACCTCTGCCTTCCAAGTGCTGGGATTAAAACTGTCCCAAATATCCAGTGTCCCCATTTTCAACGGTGGTGGGCTTTGTCTCTGGGCATAGGGCTGCAGAGAAGAAAGGGCACATTCACCAGCTTCTGTACAGTTAGGTGTGTCTATGAACTAAAGTTTGGCAGAAGACACATGAAAGGATATGTCCTGTGACCATATTTGGGAGATTTCCTGAAGAAACTTCTACAGTATCTTTTGTCTTTTTTTCATCATCTGCCTGGGACACAGATGTTGACTGAGCCCCCAGAAGTGAAACTATGAAATAAAAAGTTGTTAAATGCAACATGTGAAGCAGCAAGATAGACTTTATGCAGGACTGCCATGACAGAGGTATAGAAAACAAGAACCAGCAGGTATTTGTCACCAAGGGTCAAGGGTGGAGCTCAGAGGTTAGAAAATTACCAGGAGAAAACATCAAAGGCAAGGGAGATTCCAGGTAAACTGACCTAACAGGATTCTTGCTCAAGGCAGGTGTGGAGCTTAGACATCACCTGGAGGATGGTGCTGGTGAGGAACCTGCTTGGATAGAAGGTGATCAGACATGGAGGATGGAGGAGTCTGGCCAAACTAATGAGCAGGATTCTTTTTAAATAAATACAAATAATTTTACACCCCAGCCACAGTTTCCCCTCCCTCCTCTCCTCCAAGTCCCTCCCTCCACCTCCTCTGTTCCCACCCCCCAATCTACTCCTCCTCTGTTTCTGTTTAGGAAAGGGCAGATCTCTTATGAGTATCAACAAAACATGGCAAGTTGCAGTAAGACTAAGCACCACCCCCACGTATTAAGGCTGGACCAGGTGACCCAGAATTAGGAATAGGGTCCCAAAAGCCCTTAAAAGAGTCATAGGCAGCCCCTGTTCCCACTGTTAGGAGTCCCACAAGAAGACCAAGCCCATGCAGACTCCCTGGTTGTCGCTTCAGTCTCTGTGTGCCCCTATGAGCCCAGCTTAGTTGGTTCTGTGGTTTTCCTTATGGTGTCCTTGACCCCTCTGGCTCCTACAATCCTTCCTCGCCCTCTTCTGCAGGGTTCCCTGGGCTCTGCCTGATGCTTGGCTGTGGGTCTTCATCTGTTTCCATCAGTCCCTAGCCAGATTCTTCCTTACACTGGAGAAGACAAAAACAAGCACGAAAGTCCAAGAGTTAGGTTTAACTGAGAAAAGCCTCAGAGAAGCTTGAGTAGAGTTTGCCAAGGGGAGGGTCACTGTTAAAACAACACTATGGAGACGCTAGAGATGTCAAGGGAACCTGATGCCCTATCCCAATCTTAGATATGTACATCTTATTTTTCCATAGGGGAGAATTTAATTCTGGTTAGCTGCTTTTGAATTATGCTTTTAAAAGTCCTAATCACATTAACTCATAGATGTTGATGTAAACGTTGTCAGTGAATCTTGGGACCTGGCTTTCCAACTTACCTGTAAATCATTTAGCTTGGTACTTCAACCCTCTGAGGCTTGGAGTTGCGCAGAAGAACAAGGGAGCTTGAAATGATCTTTTAGGAGGCTGGAATCTAGCTGACAGCTTGGGTACTTGCATGCTAATAGAACTTCACCCCACATCTGCTTGGCCCATGGTATAAGGGATGGACTCTGTGCCCCTCTCCACCTGGGCAGTGCCTGCATCTACATCCCTTTCCAGGCTCTATTAAAAGAACTGGCTGCTGGTTAGGAGTCTGGGATGAGGATATGCTCCACAATAAAGAAATTAGTAAGACAGATTTTCTTCTGGACCATGAAAACAGTTGTAGGTAGCAACAAGGAAAAATGAGAATTAATAGTCAAGTGTCAGGGTGAATCTCAGAGGACTGAAAATTACGGAAAGAAAAGCATGAAGGGTGAGGAGGATTCTAGACAAACTGACTTAGAAGAATTGGCACTGTAGCCAGCTGGGATGAAGTGAGGAAGGTGGCTCATGGGTCAGTGTTGAGATGGCCCATTGTCCCTAACACTGACTGTGTTTGCATGAGTTTGTTGACTTAGCTCAAAGGTGGAGGTAGTTCTTTTAGTTTTAGTTTGTAGCCATTTTCTTCTCATGCATATGGTAGCAGGTATCAATCCCAGACATGGGAATGCTAAACATGCTACTACTGAGCTATAGTAGCCTCTGATTTATTTCTCAAAATTTTTGAGGAGTCTCTCTGGTGACTGGTCACCTGTACTCTGTCCAGTTTGAAGCCATATGGATTATTTGCAAGGGTCACTGCTGCCAATGAACACAGAGTGACCCCTTGGCTTTGAGGAGGTGCTTCTCAGTTCATCCCCCATTTCATATTGAAGGGGATGTCAGCTCCTGTAACTATACCCTCTGTGTGCTAGCTTGGGATCTGCATCTCCTCTATGGAAGTTCTCACTCAATAGTTACCCCAGGATTATCTATCACCTCTTTATTACCTGGCACATCCCTGAGTCAACTGCCTAGGGCAAGACTGAGTGTGATGGCAGATTCAGAAGAGTCTCCTTTGTTTCCAAGAACAGAGGTGATGCTGGGGCACCCAGGGAGAACTGCCAAGCCAATAGATGGTGTTTCCTGTCACCCTGATGGAGTTTTCCACCTGGAAGGACAGGCAAGGCACATTATTATTCAGCTATCAGAAGAGGAAGAAGACAGTGCTTGATGACTAATTCTGCCTCATCTCTACAACACTCAGAAAACTATAGTCTTCATCCTATAGAGGCAGACACCATCCTACCGTCAGAAGCAGGAAGAGGGTGCAGCCGTGGACACCAAGCCTTTTAATCAAAATATAACACGATTCAAGACTTCTTTAAAGATAATATTTAGAAGGCTACCTATAAACAATTTAGTAACTGATTGATATTTTCATAATGTTTTCTAAAACAAAACAGCAAGTAGAGACAAACACAGACAGTAGGAGAGACTCGGGTGGAAAGTAGAGACTGATCATATCAAACTAGGGAAATTCTATTTCTCTGTCATTATGGGCTGAGCTGCACCCTAGAAATCGTGTTGCTGTTCTAACCTCTAGTCGCTCAGAATGTGATTTTGATTGGAGATGGAGGCTTTAGAGAGGTAACAATATTAAAATGAGGTCTCGCCGGGCGGTGGTGGCGCACGCCTTTAATCCCAGCACTCGGGAGGCAGAGGCAGGTGGATCTCTGTGAGTTCGAGGCCAGCCTGGGCTACCAAGTGAGTTCCAGAAAAGGCGCAAAGCTACACAGAGAAACCCTGTCTCGAAAAACCAAAAAAAAAAAAAAAAAAAAAAATGAGGTCTGCAGCACAATCCCTAGCCCACACAAGTGACGCCCTTATAAAAAGTGATAAGAACACAAGACAGAAAGGAAAGACCATGTGTCTCTAGAAGCTCAGAAGGGGAGCTTCAGAGTGAGTCCAACCTTGCCGACATATTAAAAAACTACACATGTAAAAATCAGAGGATAATTTCATGGAGTGAGGTCCTGCCCTCTACTTTTACATGGGTTACCAAGGATTAAATCTGGGTGACCAGGCCTGTATGAAAAGTACCTTTATCTGCTGAGCCACCTTGCCAGACTCTTGCAGACATCTTAATTTCAGACTTCCAGCCTCCAGAACCACAAGAAGATCCATCTCTGTTTAAATGATTCTGCCTGAGGTGCTTGCTCATGGAAGCCCTGGCAAATTAACATGTCTATCTGACTAGGAGTGTAAGTAAACTTCTGTTTTACATCTTACATCTTTTATATCAATGGGAGCATGTTATAATAGTATCTAGTTACTTAGCACTTTCTCTGTGCCAGACATTGTTCCAAGGGCTTATATATGTTTGCTCATTGAAATCATTGAGCAACTTCACTTAGTCCTTATCTGAAGATATGAAACTGGGGCATAGAGCAATAAAGCACCTTGCCCAAAGCTTCCAAAAACTTCAATGACAAGTGGCAGAGAGGATTGGAAGCTCAGCCCAAAGGTTGTCTCTCCCCCCAAAAAAGACGCCCCAAATCAACAAACTTATGTTTTCATACAAAGAATCTCTCTCTCTTTAAACACAGGATCCTGCTATACAGCCCAATCTGGTCTTGAACTCATGACCCTCGTGCCTGCCCCTGTCTCCTGAAAGCTAGGATTACAGGCATATGCCACCAAACCCAGTTTCTGTGTTGGCACACATCTGTCTATTGAATCTGCTATCAGCGTCACGTGGAATACCATGTTTAATCCTAGCCTTAAAAGCTAAAGCCGCACTGAAGTCTGTGTGGTTTTAGCAAGTAGTCTTCTGTCTCTTCTCAGGAACAGTAAGTGACTCATACGGAGGAGTGAGGGCATTTCCTCTTCCCTTCTAGGAGAGGTTGGCCTCTGTGTTTCTAAGCGTTGAGAGGCCTTCCTTAGCTTTGAAGACACTTCCGTTCTGTTCATAACTGTAAATCCTTTTTGAGGAGCTTTGCCTGAAAGGACTTTAAAACTTTGGAGAGAAGAGAAACAAACTGACTATTTGCAGCCCAGTGTCAGGCAGGTTTAGGTCTGGAATGTTAAGAACTGTCTGGGAGGAGGAGACAGGATGATGGGGCCCTGGATCTTTGTCTATCCTTAAGAAGTCCCACCTGTGTCATGTAGCCTGGATAGACTAGGTCTGAATATTAAGATGGTGCCATTGGGGTTTTGGTAGAGTATCTGGGAGGGGGACTCACTGGCAGCTCACTAGTGTGGACTGAGCAGCAGGAGAAGAGACTGTGCCTGTCCAATCTGCCTAAACTCTTGGGAGAACTGCTTGAAATCCTGACTTTGTGAATTCCCATTCTCATGAGCTGCCCATCCCCCAGTGGGAAGCTTATTACTAAGTTCTCAAAGGATCCCCCCCCCACACACACACCCTGTTATTCTCAATCTTTTATTGTTGTTCTAATTTGCAGATTACTTCAAACTTTTCCCTTACTTCTTCAATTGGATTTCTGCATCTTTCATTTCCAGGGGCTCTCTTGGCTTTTTTTTTTTTTGGTTTTTCAAGACAGGGTTTCTCTGTGTAGCTTTGCGCCTTTCCTGGGACTCACTTGGTAGTCCAGGCTGGCCTCGAACTCACAGAGATTCGCCTGCCTCTGCCTCCCGAGTGCTGGGATTAAAGGTGTGCGCCACCACCGCCCGGCTCTCTCTTGGCTTTTTAAGAGTCTTCTTTTCTTTAAGAAAAAAATAACACAAAACACTTATTCTTGTTTCTGCAACCCAATTTTCTTTCTTACTTCTCTTAATATGTTTTTGTTTTTTGGGGTGCTGTGGGGGGATAGGAGTGACGGGAGCAGTTTTCTTGTTCCTCTCAGCTCTCTTTGTGTGGGTCTTCGCCTTCCATGTTCTAGGCACTTCTCTAGTGAAGGAAGATGAAAAGCTCCTACAAAACATTATTGAATTCTGTATCTCTACAAATGTGAATTCGCCTTCTTTTCAAGCAAATATAGAAATTTATGGAGCTTGATCATAAAAACTAAATTTCAAAGATTAAAAATATACAAACAACATTGTCTGACTATAATGCAGTAAAATCAGAGAATAAGAACAGGGTTTTTAATATCTAAAACTTCTTTTTTTTTCTTTATAATTTAAAAGGTATTCAAACACCTTTTTGGGAAATGAGTAAATAAAAAATAAAATTGCAGAATTTCTTGGAAATGATAATAATGAAAATAAGACAAAATCTTTATGCTAAAGCAATTATTATAGGAAAGTTTGTGGCTTAAACACCTGACAAAAAATGAAATGTAGTTATAAGTGAATTTAATATCCAAAATAAAAAAAACCAAAGTAAACCAAACAGAAGAAAGTAATAAATACAAAATTATAAGTAATGATTTGAATAATAGAATTGTAGAAATAAATCCAAAAGCTCAATATTTAAAATATACAAACTATTAGCTCGTTAAGTTTTAAAAGAAAGAAAAAACAAATATGCCAAAATAGATATGGCAGCATAAAAATAGAAAAAAAAGAACAAAAAATAGTTTGAATAATTCTATGTAAATAAATGTGACAGAAATAGGTATTTTAAGGCCAATATGACTTATTAAAATTGACCCAACAGTAGTGTTGCAGAATATTTATTTAACTATGCAAAGATGTGTTGCATTTGTTCAACTATGGAAAGATGTGTTGCTGTTTTACAAGGCATCTGCTTGGTTTAATAAAAAACTGAATGGCCAATAGTGAGGGAGTAGGTACAGGCAGGACTTCCAGGCAGGGAGAGTAAGTCGGAAGAGGAATTTAGGGAAAAGAGGAAAGAAAAAGAGACAGCAGGGAGACACCAGGGGCTAACCAGACACAGAGGAAGCAGGAAGTAGGACAGACAGAATGAAAGGTAAAAAGCCCCGAGGCAAAACATAGATGAATAGAAACAGGTTAAAGTAAGTTAAAAAACAAAAACAAAACAAAACAAAACAAAAAACTAGTGGGACAGGGCAAGGCCAAGCATTCATAATTAATAATAAGTCTCCATTTTTTATTTGGGAACTGGCTAGCTATCCAAAGAAAAGACCAACTACCAGTAGAGACAAAGTCTTTACACATTTCTGCAGAAGAAATAATTAAATAATTTGCCTCCACAAAAGCAAAGGAACAAGAAGTATGCACATGACACCTCCCAAATCAACATCTTAGTAACTTCTCTGCAGACATAATGATCAAAACAGGGATCTCAACTTGTTTCCTATCATGGTATGACACGAAGTTGGAGGCATCAGCCAATGTCATTTGTAGAGAATGTGTTTATATGTCTTAAGCAGTGATCATACCTAGGGACCACTGGAGGTTTGGAAGGAAAACTTACCTGACCACTAATTAGTAAGGGTTTGTCTTTATTAGTAAAATTTATAAAGTTTTATCAAATTAACACATAAAAGGCCAGGTGTGCAAGGAGCAGAGTCGCCCTGCTATCTGGTGAAGATGTACATTGGTGCAGATAATTATCTCCTTTTTGAGTTTGCTTTTTGCTTTTGAGACAGGGTCTCTCTAGGTAGCCCTGGATGTCCTGGAACTTGTTATATAGATCAGGCTGGCTTCAAACTCACATTGCTCTACCTGCCTCCACCTCTCCAGGCCTGGGATTAAAGGCATGCGCCACTACACTGGGAGTTAGCTATCTTCTTAATGGATCTTTACTTGGTGGAGAGCAGAAATAAAGAGCCTGTGCCTCCCCTTATTAATTTTTTAAACATTTATTTATTTATTTAGTGTGTGTGTGTGTGTGTGTGTGTGTGTGTGCGCGCGCGCGCGCGCGCGCGCGCTTACTATGCATCTTCATGTCGCAGTGTGCACGTCGAGAGCAGAAGATAACTTGTAGAAGTCAGTTCTCTTATTCTATCATGTGGCTTTCAGAGACTGAACTCGGGTCATCAGGTTGTCAGGCTGGGCAGTGAATGCCTTTCCAGGCTCACCAGCATAATTCTTTCTTTATAAGGGGACACTGATGGCTCCATGAGGGTCTCATGATCTTATTCATTCATAATTTCTGAAGACTCGTACTCTAAAGAGGCTCACAGGGGGAAGGACTTCAGTATATTTATTTTGAGGAGATGCATTCCTCTAGTATATAACATATAGGTATCTTCTGTCCTTCTTCTGTTCTGACAGAAAAATTTATAGTGAAATTGCATGATATGCTCATCAACTCTTCTCTAGACTCAACACCACACTGATCTCTGCAATTTATTCTTCTCTATTTCCCCTCATCCCCACTAGCCCCTACCAGACTTAATGCACACATTCTGGCTTATCTTGCTATTCGAAAGCTATAGTTTTTGTTTACATATTTTTTAACATTTATTTATTATGTGTGTAGGCACACATGTGCCATGGCACATGTACATGGAAGCCAGAAAATAACCTATAGGTGTCAATTCTCTCCTTTTACTATGTGATTTCTGGGATGAAACTCAGGTTGCCTGGCTTGGTGGTAAGTTACTTTACCTACTGAGTTGGCCCACCCATCATTGTTCATTCCAGTTGTTAACCAGCAGCTCCATGCTACAACCCTGCAAAATCACCTGGCTCTCTATCTCTGCTCTGACAGGACGCAGTATACTGAAAAAAAGCACAAGGGAGGGTGATCAAAGCATGCGCAGTCCTATCATTGCAGTTTGCACCATCGACCTCTGACTTTTCACCATCAGTCCTTCTTCCCAGCTCACGGACTTGAGTCATACCCTGGCTCTCTCAGCTGTTCCTTACTGGTCAAAGGTTGACACAGTTGTAATATTTTTCCACATGACATGTGACACGTAGACCCTTAGACCTTTGTGTCTTATCAACCCTTCAAGGGTTGGAGAGTTATCTCCACCAGCATGGCAGGTTGTTGCAGAGGTATTCAAGTCATGTGGTTCTCCATGTTTGATCCCTAGAGCAGCACTCTGAGAATCTGACAAAAATGCAAATTCCTGTGCCCCACCCCAGGCATGCTGAATTTGAGATTCTAGGGCTGGTGGCCAGCAATCTTTGTTATTTGGATTCTGAGGCATGTTAAAACGTGTGGACCAAATGCCCATCTTGGTCTGCCTTCTTACCCTTGACCTCAACTATATATAGCCTTTAGCTCCTCAGGTGTCAGCCTTTTTAGTCTTTTTCTATACATAACTCTAAAATGGTGTTTAACTATGTTTTCTTAGATCTTTCTATTTGGCATCCTAACAAATGGTGAGCATTGTTTACACTTCTCTTGTAACCCAGTTCTCATGAGCATGTAAAAAAATCCTATGACAGCCTCCAGCCAATCATAAGTATACAACTACAATCACCTCTTTGTCTAACTTTCACAAACCAAGCTTGTATTCTTCCTGATCTAAATAACTCATGGTCAGTTATCAAACAACTGGAGAGGTGTCTGTGGTTTAAATTTCTTTGACATTATCCACAATCGCCATTCCCAAGATATTCCTACTTCTCTCTGTTCATTTCCCACATAAATCCCAATAAAAGCTTTTGTCTGGATTTTCCCTCCACTCCCAACCAAACCCGATGCTTCTGCATATGCCCCTGCATGACATAAGCATTCCATCTTTCATGAAATGTAAGCAATAAAAATCTTCTTTCAACACATTGACCTCTCTGTGTCATCACAGCCATCTCGCAAATTAAAATCCTGTGTGAATAAATTGAAACAATAAATAGAAATAGAAGCGATGTGACAATCCATGAAGTGAGAAAATTGGGACAAAGACAAAACAGGAATGCAGAAAATTAGATGAAGCCTGGAAAAATTCATATGCATCATGCATCCAGGAAGGCTCCTGCTTCTGTAGAAGAAAGGGAAGTAGTAACTTAGCACTTCAAACTGCCAGAGAAAACACACAGTTACCTCAAATATTCAGGGAGTCACAAGACCACAGCTAGGTTGTCCAGAGCAGCAAAGCTCTTCCTGGTGGGGGGAACTGAGGATCACCCTACCCTTCCCAGATTCTTTATGGAGACTGTTGAAAATGGAGTGTTTTGCTCAGCTCCCAGGGACAGGCTGTGGAGAGCCACTTCTGTCCCATCTCTCAATTTAGATTGTAGCACAAACTCCAAAGCACATTTAGTAACCTCATCTCGGGAATGATGTACTTCAGTGGGAGTATTTCAGGGCTCTGGGTCAGGTGTTTCCTTACCTAATGATTTCCTTCATCTTGAAAGAAATGTAGACCTAGTCTTTTCCAGCATTTTAAATCAGGCCATTATCATCCACATAGTTACATCTCCCTACCACTATTCAATTGACCAATTAAAGAGACAAGTAATAATGAAACACATAAAAAGGAGACTTATTCAATACTGCCACTTAGGGAAGAGGAGGAAGCAAAGGGGTCCAGTGATCACCAAGTCTACCTTCAGGAGTACTGACAAGAGGTTTAAGTTCAAATGAGAGCAAGGGATAAACGTAAATTGATCAGTGCTGCCTAGTTAAGGTTTTCTTGCGCATCTCACTATCAGTGTCTCAGCTCACTCAAATCAATTCTGCAAAATGGTCTGAGAATTTGTCAGAACTGCGTGAAATCCTGGGAGGCAAGTTCCTCCTCTGGATGGCACTAGGCCTTCAGGGTTGTTTCCATTTCCCCAGGATGGGATGCCTCAAAAGTTTTTAATTCTTTGGAGTATAATGTTTCAACGGTCTGGTGGCCAAAGGGAGGGGCACAAGTGTCTCCTCTTCGCTTAACAGGGTAGTTACCTCAGTGGTCTGGAGAAGTGATTTTTCAAGTTCTCTTGCAGTGTTATTAATTTCAGTTGAGCTGTTGGGGCTCGCAAGCAGAACAGGCAGTCTAGGGCCAGATAAAGAGCACCTTCAATGATTTTAATAGACAGCCAGCTACCACAGGCTTGCACAGTGACTCTCATGGACTGGTCCAACCATCTACAACTGAGGGAGAGATGGCTTATGGAAGATAGAAGCCCCGAAGGAAGTGGGGAACTGGTCCTGGCAAATGGAATTTAGATCCACAGCATCATAGGATAGCTTGAGTTCTCAGCTCTCAGTGTCTTATCTCAATCTCAGCCAGATTCAGTATGCTTGGCAGAGGCCAAAACAAAATGTAGACAGGGTTGGGTGGGAAGTCATGCTTGCTCCCGTGTTCAGATCACTTCTTTCAGTCTGGAGAGGGAGCTGACAGGAATGGACGTGGTCAAGCAGCAAATCTGAATCTAGCAGGCCACCTCGAGGTGGTCAGCCATGACACCCAAGTGAAAAGTTAACCTCAGGAAAGACCTGAGTCAGGGGCCAAAGGAGCAAGGTCAGTGGAACGGGGCGGAGCCTGGGAACGGCTGGCAAGAGAGTGGGGCGGGTCCGGAGGCGGGGCCTAGCCCACTGAGGCTCGCGCCTGCGCACGGACTTCCCGGGGGGCGGGTCTACGCACGCGTAGTGCGCGGGCCCTGGAGGGCGGAGTCCAGGCGGGCGCCGGCCAAGGGAGGGGGCGCGGCGTCCGTGAAGTCCGGCGCTCCCTCAGGCCGTGGAGGCGATGCTGGCTGCTGCGGGGCCGGCGGCTGGGCGGACGGGGATGTGACGGGACTGCCCCTCGCCTCTCTTCCATCCTCGGGCCTGCAGGTCGCTGGGCGACCCGCAGCCGGGCGGCGGCCGAGGAGGCAGCGCGACCTCCGCACGGTGAGAGCCGGGGGTCGGGATCGGGGTCGCGGGGGCGCCCGAAGGTGCCCGGCTCGGGGGGCGCGGCGCGAGCGGGTGGAGGGCCGGGCGTCCTTGGCCGTCAGCGCTCTGGGGCGACCCTCGGAGCCCCCTCTCCCGAGCCGCCTGCCGTGCAGCGGGCAGGCCGGACGCCCCTGCCCGGCGGTGCTGTGACGGGAATAGGGGCCGCGGGACGCCGGGGCTGTAGCCTCCCTGCACCGGGAAATCAGGGCGAGGCTGAGAAGCCCTCGGATTTCAAAACCAGGATGCTCATGTTGGAAAGGGAAAGTACCTGACAGCCCGGGATGAGTGGTTTGGTTTTTTTTTTTTTTAAATCACTGAGTCAAAACAAAGACACGCCCTAAAACACGTCTTGAAAAAGAACTTTGGTATATTTATACCGTATCTATAGGTTCAGGTGCCTTTTCCTCCTCCTCCTCTCTCTCTCTTTTTCTGACATCTATTTTTATGCAGTTTTAAATGTACCTACTTTCTTGACAAAGTAAAGGGAGGGGGTATTTATTTGAGATGGTCGTTGGTGCTAAAACCTGACATTGGATTTCAATAATTGCAAATTCATCTCTGCTGCTACCTAGCCAATTAGGCTTGCTGATTGTAGAGTAGGCCTTGGCAGTGGAAATTACTGGCGCACGGACTCTTTGCTGTCCCAGATTGGAATGTCCTGTTTCACTTAGAGAAGCCAGGTATAGGTGCATGCCTTTAATCCCAGCATTCAGGAATCAGAGGCAGGTGAATTTCTGTGAGTTCTACGCTAGCCTGGTCTACATAGCAAGCTCGAGGCTAGCCTTAATTTTTTTGATCGAGAACATTAAGTACCAATAGATATATGTATTTAGATAGTTGATTACCATATTGTCATTTAGACTAAAAACACTTTAATCACATTTAATTTGCAAGGTAAGCACAAGATATGTCTTATAATGTGTAGTCTCTAATTGGTAAGGATGTAAACATTGATGAACTGTTTGCATGGATTCAGTCAGTCTTCTTTCCAGACTTTCTTGATGTTTGTGTCTCTTCATTTGTTAAAGCACATTGCTCTTATATGGTGGTTTTCGTTCTTGTTCTGAACAACATTGACCTCAATCTCTAGGTTAAAAATACTTCCAAACCTTAACGTGTAATTTGTATTGTTTCTTTAATATGCCATAAGAAAGAGCCATCCTGAGAGCAGGAACTTTTTACATTACCTTTCCTCAGGTAGAAGTTTCTGCTTGTTGCCTCATTGCTTTGACTGTGTTGGGGGAAGAAGAGAATTTTAATGTCACGCTTAGAAGTCCTTCAGTGACATCACAGTCTGTGCTGGGGATATCCAGTCTTTCCCAATTTCTGGAGCTTATCTCCATTCTCATTTCATATACAAGTGAATGCATTTTGAGGAAAAGGTCCAGGCTTGAATGCAGATTTAAGATAAGTGAAATATGTTTAGACTGTCTTTCAGTACCAGAAAACTTAGAAAAGAATATCATTTATTACTTTTTAAAAATGATTTATTTATTTTTTATTTTATGCATTTTGCCTGCATGTATGTCTGTGTGCAGGTGTCAGAATCCTTGGAACTGTAATTACAGACTGAGCTGCCATGTGGGTGCTGGGAATTGAACCAGGGTCCTCTGGAAGAGGAGCCAGTGCTCTTAACTGCTGAGCTCTCGCTCCAGCCCCAGCATTGCTACTTTTATTTGTTTAAGGATGAAATAAAAATTGATACTGGTTAGGGATGACATCCTGGTTATGATGGAAAAAAGTCAATTTTCTTCAAGATGGAGAAATGAGAAGATCATGGCCAGTAAAGGGTTGGTCTAGAACTTTATTTTTAGGTTCAGTGATTTGCCCGAAGTCCTATGGATAGAAAGGGACAGAGCTGGGAATACAATCTAAGTCTTTTGACCATTTTTTGGTTCACCTTTACTCTCCTTTATCCTAATTCTAAATCCAAATTTTTTTAAAATTACATTTATTGTGTGTGTGTGTGTGTTCACTTTCACACATACTCATGCTCCTGTGCCAGAGTGTGTGTGTATTATGATGTGTGTGGAGGTCAGTTGTAGGAGTGGGTTCCCTTTCCCCAGCATGTGAATGCTGGGGATAGAGCTTTGTCAGGCTGGCAAGCAGCACCTTAATCCACTGAGCCATCTTGTCCCCTCCTCCCTTTTGAAGAGTTTCACTATAACCTAGGCTAGCCCATAACTCTATGGGTTGCTCAGCTCAGGTTGACCTCAGATCTCTGCAGCCCCTGTCTCCGCTTTCTGAGTGTTAGGATAAGAGAAACAAGCCATCAATGCCTAAGACTGTAATTCTTAGTAGAGGTTTTACCATCATGGTGAGGTCTGAGAGAGGTGGATATTTATTAGAGGACTATATTAGTAGCTATTGAAGTTGAAAGATTTCACAGATTGTTTGATTCAGCGCTAAAACTTTTTCATTTTGAACAATCAGAGCCTGAAAAAGCAAGTAGCTTGCCTCTGTGTCCATTCGACCTCTATGTTGCAGCTCCTGACTTTATATTTGTGTGTTTCTCACTGCTCTGTGGAGAAGTCTGCTTGTGCTTCCCTCCTCCTCTGAGTCCTCAGCTGCCACTCCTAGGGACCTAAAGCCCTTGAGTGGCTAAGAAACGTGATACCTCATTTGGGAAAATGGGAGAAACTGGGCCCTTACCACTCCACTGGGCTGCAGCTTGCAATTTGGTGTTGGGTGCCTCTGGTCACCATATGGAGATCCTGCACAGTTCCTTCTGATGGTGAAGTGAGATTTCAATATAATTGGGTGACAGCCTGGTAATAGCATAGCTAAAATTACATGTGTAGCTTGCATGTTGTGAGAAAAGCTGCTCTGATTACTCCTGTAATAGTTTTTTAGTGACAAAAAATGATTATTGTAGATTTATGTTTCTAAAAAGTTGGTTTTTAACTATGTGCTTAGTGTAGTGGGCCTGACCAGTTCCAAAAGGCATTTTGTTTTACAAATGGTCAAAGAAATAAAATCAAAAGAAATTGTTCCTTGTTTCTTGTTAGTTCCATATAATTTTATATCATTGATTGATTGGTGTGTAAATGTAATCTTTAACCTGTACTTTCATATTTGATAGGTTTTCTTTTTTCAGTTTTTATACCTTGGGTTATTATACAATGTTATAGAGAGTAGTTACTTATTTCTAAGTGGACATGTAAGTTGCTTATTTTGTAAGTAGTGCAGTTAGTATTTAGGTGTTCTGGATGGCCTTACTAGAATACTGCTCCCAGTCCTGTTCAGGATTCTACAGTTACTATATTGCCACATATTCATCAACTTTTTTTCCTGTAGGCTAAAGGCTCATGGGAGGAATTACAGTATCAGAGGGTATCAAGGTTTTGTCAGTTTTAAAAGCTCTTGCTAGATTTACTTTAGAAAGATTTGTATTTCTTCCAGCAGAATTCAGTTGACTAATTTTGCCAATACTTCCATGGCCTTTTGTTTTGAGTTTATCTTAAAAAAAATGAAGGTAAGAGTACTTTCTGTCTTAACAGTTAAAGGCATATGCAGGTTTTATTTTCTTCTCTTTATGAATAGGTTGTCCTTGTCCACAAATTCACTGAACTATTCTTATTAGCATTAACACTGAAATATTATCTTTGTTAATCTTTATATTTATTTATTGAAGACAGAGTTTCACGAAACCTAGGCTGACCTTGAATCCTGATCTTTCTTATTCTACCTTCCATGAATTATAGGCATGTATCAACATACCTGACTTATTTTTTAGTACTAAAGACTTGGTAGCTTTTTAAAATTTTATTAGAATCATTGACTTTAAAAAATACTTTGTAATTTTGTCTTTTAATTGTGTATGATGGTACCCCACCATCTGAAGTATTGTGTTATTTGGCTTCTAGAACTGTCCTCCTATCTCAGTCCCCCTTAGGCCGGAATTATAGGCGTGAGCCATATTTCTGTTTGGTGCTTACTTTTGAAAGGTGAATTATGGGAACAAGTATTAATTAGAACATTTAGTAGGATGCTTCTCAACTCTTTAGTCTTATAATCTTGAATACCTTAATGGTTTTTTGCTTATGTGAATTATAATTTTTGATATTTATCCAAGTATAAATATACATTTATTTTTGATTGCTTAAAGTAACAAATCTGTAATATGTTAAAATTGTGATAAATTTTAAACAAACCAAAGCCTTCATGAATGTAGTGTACTTGTTTAAGTTTTTGTTTTTCAGGGTTGATTAGAAGGTCACTTCTGATTTAACTTGAATTGTTAATTATTTAAAAGCTACAAATGAAAACATTGTTAACTGTTATTTATTTATTTATTTATTTGGGGGAAGTGATGTATTCTAGACAGATAAGATAGCCCAGAACAATAGTTATCAGATATACTTCATTAAATACCTGACATTTCAGTCTTTACTACTACTCATTGGCCACCTAGAAGTATCGTTTTATTGGTGACATATAAAGCGATCTGCTGAAGATAACGTAGGTAGCTTTAGCAAGCAATGGGATAGCACCTGGTCAGTCTTCTCTTTAAAAGGCCTTGCTCTAATTGTGTATTATCTTATTGCTGTGCTAAAGATTGGACTTCCTCTTCTGGGCATTCGAAAGATAGAATTTTTAAAACCAAACCAATAGTTCCTGACAGGTGAAGTTTTTCTTCTGTTTGCCTTTTTGTGTTGACTAGTAGTTTAATTTGAATATGGCTGGAGGGTCATCTTTGAGGATTTGTTGGTCTTAAAAGTACCCTATGAGAGATGGCTGATGTAACAATGTAGAAATATATTAAGCTGTGTTTCTTGTAGAAGGTAATTGAAATAGATCCTATTTAAAATAAAGTCTGAACTTTGAGGGAGAAGTGGAGATTGCAGGTATTTCTTGAGAGGTAAAAGACAGAGTGAGTAACCCTTTATAAGAGGGTGGGAATTTGGAGTGGTGATTTGGAAAGAACTGAGATTGGAGTGTGCTCATAGTGCTTTGTTGTGTTTTTTTTTTTCCATTGCTCTGTGATATATTGTATCTAATCTTGTGGTACATCTAACCTCTGACTGATTGTGTGCTTGTCAGTGTTAAGGGCTGAGTAGGAAGTATGAGTGAATAGTGGATAACATGACACTGGAAGAAGGAAGAGACTTGTGGGAAATAAATCATCCACTTCAAAGGAGTGACCGAGAAAGCAAGCCCTGGAATATGACAGCCATAGGAGCATTGAGGGAACCACAAATGAGGAAGCCCAAGGACATATTCGCACACTCTGCATTGGAATGCCGTCCCAGGCTATAGTTAGTTCTGGTTGATGTGCCCTAACGTGACAGTTTCTATTAGTACTGACAGCCCTCCCACCCCCATATTTCCTCAGCATTCTGTGGCTTCCTGTCTCTTTTGGTTTCTAACTTTTGATTGCCAAGGTGCTTGCTGATGCTGGGGTGTGACTCAGCCTATTAAGAGATCAGCCAGTCAGAATGCTCCTTTCTTTTTGAGTGCATTGACCAGTCAGAAAATGTTATGTGTAGTCTTTGAGCTTAGCTCTTGTCTAGTGAGTTAGTTGCTTTATGCCTCAGAGTGAATCTTTTTAGAGATTTCTGGTTGCTTAAATTGAGTCCTGGAGCTATGAGGAGGTAGAGGATTATTAAAAGCTACATCCATGAGAACTCCCCCCCCCCATTTTTCTTTGTTGATTAGTAGCTTAATTAGAATATGAGGGGATCATATTTGAGGATTATTTGCCTAAAAAATGGCACCAGTTGTTGCAAATAATCAAGAATCTCTGTTTTCTTTGTATGAGCACATAAAATGTGTGGGAGACTGTTTTAAGTTTACTTGGTCAATTCCTATCCTTTTTTTTTTTTTTGAGGTGGAGGTCTACTTGTAGTTGTGCCTGGCCTGGAATTCAGCGGTCCACTTGCCTCTGCTTCTTGCTTGGTGAAGCAGACACATGGTGGTCCATAGTTTCTGTTTTTATGTTAGGCATTGAAAAGGCCAGATGATGCCTCATGTGTTACTAGATATTTTCTATTTCCCATTATTTTCCACTCTTTAAAATGAAAAAAGAACAATTTCTAATCCTATGGTTTTGGATTGCCTGCCTCCCCGCCTAGCCACCTCCCCACTAAGATACCATAATCTCTTGATGAGTGAGCTGGTAGTATACACTAGGGACGACAAAGAGGCAGCCATCAAAGGTTCTTTGACTAGTTCTTGTCATCATATTAATGATATTTGGTTGCAGCCTGAGTGCTTTGTGGAAATCTGAGAGCTTTCTCAGACCATTATGTCTTGGCAGCCAATGTTAGGGTTGAAAGTTCCAGTTTTCTCAGAAGACCACAGCTTAGAAAAGCAGGAACTATTCATAACAGCTCTTAAGTGTGTAGAATGGGGTTGGTGTTATTTTGGACAGAGTTGGTAGGCCAGCTTACAGGAAACAATCAGGTGGTATTTCTTGTCAAGGGATGGAGAAGCAGAGAAGGCCATTTTTCTTTTTTTTTTCTTTGCCCTCCCCACTTTCTGCTTCATCATAGTGTAGAATTGTTAAGCCTTAATTTTGTCCTTAGCTAGAGTTAGGTACTTTTGTGAGTGTACTGTCTTGCAGTCAGTGTTTCTCCAGGATTTGAGAACTTCTATATTGCTGATTTCTTTAATCCTGGCTTTAAAAACAGACCAAGTCCGAATGGAATCAGTCATCACCATTGAAGGTGGGTGAGCACTTGCTTGGCATAGTACAACATAGTACTTTTTGGAGCTTACATACAAGTGAGACAATATGAAGAAAATAACTACGTGTATCTGTAGTATCTCAGCTGCTACAGTCCTGTGGACAAAGGTAAAGCAGATTGAGGTGGAAAGAGCATGGGTGGGAATAGTGCTGTTTTTTACAGGATGGTTAGGCAAGGCTCTAATCAGAACGGATTCCTGAGCAGAGATTTTTAAGTAAAAGTGTGCTCTGTGCAGACTCTAGAAGAGAAACCATTTTTTTTATAATTAATATTTTTTTAAATTTAATTTTTTAGTGTAATATGGCAGGTGCTTATTTTCATGTGTGTGTATGTTGTATGCATTTGTGTGGAGGTCAGAGGTGGGGTGTTGAGTATCTTCCTTAGTTGATCTCCACCTTGCTTTTGAGGGAGAGTCTTTCGTTGAATCTGGAACTCATTGGTTCAGCAAGATCAGCTGGCCAGTGCGCTCTAGGGATCCTGTTGTCTCCACCTGCCCAGCACTAGTATTACAGATACTTGTTACTATGCCTAGCTTCCTATGAGGGTGTTGTGGATCTGAATTCAAGTCCTCATGCTTAAACCGAAAATGCTTTAGTGACTGAGCCATCTTCCCATTCCTTAGCGAAGAGAACATTTGATAAACATGGAACAGGGGTGCAGAGATCCTCTGCTGTATACTTGGTCTCTTTGCAGAGTAACAGGTATGTTAGTGGAGGCATTGAAGAGAATGATTGGCAGAAAGTGATGCCTGATAGGTGTGTTGATTTGGGGGAGTCAGACCATATGTGGTTGTGTAGACCCTAAAAATTCAAAGCCAGTGTAGAATTTCGACTGTACTTGCTTTGCTGGAGATTAAATTTAGCGCCCCCCCCCCCAGTTGCAAACTACTGAGCTCTATCCTTAGCTTTACTTATTTTAAATGGGTTTCTTTGCTGCTAAGTAGAGAATGTCAGCATTAAGGATGAATGAGATCATTTAGCCAGCTGCAACTGTAAATCTCGTTGGGTGATGGCATTGATTTTAGACAGGAGTTGAGAGAAGTATTATATTCTGCATACATTTTGAATACAGAGGCAATGATTTGATGATGGATTGGATATGGCCTGAAAAACTGGAATAGAGTTGACATTGATAAGACTGCATAAGAAGCAGATTTTAGGGGGAAATAATTAATGAGTTTAATTTTGGATATGCCAAGTTAGCAGTGGAGAAACTGTAGATATCTGGGTATATTTGTGTCTGCAGTTCTAAGCTAGAGATACAAGTTTTCAATGATTGGCAGATAATGTTTAATGCCCTGAGAACTGATTAATATAGGTTAGGGACTGAATGTGGCTGGGGAAGTCCAGAGATATTCCTTGAGATCTTAGAATGCTGAGAAATAGTGACAAACACACAGATACACAAGTACATATGCACACATTCACACATACATTTGAAAGCAGAAAGTAAGTGGTTCCAGGACAGCCAGGGCTATGCAGACAAATGCTGTTGCAAAAAACCAAAAAAGAAAAACAAAACAAAATTTAAAAAATGGGAATGGTGTCCATTAATTCAAATGAAAAGTTTTATAAGGGAGGAGGATGTAGTTGTTTGTTTTTTATTCTTTGACTCTTTTACTCTTTTGGGGGTCCTCCAGCCAGCTCCCAAATAAATCACACATGGAGACTATTATTACTTATAAATGCCCAACCTTAGCTTGGCTTGTTTCTAGCCAGTTTTTCCTAACTTAAATTATCCTATCTATCTTTTGCCTCTGGGCTTTTATCTGTCTTTATTCTGTATACTTTTCTTTACCTTTTACTCTGTGGCTTGCTCTGTAGCGGGGTGGCTGGTCCCTGATATCCTCCTCCACTTGTTCTTTGCTCCTTCTTTTTCTCCTTCTATTTATTCTCTCTGCCTACCAGCCCCACCTATCTTTTCTCTTGCCTTGCTATTGTCCGTTCAGCTCTTTAGTAGACCAATCAGGTGTTTTAGACAGGAAAGTAACACAGCTTCACAGAATTAAACAAATGCAACAAAAGAATGCAACACACCTTTGTTTCATTTAACAAATGTTCCACAACATAAACAAATGTAACATACCATAAAATAATATCCTACATTTCCCCCTTTTTGTCTAAATAAAAATGAAAGCTTTTAACTTTTAACATAGTAAAACTACATATAACAAAAACAATTATCAAGCAAGAATTACATTATTCAGTCCATTTGTATTAGGAAACTCAGAGAAAATACTCCATTATCTTAGTGAATCCAAAGTTTTACACTTAATTTACTTTCTATCATAACTAAGGAAAACTGCAACTGTAACTATTTAGTCTTCAATTCCATCAAAGACCCTCAAAGGGATGTACTATTACCTAACGAAAGAGACATCTTGCTGCCTGGACAGCCACCCAAAGTTCCTCTGCAGCATTGGGGCATCCATCTTCATTCATCCTACAGGCCTAGAGTATCTGGCAGTGAAGCAGGAAATTTGAAGGACTATCCTACCTTGTATTGGCAAAGTTCGTCAGTTGCTTTTCTCTGTGTCCTGCAAAATGTCTGGCAAACTCTTCCCTGAAGCAGGAACCCTGAAGGATAGTCCTACCTTGTTTTGGCAAAATTCAGCAGTCAATTTCCTGTGGGTCTTCCATGACCAGTTTATACAGCATACAGTTAGGAAGGCAAAAGCAGTTTGTTGCCCAAATGTGTAATCTTGCCACTTTGAAAGCAAACAACTATGCAGTTTCTTCAATGCCCATTTTCTCTGAAGTAAATTGGTGCTGCCAGGAGCAGATGTGGCTCATTGTCATTAAAAGCCTCAGATTATTAAACATCTTAAATGCCATATTCTCTAGGTCTTTGAAGTTTTGAAGACTATGTATGATCTTGAAAACATACCTAATGTGTTATCTACAGATTTGATTGTTATAGATGATTAACTACTAACCTATGTTTCTTGATTATCCTAAATAGTTTATAATAATAGCTTTCAAAAATTAGAATTTTAGGTTACATTTTTATATGAGCTACATAGGTACAATACCTTAAACAAGTGTAGAAATACACACACACACACACACACACACACACACACATAGTGTAATAAAAGTAACTAAATTTGTATCAACACACCAAAATTCATGCCAATATCAAATATCTGAGATTAATTGTTGTCTTTTTATCCTTTATGACTATATTCGCCTAAATAATAACAGACATCTATAAACCACTAAATAACCAAAGACCACCCATACCCCTCAACTCTTGGGAATGTGGGCATTGTTTTCTCTAGACTACTTCTTGTTGTCTCTGGGAAAAGGCATTTTTAGGGGTTCCTGAGAAAATTTGAGATAATGGCCAAGTCCAGAGAAGACCAGCAGTAACCTTTGTTGATATATATCACCTGTCAAGATTCAGGAGGTCTCCCTTGATCAAACCTGATCCATATTAACCCTGAAGGAATCTACAGCCTCTAGTCTCCTGTGGGAACAAAACTCCAAAACATTTTTGATTTTCATTTGACAAATATATTTTTTGACTTCTTTTTTAAAGTTAAAGTTAGCTCTAGGTTGGTTTAATTTTGCAGTCCTGTTCACAATCCCATGTCTCCTAGCAGCTGTCTTTTGCTCATCAGCATTAAAAAATTCAAAATTAACAATACTATATAAGATCCAGATTACCTGTGTATTTCCCATATTTATATGGCTTTTTTTCTTTTATATTACTTTTACTCTCTCTTTAAAGACTTTATTTTTTTTAAAGCTATTTCTTTCTGTGACTGTCTATACCCATTTTCTTTCTTAAGCCTATACACATTATAAAACACATTGGAACCTGTTTTGTAGCACAAATTTCTAAAAGGTCTTAATAAAAACAAATCTGGAGCCAGGTATTGGCTGGTGAACACTGCATGATCAGAGAACCAGAACAAGCCACATCCAACTTCATCTTGCCAATTAGTCAGCTGATCTTGTTTCCTCAGACTGAAAGCCTCTGAATCCTCATCTGAATGGATCTCAGCTGAACTGCTGCTAAAAGCTAAAAGCTAAAAAAACGGCTCTAGTTCCTGGTCCTCACTCCTTATATACCTTTCTGCTTCCTGCCATCATTTCCTGGGATTAAAGGCATGTGTCACCATGCCTGGCTGTTTCCAGTGTGGCTTTGAACTCACAGAGATCCAGATGGATCTCTTCTCCGGAATGCTAGGATTAAAGGTGTGTGCGCCACTATTTTCTGGCCTCTATGTCTGTCTAGTGGCTGTTCTGTCCACTGACCCCAGATAAGTTTATTAGGGTACACAATATATTAGGGAACACAGTATCACCACACTGTTTTAGGTTTTTTTTTTTTTTTTTTCCATCTGGACCTCTTTTACTACATCTTTTAGCCTTTTTTGACTGCATGGGCAAACTTTAGACTGCTGAGCTAGACCTGGTTCCTCCTAGTGGCCCTCGGCTGGTTCCCTGCTTTGGGGTTGTGAAAACCAAGTCAAAAGCTTATGGCCTGGTGAGAGGTGCATGGCTAGGAACTGCATGCATCCATCCTAGCTGTAGGAATGTGGTATCTACATTGCCACAGTGGTTTTTTTTTTTTTTTTTTTTTTTTTTTTTTTTTTTTTTTTTTAACTTAGCTTGCTGTTTCTATTTAGCACTGAACAGCAATGCCTCTTAAAGGAGTAATGTCCCTTTTCTTTTTTTTTTCTTTTTCTTTTTTTATTTCCAGCTTTCTCAGGCCCTATATGGAAATATGGGCCCACATTGAAATGCCAAAATATAGTTGCTTGTTTTTTTCTTTTACTTTTTTAAGGCCTGCCAATTAAATCACACACAGTCTTATTATTACTTATAAAAGCTTGGCCTTAGCTTGACTTGTTTGTAGCCGGCTTTTCTTAACTTAAGTTATGCCATCTACCTTTTGCCTCTGGGCTTTTTCCTTTTCTTCTGTAATCTTACTTTCACTCTTACTCTGTGGCTGGCTGGCTAGCTAGCCCTTTCTTTTCTCGCTCTTTGATCTCACTTGCTCCTTTTTCTTTTTATTCTCTGTGCCTGCTGGCCCCACCTATCCTTTCTCCTGCCTTGCTATTGGTTGTTCAGCTCTTTAGTAGACCAATCAGGTGTTTTAGACAGGCAAAGTAACACAGCTTCACAGAATTAAACAAGTGCAGCATAAAAGAATGCAACACACCTTTGTATCATTAAACAGATGTTCCACAGCATAAACAAATGTAATACACCTGTATTCCACAGCCGGAGGGAGTGATCAACTATGTCAGATTAATGCATAATTGATGATTGTTAGGTTTATGGGGAAGTGGTTGAGGTGAAACTTGATTTGATTGGCATAGAGGTAGTTGGCATAAAGGAATCCGATTCAGCAGGGTAGATAGTTTTGTAAAGGAATTTGTTAATCAGTGAACTTGAAAAAGTAGCAGTGGAAGCTTGTAGAGTCAAGCAATTGTTCATTTAAAAAATATAGATATTTTATAGTAAGTTTGTATATATACTTAAATTATATACAGTTAATGGAGTGATCCAATAGAGGAAAAAATGCAAGAGTCATTTCTTTGAGGCTCATATGAAATTAATTTAAGCACTCTAGCTCTATCATCACTACACTTGATCTTAGCCGAAGGGCTGAGAAGCAAACCAACACTCCTTTTATCATTGCTATGACAGACTACCTGAGAGAACAGTTAAGAGAGGAAGGGCTGAAATTGGTTTATGGCTTGAAATGGAACAGGCCATTATGGTGGGAAAGGCATGTTTACCAATATGCTGCAGGGCATATTATGTCACTTAGGAAATAGATTCGGGCTAGAAGCTTGGCTGGGCTGTATCTGGGCTGTATCTCACGGCCCACCTCTTCAGTTAGATACCATCTCTGAAATGTTCCACAGCTTTTCAAAGTAGCACTACTAGTAGTGACAAGTGATCAAATGTATGAGCCTGCAAGTGTGAGGGACATTTTATATCTACATTGTAACATATGTCCATGTGTATTTCCTTTTTTTTTTTTTTAAATTTCAGATAAACACAATGGCTAGTTAGCTGAGAGATGGGTGAACAAACACACCCTATTATTTTATTTTCTAATAGAGGATTGATGAATTATCATCAGTTTATAATTGTAGTTTCTATACAAAGGTGATCATATTTTAATAAGTAAATAGGGAATGAGCTTAGTAGCCTCATATTTACTGACTTTATTTAGCAGTTTTGCTTATTGTTTGTCCTGTTGTAGATAGTAAAGATTTGGTAATCTGATGTGGTAGTTTTACTCTGAGGTATCTCTTAAAAAAGAAATAAAAACTAAAACAACAAAATTTAATTGATGTATAAATGGTCTACGTTGTAGAGGAACATGTAGTGGCTTTTCTCTCCCCCACTTTTTTCCTAGTATCCCTGACATGTATATAACTGTGTGTGATTACTGAGATTATACCTGAGATGAACTCAGAAACTCTGTCCAGTGTATGTATTCCATTCAGCACTTTACAGCCTCCTGTGGTTTCTTGTTTAAGTAGTCAGCACTCTGCTGGAGCATCTTCCCACTTGCTTCCTAGTGTTCTCATTGGGCCAGTCTCCACCTTTCCTCCCTTAGCACTGACCCATGTTCTTGACTTTAGGATTTCTGAACCTAAGCAGGTCCTATTTACTGAGTCTTCTGTGGCTCCTTGTCTGCAGAAGTTACTTTTCCTTCTATTATGCCTGTTACCCATTTTGTGCCCACACAAGCTTTATGGATGAATGACCATTTCCTTGAGAGTTCGGATGTTTTTCATTTTAGGATTGTAAGATAAATACAGAAAATCTTCATATGAGCTTCCTTCTTTGTTTATTGTCTGTTGTAGTTCCAGGACGATGAGACATTGACATGGACATGCTTTTGCACATGCTAGTCCTCATTTTTTAAGCAGTCCTTCAGCATCTTAATATTGCATTAAATTGCTTACTCTTTTTGTTGTTGAGACAGTATCTCACAGTGTAGTTAATGTTAACCTTGATTACACCATCTGGAGTTACAGGCATCTTTCCAGGAAAGTTTGCTTTCCTGACTGGTTTCTGTTAGCTCCAGTATAGATACTCGGTAGATTTTTGTTCATTTTATAACTAAGTAAAATATCAATATTGATCCAGTTTTGATTGACACATTTAGTTGGACATTTATATAATTTAGTTTGTATGTAATACACTGAAATAAACAATTTGAATAACATTATTTGTGCACACATGAATGTGTGTGTGTGTGTGTGTGTGTGTGTGTGTGTGTGTGTTATAAGTGTGGGCAAGTATGTGCCACAGTGTATGTGTAGGTCAGAGGGCTTCTGAAAACTGATTCTTCCCTTTGACTCTGGGTTCTAGGGATGGAATTCAGGTGGTCAGACTTGCACAGAAACTGCTTCTACATACTGAGCCATCTCTGGCTGAAGTAACATTCTTAAAGACAGAGTTATGCAGAAATAATCTTAGGGAGCTAATTCTATATTTAAGTATTCTTGTCAGCAAATAGTAAGACTTACTGAAAATTTTATTATGTATGTCAGATCTGTTTGTGTTTGAGATTTTCCTTTGGCTGTTCTCATTCATATTCATTCTCTTCCCCCTTTATATTTCTAAAGATATTGTCCTTAGTCATCTTCCACTCTGAAATTCAGTCTGTCTTCAAACTCATTCCATAAACGTGATCTACCTCCTAACAGCTTCATTAGTGCTTGTCACCATTATGTAGGTCACTCAGATTTCTTTGCTGTCTCCTCTGTCTGATAGAGTTATTGTATTCCATTAGAATTCAGCAGACATTTTTTGGGTAACCTGTTGTGGTCTTGCCTTGTTAGTACCAGTAACGAGAGGCAGAATAAGGAGAAGGTCGCATCCACAGATGATTGTGATACCATGTATGAACCACAGTAAACAGAGTCATGGTCCAACATCTAGGGCACTGTGGGAAGACAGGAAACAGCCAAAGTGTGTTTGCTACACACCACTCGCACAACCTTTAACAGATCTCCTACAGTTTACTTGAAGTCTGACAGTGTCTGCCTGCAGGCAGCATCAGATCCCACCAGGTGAAGGTTTAGCTTTCTAAGACTTCTACTTCAGATGCCCATGACAAGTACCCCTTTGTGGCCTGTGCTTATGACTGACAGGTTTTACCTGATTCCCTCTTGGAGTTTATTTAATTTGCTTATAGATGCTATAAAGGACGTTACAAAAGATGTAGATGAATAACCAAATGACTAGGGCAAGCACATGGATATCGGGCTCATGGCCTTAATGCTCTTTTTGGGCATACCTCTCTTTAAGCAGCTCTTCATGTTCAGCACTCCAGAAGCTTGCTGAACTGTGTCCCCTGTGTTTTTATGGCAATGTCATAATGTGGGGCCAGTTGATTACATTGTTGGCCTTTGGTGATCAGCTTGACCTTCAGCTCCTCTCTGGAAGCTTAGGGGTAGAGCTGAAAGTCTAACTTCTAATCATGCCTTGGCCATTTTAGTGACTCAGCTCCTGTCCTGAGGTTATATAAGGGCACAGTCTCCCCATTAGCACACAAAGGAAGTACTCATCGCATCAGTGGAAATTCTAGGGGCTTTAAGAGCTGTTTGCCAAGAACTCGGGGCAGAGACCGGTTATGTATCTCTCATTACACCATAATGTCTCGGGCATCTTGGGGTAGTGAGTATCTTTCACATATTTTTCCTAAGTTTTACTTTTGTTGCCACCAGCCACTTTTATGTCTTTGTTGTTATTTCTAGATACTTTTTAAGTTCTCTTAATAGCTTTGGTCTTAATTATCTTGTCACCAAGTTTATGTTGAGAGTATTTTTCTTGCGGGGGGGGGGGGGGGGGGGGGGGGGGAAGCTATCTGCCTTCCTTCTGTTCAGAGAACCAGAGAACCACGTCTCCAAACACCAGCTAGAACTCTGTCTTTACCTCAGCCTCCCCTGTGCTTTGCTCCGTAAATGTGCAGCCAGCAAAGCCTTTTGCATTCTATTCCAAATGCATGCTGTACTCTTCCCGTTTGCCATTCCTTGAGTCACCTTCTCTTCCGTCGACAGTCTTCCTTTGCTTTCTCAGATCCACAGTGAACCTTTTAGTTGTTAGCACCCTCTCCCCCACCGTTGGAGGTCTCACCCAGTTCTCCTTCCTCCTTTTGTTTTCATTTGCTTTACTGTTCTTTAGTCCTATATTCAGTTTTCTCACTAGGCTAAACTTGATGCTGGCAACTCAGTAGCTCCTTGACTTTTGTTCTCTTGTCTCTCATTTGTCAGTACTTGTCAAGTCTTGATGGATCTGTTCCTTCTCCTTCTCCATTTCCTTGGACTGTCTCTGACAAGACTACTGTAAAATGCCCTTTCAGAGTAAATCTACTTAGTCTCTGGTTTTCTATATAATTTGTGTTTAGGAAATGTGTTGGTGATAGCTGAATACCGAAAGCAAAGTATTTTTGTGTTGACTCCTTAGAATAGTATTTGAGCCATAGGCTAGGTCGTCTCTGTCTACAAAAGGTTACTTCCCAACATCTCTATTAGACACATTGTTATAATTTCTCCTTTTTCTGAGAAGTTTTATTTCCTGATCAGGGATATTATTTGCTAAGATTATTAGGGAAAAGTATAGGATCTGATTTCTGGTTGGGGGAATTGCTGGAAAAATCTTAACAGAATTAAAAAAAAAAGATTTATTTTTAATTTCATGTATTTATGTGTATGCCTGTGTGAGTTTATGTGCACTGTGCATGTGGAAGGTGCTCTTAAAGGCCAGAGGGTGTTGGACCCCCTGAAGCTGGAGCTGTGAGAGGTTGTGAGCCGCCTGATGTGGGTGCTGGAAAACTGAACCTGGTTCCCTGTAGAAGCAGTAAGTGCTCGTAATCACTAAGCTCTCTCTCCAGCCCCAGCAGGCTATTTTTGTAGTGGAATGGAAGAGATAGTATAAGTCAGCAAGTAACAACTTTGCTCTTAGTGCCCTGATGTCAGGAAAGGACTAATTACCTGCTAGAAGGTTGTGAGACTGACAGGAGGCAGAAATGTGAGTGTTTTAAGTGTGGAGTATTTTAAGCTAATTCTTGAGGAGGACTTTGAAGAGAAGCTGTTTGGCTGTCAGTTAATAAGCAGGAGAAACTCCTTATGTGATTGTTGCATGTTCCTGGAAGGTACTGACATAATGTCCTGACACATGAGAGGTGGTTAGCACCATTATTGTAGCTCCACATCACCCTTCAGGTGAAATGAAAGCATTGACGGGCCTGAATTGAAGTCCTCTTGGAACCTGGAGGTAGGTAAAGAAAAGCTGTTTAGTTTCTGGAGACATCTCTTTGATTGCCAACAGTCTTACACGTAATTTGTCTGATTTGTAACATTGCACATTAAGGTGCTTTAAAATGTAAGAGTTGTTTGGCATGGTGGCACACATTAAATCCCAGCACTTTGGAGGCTGAGGTAGGAGTATTCAAGGTCTGAACTACATTGGGAGACCCTGTCTCAAAAACAAAAGGAGCGAAAACTTTGAGTTCCTTGTATTTGGAATGGCTTAGCACTTACTTCAAAATAATGGAATGTATAGTCTGAACATTTGCAAAGGATTTTTTTTTTTAATAATTAGCTTTTGCTGTTGCTTTCTGACCAGTACTCATTTTCTGATGGATTTATGTGTTCATGAGGCTGGCAGTAGATTTTCTCCTGGATATTACCTTGGAAAAATCTGTGAGTACTTTGGAATATATCAGTTTGAATTCAGAGGTGAGATGGAGGTGTTATTTGGGATTATATCAGTCTACCTAGGACCTTCTCATTGAAGCAAATGAGAGAGGGAGGAAAAAGGCTTCAGAGACAATTTTCAAGGTGGACCACAGTTGAGTGTCACTCCAGCCTAGGGAGTAATTCAGTGTGTATTTTGGTGAATAACCCTGAAAGGGTATAGTGTGGTCAGAGTTCCTAAAGGTTTGGGAGAGAGTAAATGAAAAGGAACACCAAAACCAAATTTTGAGAGGTTTTAGGAGGTGAGGGTGCTGTCTGTCTGTCTGTCAGTCTCTATGTGTACTTGTGCATGTTGTGCTGGCGATTGAACCTAGGGTGTCACACATCCTAGGCAAGTTGCCCTGTTATTCAGGTATATTCCCAGCCCCATTTGTATTTTTATTTTTGAGGCAGGGTCTGGCTAAATAGCTTCACCTGACCTTCAACTCCCTCCATAGTTGAGGTTGGCCTTGAACCTATAGTGCTTCTGCCTTAGTCTCCCAGTTTCTGGGAGATAGGCTGTGCCACTAGGCCCAGCTTGCTTTTGTAATCTTAGCTGCCCTCACTAATAAGCTGTGTGTCTGTTGATGGATGATGTTTCCTCAAGGATCCATTTACTTAAATCTTCGTACTCAAATTATCAACATTTTGTGAATGTGAGATACAAATAAAGTAATATACATACCTGACACACAGGTACCTAATACCAGCTGTGTTAGCATTGCTTTGAGACATTTGGAGTGCCACAGGGAGGCTTTAAGACCGACATGCTATAATTTTAAATATTAGTTCTGAAAAACAGAAAGAGTGGAGAGCTGAAGGAAAGCAAGGAATTAAGGTGGCTTGTGCTAGAATATAGGTTTAGTGATGGTAGGTTTGCGCTGGTGAGATAACAGAACCCAGATAAAAGTGGAAGGAGAGAACACACTCCTTTGACTTCCTGCACTGTGACATGTGACTTCCCATATCATGTGTATACACAAAAATAGTTGTGATAAGTAATTTTAAAAAAGATGGTAAGGTTCTATATTAAGAAATGAGGTGATGTTGGAAGGATGAGATGGGTTTGAGAATTCTTTTTCTTTTTTTTAAATTTAATTTTATTTTACAGTACAATTCAGTTCTACATATCAGCCACGGATTCCCTTGTTCCCTCCCCTCCCCTTCCCCCCAGCCTACCCCTCACTCCCATCTCCTCCAGGGCAAAGCCTCCCCCAAGAACTGAGATCGACCTGGTAGACTCAGTCCAGGCAGGTCCAGTCCCTTCCTCCCAGGCCAAGCTAAGAGACCCTGCATAAGCCCCAGGTTGGGTTTGAGAATTCTTATATACTGTCATACATTGTATCCCTTAAACTTGGGATTCTGAAGGATCTGGGAGAATTGATGGTAAAGATGTAGGCAGAGTACTCAATGTAGCATTGCACACTGTATTGTTTTTTGTATATGATTTTTTTTTACTTTAAAATATAATTATACCGTTTCTCCCTCCCCCTCTTCCCTCTATCCCTACCATGTCTGACCCCCTGTCCCAGTTCAAGGACTTGTCTTTATTTATTGTTGTTATATACACATTTTAAGTTAAGAAATCAATACATAAATACAACCTGCTGAGACTGTTCAGTATTACATTCCCATATATGTTTCTAGGCTGACCATTTGGTATCACATAACCAATCAGGAGTATTACTCCTGGGGAAGACTAATTCTTACCCTCTCAGCAGTTATTAATTGCCTGTGGCTCTTCATCTAAGGCTGGGGCCCTGTGAAATTTTCCACATCTACGTTGGGTTGGGATGTCACCTGTTGGAGTTGTCTTCTTCAGGTAGCCATATTGTTGCACTTGTGTGAGTGTAGCTTAGCTTTCCTGTCATAGCTAGAAAGCACAGTCTTACACCGGATATCCTGGTCCTCTGTTTCTTATAATCTCCCTATCTCCTCTTCCTAGATGTACCTGGATCTTTCATTGTAGGAGTTGTGTTGAAGATGTGGCAGTTGGGACTGTTTGCCCCATGGCCAGTGTTGTTTATATTTTGACTAGTTGTAGCTTTCTGTAATGGAAAGTTTCCTTCTGCAACAAAAAGAAATTTCTTTGATGAGGATGAGCTCTACACTTACCTGTGGGTATAAAGTAATTATTTAGAATGCAGTTAGGAATTACATGGTTTAAGAAAGTGGTGGTTAGATCCTCTTCTAAGAATCATGGCCTCATTGATCAGTGTAGTTGACTGCATTCTATTCCCAATTGGAAGAGCTGAAGTGGGTAGTTAGATGTGCTCACTATTGCCAAAGGCCTGTGAGTGAACTTGGTTGACTGCCATTGCCCAGATGAGTCTGGAGTGTGTCATAGTTGGGTAGGACTGTTGGTTGCTTCCTTCCTTTGGAAGTTTTCATGGTGCATTCTTGTACAATGAAAGCTAGTCCTTAGGGAGGAGGCTTTCAGGTCAGATCCTGTTTGGGTTCTCTGGGTCCTGTGTCTGAAGACATGGTGCCTTCACCAGTAGGGATATTACTTTCCACCTCTTGGGAGAGCAACCAAGGACAACAGCAGTGAGGCTTTTTATTTTAACATAGTTAAAGCCTTCCATTTTGCAGAGCTTACTACACTGTGATGGCCGCATTTAGCTAGTAACTGCTGTATTCACAGGGCAGATATATGGATTGGATAGAACAGTCATAGAATATTTACATTGTCTTCGGGTGTTTCTGGAACAAATACTGTGTGGGATAAAATTGTTCATGAGATTGGAGGCAGGTGTAATGGTGATTTAAGCGTATATACCTTTTGAGGTTTGAGAAGCTAAATCCTGAAGGTTGATTGACGCCTAGGTGGTGGAACAGGAAAGCCGGGCATTCAGTTCTTTGTATTGGCCATTAGGTGGCAGTCTCATCTCAAGTTAGTTGGTGTTTGGAGAAGTTTGTGGGCTATTGGGTCTTTATTTTTCAAGGAATACTCAGAAGGAAACAGTTTCTCAGAAATTTATATAAAAGGTTTCATGTCACATGTATTTAGATTTTACAGTGCTCAGTATGTTTAAAGGAGCCACATTTTGAAAGAGGTTTTTGGTGGAATAGAAATTAGTTGTTCTCAGAATAGTATGGCCAATCAACTCTGGATTGATGCCTGCTTTTTGCCACTTCCCCACATCCCTAGGAAGTACTCTCTCTGGTTGTGGTGCCTGTGAGGAAGACTCCCGAACTTCATAGTGCAGTGCGGTGCTCCTTCACACTGTGTTTGTGACTCCATAGAAGTGCATTTTCTGTGGTGTATACACAGACCTAGATGTGTAACCGAACTCACTGAAACATTTGCCTTACTGTGTATGATTCCCTTTTGATATACTCCAGTCTATTCTCGTTGTTGCAAGGCCCTGAAAAGACTGCTTCAGGTATATAAGAATAACTTTAAGAACAATTGAACATTTGTAAAGCTGCTGAAACTGTAACTGTCTTAGGGTCTGTGCTGATTTTTCCTTCCTTATGTAAAACACAAAATGAAAAAGGTTTATTTAAAATAAATTCTGTTGATGCAGTTGCCAATTTGTTATAGGGTTGCTATGACAAAATATTTTAGACTAATAATATAAAACAGTGGAAATTTATTGTTCGTAGTTCTAGGGCTTGAGAACTCCAAGTTTACCTACATCAGTTTACCTACAGATCTGCTGTTCAGTGAGAGCTTTCTTTCTCAGGGACTACACTATGTAATGATAATGGGGGAAAATCGGCTGACTTGGGTACTGGGAAGAACAGCAAGTGCTCTTAGCCCTGAGCCAACTCTCCAGCCTTCTTCTTCTTTGTTTAAGGGCCACAGACTATGACCTGAATAATTTGTCCGGTCTAATCACTTACAGTACCCAAAGAGAAGTCCATATGTAACTGGTGTCCTACCTCCATCTCATGAGGATCACAGGCGCCACCAGACCTTGCTCCAGACGTCTTTCTAATGGTCAAGCTGACTTGCTTTTCTCCCTCGGCATGTGTTTCAGAATTTTCTCTTACATCAGCGAGTTGTACTTCCATGTGTAAATTGTGCTCTTACAGCATGCTTCTATTTAGAAAATGGTTTTTCATTTTCTATTATTGATTTCTTAGCCATCTCTTATTTCTTGAGATGGCTAGAAGTGTTTTAGGCTTACTGTACCAGGGATAAATTCTTTTTCTGTTTGTAATAGTTGACATTTGCTTTTTATGTTCCATAGTACTGTATTTAGCTATGTTTGCATGAAGAAAAGTTATTTTATGGTAGTTTTGGGGGTGAAGCAGGTGGGTCTTTGTGAGTTCAAGGCCAGCGAGTACTACATAGCGAAACCCTGTTTAGAAAAACCAATATGGTTTCTGTCCATGTTATAATTCATTATCCACAAGTACTTCTGTTTCCTTACCGAGATGTTCTCTAATACACCTACAATTTATGTATCATTTGATTTTAAAATTAATCTGTGTGTGGGTTTACAAATGTGAATGCAGTGCCTGTGGAGGCTGGAAACGGGCAGCAGATTTGGAGTT